>NC_082720.1:92601484-92955734 GCF_030144855.1 Hypanus sabinus | reverse complement strand
TCTGTTGTAGGTAGTTTTCTGAGAGAGCTGCAACACTGTTGTCATCTGCATATTGGAACTCGATGAGGGAACTCGTGGGTGTCTTGTTTTTGGACTTGAGACGGGCAAGATTGAAAAGTCTGCCATCTGTTCTGTAGACAATTAGCAACAGCAGGAAAGATCCTCACCCGCATCATGAACAACTGGCTCAAACCTTTAGCCGAGAATTTCCTTCCGGAGACACAAGCCAGTTTTAGACCATCACATGGAGCAATCGACATGATCTTCACAATGCGACAACTACAAGAAAAATGTCATGAACAACTGCAACCTTTGTACATGGCATTCATTGACCTCACCAAAGCCTTTGACTCAGTATCAAGGGCATCCTATGGGATGTCCTATTCAACTATGGATGCCCTGAGAAGTACATTCGAATCCTGAGACTCCTCCACGATGGCATGCTTGCCACAGTCATGGTCAGCAATAGTAACTGTGAGCCTTTTCAAGTTAGATCAGGAGTAAAACAGGGATGTGTGATTGCCCCAACTTTGTTCACCACCTTCATTGCGACAATCATCCACATTATTAGGGATGACCTACCCCCAGGAATCGAGACTGTTTACACATGGGGAGTATACAACTCTGTTATTTACTGTTCAATTTACAGGGGAGTATACAATTCTGTCATTTACTTTCTATACACAGGTGTCATGGTCCCGATTGTTAATCCTCTATCTTGCCCCTAATCTCCTTTGATTATGCTTTGATTCCTATCGTTAATTTCCCATTTACTGTTAATTCACTTGATGACAGCACACCTGGTCTCCATCAAGAACTGCAGTATAAGAACCCTGGCGTCACAACCACTGGTCGCCAGTCTGTTGGTCTATTCCCGTGTGATAACTTCATTTCCCAACTGTTTAGAACCATTTATTCTGAGTTCAGCTCCAATTTCTAGATATTCTTTGAAAACCTCATCTCTGTGTCAAGACTCCCAATCAGAGCTCCGTGCCAAGATTCCTCCTGTTTGCTGTTCAATGTTCACGTCTACACCAGCATCCCCAACTCAATCTCCGTGCCCGTGTCCTGCACTTGGGTTTGCCTCAGTCACTCCATGCAACAGAACGAACTGGCCATAATGAACCTGGTGGACACAAATCCCCTGCAACAAGCCCTCGGCAGCCAGGGCTCCCTAATGGGCCTGCACGATTAGCTGCTCTAGGATGTCACGGAGAAGCTCCGTTCCCTGTCAGTGAACGTAAGAAAGGGCAGTGAACAGGTCGACTGAGTATCCGTCATCTTACCCCGTCCACTCTGGGAACTCTGTCTGAGCAGCCCAGAGAGCCAGTATAGGCAACGCCCGCTGTGTCGACAACACGACCGCCAAGAGAGCCGCACGTACCTGAACCAGAGCCCTATGCTGGGGATCTGGGGAAGTGCCGGGGTTTCTCCTGCAATGCTCCTTGGTGTTTGAGCAGCAGTCGTCCACGGACAGATCAAAGATGGCTTACATCATGGGGTTGTTGCAAGGAAGTGCCTTAGCGTGGGCCACCATGATTTGGGATGATCAGCCAGAGACCTGCTCTTCATTCCCCACTTTCATCTCAGAAATGAGGAAGATTTTTGACCATCCCGTCCGCGGTAAAGATGCCGCTGAGTGTCTACTCACCCTCCATCAGAACTCGTGCAGTGTTGAGGAATACTCCGTGGAGTTTCAGACATTAGTGGCCGACTCGAGGTGAAATGATGATGCATTCCAGGATGTATTTCAGCCAGGCCTCTGTGACATGGTAAAGGACGAGTTGGCGGCAAGGAATGACACTAACAGCCTGATTAATTGACCTCCCTAGCCACCAGGCTAGACATCCAACTCCGAGAACGTCAGAGAGAGAGGACCGGTTGTCCTACTGCGGTCAGTCTGGCCATTTTCATGCTACCTGGTCTGTTCAGCCAAAATGAAGGGTTCACCAGTAGAAAGGGGGACCCTGGTGAGTCAGACAACATTCCCTTCTGTCCCCCAAACCCGGATGCAGATCCAAGCTGCTGTAAACTACCACCAACAGTCTCTGTCCACCTTGGTAGACTCCAGTGTCGAAGGAAATCTGACGGATGAAGACATAGCTTCCCGGGCCGGAATTCCTCAGGAACCATTGGATACCCCTCTGGAAGCCCAAACACTGGGCGGAAGACTTCTGGCCTGAGTTACTCACTGTACACCACACTGTGTTTGATTCCCTCTGGGAATCATCGGGAACAGGAATTATTTAACCTAATTTACTCTCCTCAAGCTTTGATAGTCCTTGGGTACCCCTGGTTAAGCCACCATAATCCCCACATTGATTGGTCCATGGGAAGGTAGCCAGCTGGAGTCTGTTTTGTCACTCCACTTGTCTACAGTCGGCTCTTTCCCCTGTAAGAACCAACATAACCTCATCTGCCATTGAAACCTCCAACTTGTCCAGGGTCCCAGCGGAGTATCACGACCGCGGACAAGTGTTTAGTAAACAATGCGCCCTTTCCCTGCCTTCACACCGACTGTACAATTGTGCTATTGACTGTATAACTTGTCCTGACCAGAGAGGGAAGCAATGGAGGGTTACATCAGTGAATCTCTTGCAACAGGCATTATTCAACCCTCATCCTCCCTAGTGGGCGCAGGGTCCTTCTTTGTGGGGAAGAAGGATGGTTCACTATGTCCCTGCATCAACTACCAAGGCCTAAATCATATAACCATAAAGAACAAGTATCCACTGCCCCTCATAAACTCCGCTTTCGAACCACTTCACAGAGCCACCATCTTCTCCAAGTTGGACCTACGAAGCGCCTACCATCTGGTCAGAATAAGGGAGGGAGATGAGTGGAAAATGGCATTCAATGCCCCTCTAGGCCACTTTGAATACCTGGTCATGCCATTTGGCCTCACCAATGCCCCCACCATCTTCCAAACCCTGATTAACGATGTCCTAAGAGACTTTATTAACCATTTTGTGTTTGTTTATCTGGATGACATCCTAATCTTCTCCAGCAGTTTCCAGGAACACGCCCATTATGTCCATTAGGTTCTACAGAGGCTTTGGGAGAACACATTATTCCCTCAAACTGAGAAGTGTGAGTTCCATGTCCCTTCAGTCAGCTTCTCAGGGTACATCATCGAGAGTGGATCCCAAGAAGATCCGAGCGGTGGTGGAGCGGCCAAGACCCATGACACGCAAGCAACTCCAGTGATTTCTGGGGTTTGCGAACTTCTATCGCCGGTTCATCAAGGATTATAGTTGGGTGGCGGCACCCCTTACCCAACTCACCTCACCTACAACCCCTTTTCACTGGGACCCCGAAGCTGACTCAGCGTTCCCGGAGCTGAAGAGGCGTTTCACATCCGCTCCCATCCTGGTCCAACCAGACCCCTCTTGTCGATTCATTGTGGAAGCCGACACCTCTGACTCTGGGGTGGGAGCGGTCCTCTCCCAATGTTCAGGCCCTGATCAGAAACTTCATCCCTGTGCCTTTTTTTCTTGCTGGCTGTCCCTTGCCGAATGAAATTATGATGTAGGGAACCGGGAGTTACTGGTGGTCAAATTTGCTTTGGAGGAGTGGAGGCTCTGGCTGGAGGGAGAGGAACATCCATTTATCATCTGGACCGATAAAAAGACCTTGAATATATCCAAACCGCCAAATACCTGAATTCCCACCAAGCCCGGAGGGCATTATTTTTTGGCCGGTTCAGGCTTACACTCTCCTATTGTCCGGGGTCCAAGAATGGGAAGCCTGATGTTCTCTCCCATCAATATATTTCCAAAGAGGTCCTTCCCAGACCCAAGACCATCCTTCCACCATCCTATGTGGTGGCTGCCCTCACCTGGAAGATTGAGGCCGTAGTCAAAGAGGCTCAATGGGCCCAACCTGACCCAGGCAACTGACCCTCCAATCGTCTTTTTGTGCCCGATTCCGTTCAATCTCAGGTTCTCCAGTGGGGGCACATGTCTCGTTTCACCTGCCATCCCAGGATTGATCGGACACTGTCCCTTCTGAAGAGGCACTTCTGGTGACCCTCCATGGATGCTGATACCCATTCCTTTGACACTGCCTGTTCTGCTTATGCCCGCAGAAAAGCCTCTCATTAACCACCTGCTGGATTGCTTTGTCCCCTACCTGTTCCTAGCCATCCTTGGTCTCACATTGTGCTGGATTTCATTACAGGACTACCCCCTTCATAGGGGAACACTGCTGTACTCACCGTTGTGGACCGCTTCTCCAAAGCTGTGCACTTTGTAGCCCTTCCTAAACTCCCTACAGCTCAGGAAACAGCCGACCTCGTCCATCACATCTTCCGCCTTCACAGGATTCCCTCTGACCGGGATCCCCAATTCATCTCTCAAGTCTGGAGATCTTCTCGTCAAACCCTTGGGGCCTCAGTACCCGGCGTACACTGTCTGACAATTACTGGATGTGTGCCGCTGAGGCAGGGGCCTCCAGTACCTAGTCAATTGGGAAAGATATGGCCTGGAGGAACGTTCCTGGATTTCCCGCTCCTTCATCCTGGACCCTTCCTTCAGATGTGATTTCCATCAGGACCATCCGGACAAGCCTGGTGAATCGCCTGGAGGCTCCCATTGAGGGGGAGGGTACTATCATGGTTCCCATTGTTAATCCTCTATCTTGCCCCTAATTTTCTTTGATTATGCTTAGATTCCAATTGTTAACTTCCCATTTACTGTTAATTCACTTGATGACAGCACACCTGGTCTCCATCAAGAACTGCAGTATAAGAACCCTGGCGTCACAACCACTGGTTGCTAGTTCGTTGGTCCATTCCCATGTGATAACTTTGTTTCCCGACCGCTTAGAACCGTTAGTTCTAAATTCAGCTCCAGTTTCAAGGTATTCCATGAAAACCCCGTCTCCGTGTCAACTCTCCATATCAGAGCTCCATGTCAAGATACTTCCTGTTTGCTGTTCAACATTCACATCTGCGCCAACATCCCCAACTGAATCTCCGTGCCTCTGTCCTGCACTTGGGTTCTCCTCAGTCACTCTGTGCAACAACAGGGAGTATACAACTCTGTCATTTACTGTTCTATACACGGGGAGTATACAACTCTGTCATTTACTGTTCTATACATGGGGAGTATACAACTCTGTCATTTACTGTTCTATACATGGGGAGTATACAACTCTGTCATTTACTGTTCTATGCATGGGGAGTATACAACTCCGTCATTTACTGTTCTATACATGGGGAGTATACAACTCCGTCATTTACTGTTCTATACATGGGGAGTATACAACTCCGTCATTTACTGTTCTATACATGGGGAGTATACAACTCCGTCATTTACTGTTCTATACATGGGGAGTATACAACTCTGTCATTTACTGTTCTATACATGGGGAGTATACAACTCCGTCATTTACTGTTCTATACATGGGGAGTATACAACTCCGTCATTTACTGTTCTATACATGGGGAGTATACAACTCCGTCATTTACTGTTCTATACATGGGGAGTATACAACTCCGTCATTTACTGTTCTATACATGGGGAGTATACAACTCTGTCATTTACTGTTCTATACATGGGGAGTATACAACTCTGTCATTTACTGTTCTATACATGGGGAGTATACAACTCCGTCATTTACTGTTCTATACATGGGGAGTATACAACTCTGTCATTTACTGTTCTATACATGGGGAGTATACAACTCTGTCATTTACTGTTCTATACATGGGGAGTATACAACTCTGTCATTTACTGTTCTATACATGGGGAGTATACAACTCCGTCATTTACTGTTCTATACATGGGGAGTATACAACTGTCATATACTGTTCTATACATGGGGAGTATACAACTCCGTCATTTACTGTTCTATACATGGGGAGTATACAACTCTGTCATTTACTGTTCCATACATGGGGAGTATACAACTCTGTCATTTACTGTTCTATACATGGGGAGTATACAACTCTGTCATTTACTGTTCTATACATGGGGAGTATACAACTCTGTCATTTACTGTTCTATACATGGGGAGTATACAACTCTGTCATTTACTGTTCTATACATGGGGAGTATACAACTGTCATATACTGTTCTATACATGGGGAGTATACAACTCCGTCATTTACTGTTCTATACATGGGGAGTATACAACTCTGTCATTTACTGTTCCATACATGGGGAGTATACAACTCTGTCATTTACTGTTCTATACATGGGGAGTATACAACTCTGTCATTTACTGTTCTATACATGGGGAGTATACAACTCTGTCATTTACTGTTCTATACATGGGGAGTATACAACTCTGTCATTTACTGTTCTATACATGGGGAGTATACAACTCTGTCATTTACTGTTCTATACATGGGGAGTATACAACTGTCATATACTGTTCTATACATGGGGAGTATACAACTGTCATATACTGTTCTATACATGGGGAGTATACAACTCCGTCATTTATTGTTCGACATACAGGGAGTATACAACTGTCATATACTGTTCAATATATGGGGAGTGTACAACTGCCATTTGCTGCTCGATGTACATAGAATATACAATTCTGTCATTTACTGTGTGATATATAAAGAGTATATAAGGCTTTCATTTAGTTTGATATGCGGGAAGTATACATCTATCATTTACTGTTCGCTTGTATAAGGAGAGTACAACGTCATTTAATGCTTAATATATGGGGAGTATACAACTATAATTTGCTCTTTGATATTAATTTAATTAATAATTAATACAACTCTAATTTGCTGTTTGATATATGGGGTGTATTTTATGCTACTATTTACTGTTTGATAAATGGAGCATAAAGCTCGTCATTCACTGTTTAATACACAGGGACTATACATCACGTAGAAACATAGAACATAGAAGCACAGAAAACATGCAGCACAATACAGGCCCTTTGGCTTACAAAGCTGTGCCGAACATGTCCTTACAACTACCTAGACTTTGCCTATAACCCTCTAATTTTCTAAACTCCATGTAGCCATCCAGGAGTCTCTTAAAAGACCCTATAGTTTCGGCCTCCACCGCTGCCCCCAGCAGCCCATTCCACACACTCACCACTCTCTGCATTAAAAAAAAACTTATCCCTGACATCTCCTCTGTACCAACTTCCAAGCACCTTAAAACTATGCCCTCTCGTGCTAGCCATTTCACCCTGGGGGGGGGGGGGGGGAAAGCCTTTGACTATCCATAGTGTCAATGCCTCTCATTACCTTGTACACCTCTATCAGGTCACCTCTCATCCTCCATCGCTCCAAGGAGAAAAGGCTGAGTTCACTCAACCTATTCTGATAAGGCATGTTCCCCAATCCAGGCAACAACCTTGTAAATCTCCTCTGCACCCTTTCAAGTGGGGTCTGACCAGGGTCCTATATATCTGCAACATTATCTCTTTCCTCTTAAACTCAATCCCACCATTGATGAAAGCCAATGCACCGTATGCCTGTTTAACCACAGAGTCAACCTGCGCAGCAGCTTTGAGTCTCCTATGGAGTTGCACCCCAATCCCTCTGATTCTCCACACTGCCAAGAGTTTTACCACTAATACTATATTCTGCCATCGTATTTGACCTATCAAAATGAACCACTCCACACTTACCTGAGTTGAACTCCATCTGCCACTTCTCAGCCCAGTTTTGCATCCTATCAATGTCCCATTGTAACCTCTGACAGCCCTCCACACTATCCACAGCACCACCAACCTTTGTGTCATCAACAGATTTACTGACCCATCCCTCTACTTCCTCATCCAGGTCATTTATAAAAATCACAAAGAGTAGGGATCCCAGAACAGATCCCTGAGTCACTCCACTGGTCACCGACCTCCAGGCAGAATATGACATGTCTACAACCACTCTTTGCCTTCTGTGGGCAAGCCAGTTCTGGATCTACAAAGCAATGTCCCCTTAGATCCCATGCCTCCTTACTTTCTCAATAAGCCTGGCATGGTGTACCTCATCAAATGACTTGCTAAAATCCATATACACTACATCTCTGGCTCTATCTTCATCAATGTGCTTAGTTACATTCTCAAAAAATTCAATCAGGCTTGTAAGGCATGACCTGCCTTTGACAAAGCCATGCTGACTATTCCTAATCATACCTCTCCAAATGTTCATAAATCTTGCCTCTTAGGATCTTCTCCATTAGCTTACCAAACACATAAGTAAGACTCACTGGCCTATAATGTCCTGGGCTATCCCTACTCCTTTTCTTGAATAAAGGAATAACATCCGCAACCCTCCAATCCTCCAGAACCTCTCCCATCCTCATTGATGATGCAAAGATAATTGTCAGAGGCTCAGCAATCTCCTCCCTCGCTTCCCACAGTAGCCTGGGGTAGATCCCTTCTGGTCCCGGTGACTTATCCAACGATGATTTCCAAAAGCTCCAGCACATCCTCTTTCTTAATATCTACATGCTCAAGCTTTTCAGTCTGCTGTACGTCATCCCTACAATTGCCAAGATCCTTTTCCGTAGTGAATACTGAAGCAACATACTCATCAAGTACCTCTGTTATCTCCTCCAGTTCCATACACACTTTTCTACTGTCACACTTGATTGGTCCTATTCTCTCATGTCTTATCCTCTTGCTCTTCACATACTTGTAGAATGCCTTGGGGTTTTCCTTAATCCTGTCCGCCAAGGCCTTCTCATAACCCCTTCCGGTTCTCCTAATTTCCTTCTTAAGCTCCTTCCTGCTAGCCTTATAATCTTCTAGATTCCTATCATTACCTAGTTTTTTGAACCTTTCATAAGCTTTTCTTTTCTTCTTGACTAGATTTACAAACAGCCTTTGTGCATCACCGATCTTGTATCCTACCATCCTTTCCATGTCTCATTGGAACATACCTACTCAGAACCCCACAGAAATATCCCCTGAACATTTGCCACATTTCTTCTGTACTTTACAGGTCATTATACATTGTTCAATATTTGGGGCATATATAACTCATTTACTGTTCGATATACAGGAAGTGTACAACTCTGTAATATACTGTTTGATATAGGGGACATATGCATAGTTCATTTACTGTTCAATATTTAGCAAGCATACAAATGTCATTAATTGTCCGAATTACAGGGGAATGTACAACTCTGTCATTTACTGTTCAATACACGGTGAATATACAATGCTGTCATTTACTGTTCAATGTACAGGGAGTGTACAACTCTGTCATTTACTGTTTGATTTACAGGGGAGTATACAATTCATTCATTTACTTTTCAATATACAGGGAGTGTATAACTCTATCATTTACTGTTCGATATATGTAGAATTTACAACACTGTTATTTACTCTGCTATATATGGGGAGAATTGAACACTTTTATTTACTGTTCAATACACGAAGAGTATGATAGCTGGTTCTTTGCTTATGAAGATCAGGAGGGAAGAAGAAAAAAATATTTCTTCCCTGCTGTGCCACTAGTTTATAGTGAGGATCAGTGTGCATGTTCTGATTCCACTCTTCAGGCCGGTGACTGCAGCAACTGCAAGATTGTAGGAAGAATATTGGAGTTTTCCTCCTCCTAGGCAGACTGCAAGGGAAGGTTAATGAGTCCAATCTATCCTGGTTTGGAATCAGATGTATCCTTCTCCTAGGCTAACCAAGGCTGATGAGCCCAGTCTGCCCGCCCTGTTATACCGCTGGACACTCAGTCACACTATGACGTAGCAAACTCAGTAAGAACAGGGACGCCATGTGAAAGCATTGTTATGGACTCAGCAGTGTAGGAGAGGCCATGTGTGAGTGATCTCCTGCATGACAAGCCAAACACTGGTCCTGCAACAATCACTACATCTGGAAAGGAGAGGCACCTTCCTTTAGTGAGCAGGACGTTCACCCGAGACTCATTTGTAGACAGAGAGTATACAATGCTGTTATTTATTGGTCAATATATGGTGAGTAGTCAACTCTGTCATTTACTGTTTAATACAGGGGGAGTGTACAAATCTGTAATTTCCTGTTTAATATAGGTGGAGTATTCAAATCTGTCCTTTACTGTTTAATAGAGGGGGAGTATACAAATTTGTGATTTACTGTTAAATATAAATGTATAAAACTCTGTCATATACTGTTTAGTATATGGGGAGTAGAGAATTAGTATATTTACTGTTCGATACACGGGGGTATACAACTGGTTTTAACTGATTGATATACTGGAGGTGTAGAACTCTATAATTTACCACTAGATGTACAGGGATTTGGTGACCCTGTCATTTATAGTCTCATATACAGGGTAGTATACAACTCTGTCATTTCCTTTGATATTTAGGGGGTATACAAGGGTGTCATTTACAGTTTGCTTTTCAGAGACTTTACAACTGAGTCATTTAGTGTTCAATATACATGGAATGTACACTGCTGTTATTTACAGTTCAACATACTGGGAATATAGAACTGTTGTTTACTGTTCAATATACAGGGAGTATACAGCTCTGTCATTTAATGTTTGATATGCTAGGGCTACTGGAGAGAGTTTAAACTAGAATTGTTGGGGGGTGGGAACCAAACTGAAGAGACTGGGAAAGAGGAGGTTAGCTCACAAATAGAGAAAGCTTGTAGACAGTGTGAGAGGGAGGATAACAGGTGATAGAGAAGGGACGCACTCAGACTGAAGGTTTGAAATGTGTCTATTTTAACGCAAGGAGTATTGTGAACAAAATGTATGAGAGAATGTGGATCAGTACTTGGAGATATGATGTGGTGGCCATTTCAGAGACTTGGATGGCTCAGGGACAGGAATGGTTACTTCAAGTGCTGGGTTTTAGATGTTTCAGAAAGGACAGGGAGGAAGGCAAAAGAGTTGGGGGCATGGCAATGTTGATCAGAGATAGTGTCACGACTGCAGAAAGGGGGATGTCATGGAGGGATTACGGAGTCTCTGTAGGTGGAGGTTAGGAACAGGAAATGGGTCAATTACTTGGTGTTTATATATAGAGGCCACCCAATAGTAACAGGGATATCAAGGAACAGATAGGGAAACAGATCCTGGAAAGGTGTAATAATAACAGAGTTGTCGGGAGATTTTAATTTTAATTTCCCAAATATCGATTGGCAACTCCCTAGAGCGAGGGGTTTAGATGGGGTGGAGTTCGTTAGGTGTGTTCAGGAAGGTTTATTGACACAATATGCAGATAAGCCTACAAGAGGAGAGGCTGTACTTGATCTGGGATTGGGAAATGAACCCGGTCAGGTGTCAGATCTCTCAGTGGCAGAGCATTTTGGAGATAGTGATCATAATTCTATCTCCTTTACAATAGTATTGGAGAGAGATAGGAACAGAAAAGTTAGAAAAGTGTTTAATTGGAGTAAGAGGAATTATGAAGCTATCAGGCAGGAAATTGGAGGCTTAAATTGGAAACTGATGTTCTCAGGAAAAGTACGGAAGAAATGTTGCAAATATTCAGGGGATATTTGTGTAGAGTTCTGTATAGGTACGTTCTGTACAGGTGCTGAACCGTGTCTACACCCACCTGGACAAGCCGGTGAGCACTGTGAGGGTCATGTTTTTTGACTTCTCCAGTGCATTCAACACCATCCGCCCTGCTCTGTGGGGTGAGAAGCTGACAGTGATGCAGGTGGATGCTTCCCTTGGTGTCATGGATTATTGATTACCTGACTGGCAGACCACAGTACGTGCGCTTGCAACACTGTGTGTCAGACAGAGTGGTCAGCAGCACTGGGGATCCACAGGGGACTGTCCTGTCTCCCTTTCTCTTCACCATCTACATCTCGGACATCAGCTACAGCACAGAGTCTTGCCATCTTCAGAAGTTTTCTGATGACTCTGCCATAGCTGGATGCATCAGTAAGGGAGATGAGGCTGAGTACAGGGCTCCGGTGGGAAACTTTGTCACATGGTGCGAGCAGAATCATCTGCAGCTTAATGTGAAAAAGACTAAGGAACTGGTGGTGGACCTGAGGAGGGCTAAGGCATCGGTGACCCCTGTTTCCATCCAAGAGGTCAGTGTGGACATAGTGGAGGATTACAAATACCTGGGGATACGAATTGACAATAAACTGGACTGGTCAAAGAACACTGAGGCTGTCTACAAGAAGGGTCAGAGCCGTCTCTATTTCCTGAGGAGACTGAGGTCCTTTTAACATCTGCTGGATGATGCTGAGGATGTTCTACGAGTCTGTGGTGGCCAGTGCTATCATGTTTGCTGTTGTGTGCTGGGGCAGCAGGCTGAGGGTAGCAGACACCAACAGAATCAACAAACTCATTCGTAAGGCCAGTGATGTTGTGGGGGTGGAACTGGACTCTCTGATGGTGGTGTCTGAAAAGAGGATGCTGTCCAAGTTGTATGCCATCTTGGACAATGACTCCCATCCACTCCATAATGTACTGGTCAGGCACAGGAGTACATTCAGCCAGAGACTCATTCCACCGAGATATAACACTGAGTGTCATAGGAAGTCATTCCTGCCTGTGGCCATCAAACTTTACAACTCCTCCCTCGGAGTGTCAGACACCCTGAGCCAGTAGGCTGGTCCTGGACTTATTTCCACTTGGCATGATTAACTTACTATTATTTAATTATTTATGGTTTTATATTGCTATATTTCTTCATTATTCTTGGTTGGTGTGGCTGCAATGAAACCCAATTTCCCCTCGGGATCAATAAAGTATGTCTGTCTGTCTGTTTCAATGAGACAGGTAAGTTATGGTAGGGTACAGGAACCGTGGTGCACAAAGGGTGTAATAAATCTAGTCAAGAAGAAAAGAAAAGCTTACAAAAGAGAGCTCGGTAATGTTAGAGATCTAGAAGATTATAAGGCTAACAGGAAGGACCTTAAGAAGGAAATTAGAGAGCCAGAAGGAGCTATGAGAAGGCCCTGGCAGGCAGGATTAAGGAAAATCCCAAGGGATTGTACAAGTATGTGAAGAACAAGAGGATAAGACGTGAAAGAATAGGACCTATCAAGTGTGACAGTGGGAAGGTGTGTATGGAACCGGAGGAAATAGCATAGGTACTTAATGAATACTTTACTTCAGTATTCACTATGGAAAAGGATCTTAGTGATTGTAGTGATATCTTGCAGCAGACTGAAAAGCTTGAGCATGTAGATATTAAGAAAGAGGATGTGCTGGAGCTTTTGGAAAGCATCAAGTTGGATAAGTCGCCGGGACCAGATAAGATATACCCCAGGCTACTGTGGGAGGTGAGGGAAGAGATTGCTGAGCCTCTGGTGATGATCTTTGCATCACCAATGGGGATGGGAGAGATTCTGGAGGATTGGAGGGTTGCAGATATTGTTCCTTTATTCAAGAAAGGGAATAGAGACAGCTCAGGAAATTATAGACCAGTGAGTCTTACCTCAGTGTTTAGTAAGTTAATGGAGAAGTTCCTGAGAGGCAGGATTTATGAACATTTGGAAAGGTATAATATGATTAAGAGTAGTAAGCATGGCTTTGTCAAGGGCAGGTCGTGCTTTACGAGCTTGATGGAATTTTCTGAAGATGTGACTAAACACATTGATGAAGGAAGAGCAGTAGATGTAGTGTATATGGATTTCAGCAAGGCATTTGATAAGGTACCCCATGCAAGGCTTATTCAGAAAGTAAAGATGCATGGGATCCAAGGGGACATTGCTTTGTGGATCCAGAATTTGATTTCCCACAGAAGGCAGAGTGGTTGTAGGTGGGTCATATTCTGCATGGAGGTCAGTCACCAGTGGAGTGCCTCAGGGATCTGTTCTGGGACCCTTACTCTTCGTGATTTTTATAAATAACCTGGATGAGGAAGTGGAGGGATGGGTTAGTAAATTTGCTGATGACACAAAGGTGCGGGGTGTTGTGGATAGTATGGAGGGCTGTCAGAGGTTACAGTGGGACATTGATAGGATGCAAAACTGGCCTGAAAGTGGCAGATGGAGTTCAACCCAGATAAGTGTGAAGTGGTTCATTTTGGTAGGTCAAATATGATGACAGAATAGTAATAATGGTAAGACACTTGGCAGTGTGGAGGATCAGAGGGATCTTGGGGTCTGAGTCCATAGGACGCTCAAAGCTGCTGCGCAGGTTGACTGTGGTTAAGAAGGCATACAGTGCATTGGCCTTCATCAATAGTGGAATTGAAATTAGGAGCCAAGAGGTAATGTTGCATCTATATAGAACCCTGATCAGACCCCACTAGGAGTACTGTGCTCAGTTCTGATCACCTACCTACAGGAAGGATGTGGAAGCCATAGAAAGGCTGCAAAGGAGACTTACAAGGATGTTGCCTGAATTGGGGAGCATGCCTTATGAGAATAGGTTGAGTGATCTTGGCCTTTTCTCCTTGGAGCAACGAAGGATGAGAGGTGACCTGATAGAGGTGTATAAGATGATGAGAGGCATTGATCATGTGGATAGAGGCTTTTATCCCAGGGCTGAAATGGTTGCCACAAGAGGACACAGGTTTAAAGTGCTGGGGAGTAGGTACAGAGGAGATGTCAGTGGTATGTTTTTTTACTCAGAGAGTGGTGAGCGCATGGAATGGGCTGCCGGCAATGGTGGTGGAGGCAGATAAGATAGGGTTTTTAAGAGGCTTTTAGATAGGTACATGGAGCTTAGTAAAATAGAGAGCTATAGGTAAGCCTGGTAATTTCTAAGGTAGAGACATGTTAAGCACAACTTTGTGGGCTGAAGGGCCTGTATTGTGCTATGGGTTTTCTATCTTTCTAATATGCAGGGAGTTTACAACTAGGTAATTTACTGTTTGATATACAGGGGCATGTACAACTGTCGAATATACTGTTTGATATACAACTCTGTTCTTTACTAATCAATGTAAAGAATGTATACAAAGCTCTTATTTACTGTTCAATAGATGGAAAGTTCACAGCTCAGTTATTTAGTGCTCCATATAAGACCATAAGAAATAGGAGCAGAATTTGGTGATTTGACCCATCAAGTCTGCTCTGCCATTCAGTCATGGTTGATCCTTTTCCCCCTCAGCAGCTTCTCCCCCCAGCCTTCTCCCTTTAACCTTTGATGCTGTGTCCAATCAAGAACTTACCCTGCTCTGTCTTAAATACACCCAATGACCTGCCTGTGATAATAAATTTGACAAATTCACCAACCTCTGGCTAAAATTTTTTTTCCCCATCTCAGTTTGAAATGGACACCCCTCTATCCTGAGGCTGTGCCCTTTTGTCCTAGACTCCCCCACCATGGGAACCATGCTTTCCAGATATACCCTGTCTAGGTCTTTCAGCATTTGAAAGGTTTCAATGAAATCCCCTCTCACCCTTCTAACTTCTAGTGAGTACAGGCCCAGAGCCATCAAACGTTCCTCGTATGATAATCTTTTCATTCCCAGAATCATCCTTGTATACAAGAACAGAGATGTGACCCCTCCCCAATACCAGCACATCTTTTCTTAGATGAGGATTTTCCCAATTGACCTGCATGTTAAAATCTCCCATGACTATCATAACATTGCTCTTTCACTCGCCCTTTCTATTTCCTGTTAAAACCTGTGGTCCACCTCCCAGCCCCTGTTGGGAGGCCTGTATATAACTGCTCTCAACATCCTTTTACCCTTGTAGCTTGTAAAACTCAACCCACAAGGATTCAACATTTTCCGATCCTATGTCACATCTTTCTACTGATTTGATGCCATTCTTTACCTGCAGAGCCACGCCTCCCCCTCTGTCGGCCTTCCTATCCCTCCGATACAATGAGTAGCCTTGGGCATTCTGCTCCCAACTTCAAACATCCTTCAGCCACAATTCAGTGATGGCCACAACATCATACACAACAACTTGTAATAGTGCCACAAAATCACCCACCTTAATTCTCATACTCCATGCATTGAGATATAACACTTTGAGAACTTCATTTACTACCCTTTTTGATTCTGCATCCCTAATGCACTGATACTCACCCTGTTCAGTCCCTGAACAACAAGCTGTGCAAACTGAGAGCCAAAATCTCCTACCAGTGGGATACAAAAGAATGTAATGTTCTGTGCTTCATGGAGATCTGGCTGATGGTGGAGATGCCATCAAACCCTTTGGGTTCTCCCTGTTCCAGGCAGACAGGTCTAAAAACCTCTCTGGGAAGAGTAAAGGTTGGGTATGCTTCATGGTCAATAATTGTTAGTGCAACCTCAAGAATGTGCATGCCCTCAAATCCTTTTGTTCCCTGGATCTGGAGTATCTTGTGCTTCTGTGTAGACCCTTCTGGCTGCCGAGGGAGCTCATGGCTGTTATTATCACAGCTGTGTATATTCCGCTGCATGGCTCTCAAGGAGCTGTACAAGACCATCAGCACACTGGAGACTGCTTCCATCATCGCCAGAGATTTCACTCAAGCATCACTGACTCTACACACAGCTTGTGGCAGGGTCTGCACACCATTGAAGACTTCAAAGCTAAAAGCAGTGGTGCTGCCGACATCGCTGCCTCTCTCCCAGATGAGCGACATTTTTTTAATGCTCGATTTGATGTCGCCAACACTGAGCCCTCGAGGAGAGCTGCTAAAGTGACCTACACCTCGGTCATCTCTGAGGCTGAAGTACGCAGGTGTTTCCAACCAGTGGACAGTAGCAAGGCTACGGGACCGGACGACATTCCAGGGCGGATACTCAGGATGTGTGTGGCATAACTGGGAGATGTGTTTACAGACATTTTTAATCTCTCCCTCTCCCAGTGTAGAGTGCCCTCCTGCTTCAAAACATCCACCATTGTCCCTGTACCTAAAAACACCAAGGTAACATGCCTGAACGACTGGCGTCCTGTCACACTCACCTCAATAATGAGCAAATGCTTTGAGAGGCTGGTCAAGGATTACATCTGCAGCATGCTACCACCCACACAGGATGTCCTACAATTCACCTACCGACACAAACAATCAAAAGATGATGAAATAGGCACAGCTCTACACACCGTCCTTACACATCTGGAGAGGAGGGATGCTTATGTGAGAATGCTGTTCTTGGACGACAGATCAGCATTCAACACCATAATTCCATCCAGGCTTGACAGGAAGCTCAGAGACCTCGGCCTTCACCCTGCCTTGTGCAGCTGGATCCTGGACTTTCTGTCAGATGGCTGGCAGGTGGTAAAAGTGGGCTCCCTCACCTCTGCCTCTCTGACCCTCAACACAGGTTGTGTCCTAAGCCCCCTCCTTTACTCTCTGTATATAAGCAACATCTTATATTCAGCCTGGGTAGCCTCTATCTGATGGCATGACCATCAATCTTTTGAGCTTCCAGTAATTTCCCTCCTATCCCCCCTCCATCACTATTCCTCATTCTTGTTTTCTTCTCACACCATATCTCCTTACCAGCCCAACACCTCTTTTGGGGTTCTGTCCTCTCCTATTGGTCCTCCTTCTCCTGCCCTTTATCTCTTTCACCTATCAGCTTCTCAGCTGTTTACTTCAACCCCACTCCCTTCCCCAGTTTCACCAATTAGCTGCCACCTTGCACTTCTTCCTCCACTCCCCCAGCCTCTTGCTGACTTCTGTCCTTCCTCTCCAGCCCCGATGAAGGGTCTTGACCTGAAACAATTACTGTTTATTCTTTTCCATAGATGCTGCCTGACTTGCTGAGTTCCTCCAGCATTTTGTGTGTCACTTTGGATCTGCAGCATCTGCAGATTTTTCTCCTGTTTGTAACAATCACCCTTTGATCAGTTAATAGCAAAAAATAATCTCTTTGTGCCTTGCTTAAACTGCAGAGGAATACAGTATATCAGCTCTCATTCACTGCTTTATACTGTATGGTGGCCTGCTAGACATGTCATAAATATACTGGGGTGATTCATACAGTATTGTGTTCATTCATTCATGGAACAGGCAGGATTCTAAATCCTACTGAAACTGAGTAGAGTTTTAAAATACACACTGCCACACCCCGCCCCCCCCCCACTCAACAATGTACAATGGGGTGTTTCAAACCTATTGATGGCTGTGTTTTAAGTGGATAATTGTTTCAGGTCCACATGCTGTATCAGAACCACTCACTCTCGGTTATCTTTGCTGTGGGAAATATGAAGCTAATGATTCACACTCTAACGCCCAAAGGCAAATGCTAATGACCATTGTGCTTTGCAGTTTCTAATCTCGCAGTGTGTACAAACCATCATCACACCTCACACAGTGAGGATTACATTCAGTGATCACCTCACTGTGTAATGTTTACTGTGAAAAGTAAGTAACACCTTGCAATCAGTGTTTTGGATTCTGTAATGTAATTTACTGTTTAAAGAAGAACATTGAAATTTAAAGTAAATTTACGTATGTGTCAGGAAGTATGTGTCAGGGTCTCAGCAGCATTATACTGTTTTCTTTTTAACTTCTGTCAGAAATGCACCTTATTATTTGTTAATTTATTTGAAGTAATATTACTTTTGTGTTATGTGTGTGAGTTACATGTATGGTATTGTTCAGCTTGATCTCAAGAAACATGGTTTTGTTTGGTGGTATACATGTCTATATTTGAATGACAATAAGTACAACTTGAATTGAAACATGAAAGACTGAAAGGATTAACATGCACGTGGAGTCATACAGCACTGATCTTCCCTTCCCTTCACCCTGTTACATCACTCTGCTCTCAGCCTCCTCCTCCATATAGAACAAGGTCAACATCTCCTCCAGCTCCTCAGTAATCTCCACTTCTCTTCCGTCACTCCTCCCTCGATGACACTCCCAGCTCTTGGCCCTCAGTGGTCCCTCCAGTGGAGGCATGGGGAAGCTCTGCCACACCGTAAAACCAAACACACGCTGAGTGACCATCAAACAGAACACCTCCACTAAATCCTCTGGCCACAGCTTGATGCGGCTCTCCTGTTCCACACAATTAATATTCAGCTGGTCCTACCTACACCTCCCCTGACCCATGGCTTGTTTCTGTACCTGACCCATCCATCTGTCTGCCTGGATTGCATTTCAGTTCAATGGACTCTGAATTCTATTTCCTTTTTATGACTTGATGTACTCAAAGTTCAAGGTACTTTGTGAGTACTGGTGAGACCACACCTGGAATATTGTGTACAGTTTTGGTCTCCAGGTTTAAGGAAGGACATTCTGGCAATTGAGGAAGTGCAGCGTAGATTCACTAGGTTGATTCCTGGGATGGCAGGGCTGTCTTATGCAGAGAGATTGGAGAGATTGGGCTGGAATTGAGGAGATTGAGAGGGGATCTGATTGAAAAGTTTAAGATAATTAAAGGATTTGATAGGATTGAGGCAGGAAATATGTTCCAGATGTTGGGAGAGTCCAGTACCAGAAGGCATGGATTGAGAATAAGAGGTCAGTTATTTAAAACAGAGTTGAGGAAGAGTTTCTTCTCCCAGAGAGTTGTGGAGGTGTGGAATGCACTGCCTCAGAAGACGGTGGAGGCCAATTCTCTGGATGCTTTCAAGAAGGAGCTAGATAGATATCTCATTGATAGGGGCATCAAGGGATATGGGGACAAGGCAGGGAATGGGTATTGATAGTGAATGATCAGCCATGATCTCAGAATGGCAGTGCAGACTCGAGGGGCCGAATGGTCTACTTCTGCACCTATTGTCTATTGTCTATTGTCTAAACTTATCTTCAAAGCACCTGTCACCAATATAACCTGAGTTTCATTTTCTGTGCCATTCACAGTAAAGTAGAGAGATAGATCAAAAGAAATTAAGGTGAGTCAGTAGCACTACAAGTGCACAGATATACAAATCTACAAATATTAGAAGAGAAGATAGAATAAAAAATAAGTTACCTCAAATAGTCTAACAGGACGGGTCATCACTCCCCCAGCTGTAGGTTGACTCATTATAGAGCCTAATGGCTGAGGGTAAGAATGACCTCATATCGAGCTCTTTGGAGCAGCGCAGCTGTCTTAGTCCATTACTAAACGTGCTCCTCTGTTCAGCCAAGGTGGGTGAACCTCAGCAGAGGGTGAGAAACATTGTCTAGAATTTCCATAGTGTCCTTTGTTCTACCATAGCCTCCAGTGTGTCCAGTTTGACTCCTATAACTTCCTTTCTAATCAGTTTATTGAGCCAGTGGGCATCACCCATGTTGATGCCATTGTCCCAGCACACCACCACATGGAAGATGGTTCTGGTGACAACAGACTGGTAGAACATGTGAAGGAGGGGTCTATATACTCCAAAGGACCTAGGTCTCCTCAGGAAGTAGAAGTGACTCTGGCCCTTCTTATACACAGCATGTCTTGGTGCTCCACTCAAGTCTGTCACCAGGTGCCCCCCCAGTGTACTTGTAGGTCCTCATCACATCCACATCCTCACCATCAATAGTAACAGAGAGCATTGCAGGCTTAGTCTTCCTAAAGTCCATCACCATCTCCTTTGTCTTACTGATGTTGAGCTGCAGATGATTCAGCTTGCACCATTTAACAGTCCTACACCAGGGCCCTGTATTCATCCTCCCGTCCTCCCTTTATACACCAACTATTGCTGAGTCATCAGAGAATGTCTGCAGATGACATGACTCGGTGTTGTATCTAAACTCCGAGGGATACAGGGTAAACAGGAAGGGAGCTGGTACAGTCCCCTGTGAAGCTCCGATGCTGCTTATAGCCATGTCTGATACACAGCTCTGAAGCTGCATAAACTGTGGTCGCCAGTCAGAGAGTCCGTTATCCAGGATACAATGGAATTGCCAAGAAACACAATAAAAAATACATAAATACGAAGAAACACAATAGAATCAATGAAAACCCACACCCAAGACAAACATCCAAATTCCAAAGACAGCAACTGCAATTACAAAAACAAGAATAAATAAATAAATATTAAGAATATATTCCGGAGGCCCAATCAGTGGCAGTATAGAGCACTGCGAAGTAAATAAAAGTACAGAAGGGATAAACGGTGTGGCCGTTAGACTCCTCAATTCCCAGAGTCGAGTCTGACACCAACTCTCACACATGTACACACACACGTACACTCACAGACATATACACACACACTCACAGGCACACACGCACACACATAGACATGCGCGCGCACACACAGACACCACTCCACTCCCTTTGCAATTTTTGCTCATTTCTTTCTGAAGTCTAATGTAGTTTTGTGTTGTGTCATGTAGCACCATGGTCCTGGAGGAACGTTATTTTGTTTTTACTGTGTACCGTACCAGCAGTTATGGTTAAAATGACAATAAAAGTGACTTGACTTGACATTGTTGGGAGTAGGCCAGCGGTGAGAGTGGGAGTGCCAAGCTTTGACTCAAGAAGCTTCAACGAGAAGAGGCTGAGGCTGAAGAATCAGGTTAGAGGATTTGGTCTTGGTTGCCCATTGTGCAATGCAGGCAGGATGGCAGATATGGCAGTGGAACGGATGTGGGAATTCTTGGAACCTGATAGTCTCCCTGATGACTATACCTGGGGGAAGTGCAGCCAACTGCAGCTCATGGAAGACTGTATTAAGGAGCTGGAGCTGGAGCTGGATTTGGATGAACTTGGGATCATCTAGGAAGCAGAGAAATTGATAGATGCAAGTTTTGAGAGGTGTTTACACCCAGAGTGCAGAATTCGGGGAGTAGATGGGTGAAAGCTGATAGGGGTAAAGGTAAAAAGGAGTCAGCAACAGATTTACCTCTTTTGATTCTGCTGAGGGGAGATGACAGCAGCCAAACCAAATGCACTGTGGTCAGCTTTGAGCCTCAGAAGGGAAGGGTGAAGTCAGGTGGAGCAATAATCCTAGTGGAATTGATAGTTAGAGGGAGAGGTAGGAGATTCTGCAGCAGCAAAAGAGACACTGGGATAGTATCAGGATAGGATACCCCAACAGGGACGGTGTTCCCCTTGTCCTCACCAGCCCGACCTGCTGAGTTCATCCAACTTGTTTACTTGATCGCAGCATCTGTAGTGTACTTTGTGTTTACCAGGATAGTGTGTTGCCTCCCAGGTGCCAGGGTCCAGAATGTCTCTGACCGGTTGCAGAATATTCTTGAGGGGGATGGGCAGATGGAGGTCATGGTGCATGTTGGTACCAATGACCTAGGCAGGAGAGGGGTAGAGGTCCTGCACATGACTCCATTGTTATTCAGGTCCTACTTCCCTCTCATTTTCGACCCTCTGCCTTCTCTTAAAACCTTGCAGCACTTTTAACCTTTTCTACTTCTGGTGGAAGGTCAATTATTTTTCTCCTTCTCTTGATCATGGGCTGAAGGGCCTGTACTGTGTTGTGCTGTTTTAGATGCTGTCTGGCCTGATGAGTCTTTCCAGCTTCTTCATTTCATCAGGCTCAACATGCATGTATGATGTTCAATCACAACAGGAATGTATATGGCAGCTTGCACAAGTTCAGGAACCCCAGCACAGTCTGCAGCCAAAAGGCTCCTTAGGTAATGAGGGAGGTGGGAAGAGAGGAGGAAGGGGAAGGATCAGCAATTGGGAGGAAGAGTGGTTGGGGTCGGCAATCAGGAGGGAGAGGTTGGGTTCAGCGAGAGGGATGGAAGGGCAAAAACATGGGAGGGGTGGAGACAGAACTTGAGGTGGAGGATGGAGGTGGTCAGATAGGACACCGGCCCGAGATGTAATGCTGGGGATTCCCAGACATTGCATAACCCAATGAGAATTTCCAACCTTCCCAAGATTTCTTCTGGATGGGTGGGGTGGTCAATTGGCCTAAGTGATGGACAGAGGGTAGGAAGCTTGATGACAGCTCTGTTAGTACTGATCAGAGGCCACACAGCTGGACAAAATGAACCAGTGGGGTCCAGTGCTTGTGGGTAAATCCCAGTGAATTGCAGTGTAGACCAGTGTCAGCCAATAAATCCCAGCATGATTTAGTGAAGACCACTAATTTCCACAGTGTGGCCTAATGAAGTCCCGAATAGTCCTGTCATCCGACTCTTGTCAAAAGTGGTCCAGTGAACTCTAGTGTTGTCTAGAGCACAAAGCAAATTTACGTGCACGCAGGTATATTTTAGTGAGTCCTGTGTATTCCAGCACAGCCCAGTGGATTGTACTGATGTCCAGTGCTGACTAGCTGAGGAATGTTTTCAAAGCCAAGGAGCAGAAGGTAAGTCTAAGACAAATGAACGAAACAATGAAGAAGATCCAGTGAGATAGCAGGAAGGTAACAGTGAATGCAGTGAGCTAAAGGGGACATAAGAATGACAGTAACACAGTGAGAAAGGAGTGACTGTAACTGTGAATCCAGTGAGGTAGGAGTGACTGTCACTCAGTGAGAGAGGGGTGACTATCACTTGGTGAGATAGGAGTGACTGTAACACAGGGAGAGTGGAGTGAGTGTAACTGTCTTCACAATCTGTCTTCACTAGGGAAGACACAAGCAATCTCCCAGATGTATGGATGGGCCAAGGACATGGGGTAACAGAGGAAATGAAACAGATTGACATTAGGAAGGAAACGATGCTGAGTAGACTGATGGGACTAAAGGCTGACAAATCCCTAGGTCCAGATGGTCTGTATCCTGGGGTACTAAAGGAGGTGGCCCTGGAAATTGCGGATGCATTGGTAATCATTTTCCAATGTTCCTTAGATTCAGGATCAGTTCCTGAGGATTGGAGAATGGCTAATGTTATCCCACTTTTTAAGAAAGGAGGGAGGGAGAAAATAGGGAACTATTGTCCTGTCAGCCTAACATCAGTCGTGGGGAAGATGCTAGAGACCATTATTAAAGATGAAATAGTGGCATATCTAGATAGCAGTGATAGGATTGGGCTGAGCCAGCATGGATTTACCAAGGGCAAATCATGCTTGACTAATCTATTGGAGTTTTTTGAGGATGTAACCAGGAAGTTAGACAAAGGAGATCCAGTGGATGTAGTGTACCTCGATTTTCAGAAGGCATTTGATAAGGTCCCACATAAGAGATTGGTGGGTAAAATCAGAGCTCATGGCATTGGGGGAAGATTTTGATGTGGATAAAAAACTGGCTGCCAGATAGAAAGCAAAGGGTAGCGGTGAATGAGTGTTTCTTGGAATGGCAGGTGGTGACGAGTGGGGTGTCACAGGGCTCGGTATTGGGACCACAGCTGTTTACGATTTACATCAATGATTTAGATGAAGGCATTGAGAATAACGTCAGCAAGTTTGCTGATGATACTAAGCTGGGTGGCAGTGTGACATGTGATGAGGATGTTAGGAGAATTCAGGGTGACTTGGGTAGGCTGGGTGAGTGGGCAGATACTTGGCAGATGACATTTAATGTGAATAAGTGTGAGTTTATCCACATTGGGAGTAAGAACAGGAAAGCAGATTATTATCTGAACAGTGTAGAGTTAGGTAAGGGAGAAATACAAAGAGATCTTGGAGTCCTTGTTCATCAGTCACTGAAGGTGAATGAGCAAGTGCAGCAGGCAGTGAAGAAGGCTAATGGAATGTTGGCCTTTATTACAAAGGGAATTGAGTACAAGAGCAAGGAAATTCTCTTGCATTTGTACTGGACCCTGGTGAGACCACACATGGAGTATTGTGTACAGTTTTGGTCTCCAGTGTTAAGGAAGAACATCCTGGCTGCAGAGGAAGTGCAGCGTAGATTCACAAGGTTAATTCCTGGGATGTCCGGACTGTCTTACGCAGAGAGGTTAGAGAGACTGGGTTTGTACACGCTGGAATTAAGGAGATTGAGAGAGAATCTGATTGCAACATATTAGATTATTAAGGGATTGGATAAAATAGAAGCAGGAAATATGTTCCAGATGCTGGGAGAGTCCAGTACCAGGGGGCATGATTTAAGAATAAGGGGTAGGTCATTTAGGACAGAGTTAAGGAAAAACTCCTTCTCCCAGAGAGTTGTGGGGGTGTGGAATGCACTGCCTCAGAAGGCAGTGGAGGCCAATTCTCTGGATGCTTTCAAGAAGGAGCTAGATAGGTATCTTATGGATAGGGGAATCAAGGGATATGGGGACAAGGCAGGAACCGGGTATTGATAGTAGATAATCAGCCATGATCTCAGAATGGCGGTGCAGGATCGAAGGGCTGAATGGTCTACTTCTGCATCTATTGTCTATTGTAACTCTGTGAGACAGGAGTGTCTAACACAGGGAGAGTGGAGTGAGTGTAACTCTGTGAGAGTGGAGTGACTAACTCATTGAGAGAGGAGTGACTAACTCAGTGAGGGAGGAGTGACTGTACCTCAGTGAAAGAGAAGTGTCTAACACAGGGAGAGCGGGGTGAGTGTAACTCTGTGAGAGGGAGTGACTCTAACTCATTGAGAGAGGAGTGACTAACTCAGTGAGGGAGGAGTGACTGTAACTCAGTGAGATAGGAGTGACTGTACCTCAGTGAAAGAGAAGTGTCTAACACAGGGAGAGCGGGGTGAGTGTAACTCTGTGAGAGGGAGTGACTCTATCTCATTGAGAGAGGAGTGATTGTAACTCATTGAGAGAGTAGTGGCTGTAATGCAGTGAATACAAATTAATCTTTTTGGAATCCTACCATGTCCCTTTGCTCCTTAGATTTTGAATTTTCTCTCCATTTGGAATATAGACACTACTTTTGCTGTTTTCCGCAAATTTGCATTCGTACAAGTCCTACAGTTCTCTTGGTGGTTGTTCATCATTTCTGATGATGACAGGAAACCTGTGTGGTAAAAATTGAAAGGGACTGTTTCAATCTTGGAAGTCTGGGTCCAGTGGTACAAGTAGTCATCACAACTGGGGTTGCAGTAGATGACTATGACTGCTTACAGTTCTCTGACTTGATATTAAAAGCTCTCAATGGTCTGGGATCAGAGTACACCACAGAATTGCTTTCATTTTATAATCCTGCTCGAGTTCTCAGCTCTTCATCCACAAACCTCTTAAATTTAAACAATCTCCCTGAAAAGATGATTGTCAGGTCAGCTTTTCTGAACTGTGGAATTCAATGCCTGAAACAATAAGGGGTGCAGACTCAGTCGGCACTTTTAAACACCAGCTCAAAGCCTATTTCTTTAACCTTGCTATTAACTAACATCTTTCTGTCTTTTGTCTTCATGTTTATTTTTATTTTATTTTCATGTTTGTATTTTTATCTCATTGTAAATCATTTTGAACTACATCATCTGTATGAAAAGTGCTCTATAAATAAGTTACTATTTTTTAATTTATTTTTTCTCAGCTCAAGCTGGTAAAATCTGAGATACGGGCATAGCCAAGCACACTCATTTCTCAATTGCTGGGAAATTTTGATCTATTCTAGTGATGTTTCTGGAGATTTACATAAATTTTGCTGTGTAGGCCTAATTGTTTAATGCTATTGTGTAGTGATTTTGGGATGATACTAGCTGTTGAAATTACCATTGGTACAATGTATACCCTGTTCATGTTCCATAGTCTTTCAATTTCCATTTTTAATTCAGCATATTTCTGTTGTTTTTCACTTATTTTTTTAGCTAAAGGTGGTGAATTTGTGGAGTTTGTTGCCACATGCAGCTGTGGAGACCAGGTTGCTGGGTATATTTAAGGCAAAGATTGATAGGTTCTTGATTGAATGTGGCATCAAAGGTTACACGGATAAGGCCGGGAACTAGGGATGAGGAGATAGAATAAAAGATCAGCCAGGATTGAATGACAGAGCAGACTCGATGGGCCAAATGGCCTAATTCTGTTCCTATGTCTTATGGTCTTATTGATTTCTGTAGAATATGTATGTTTAGGATGAGTATATCTAATAAGTAACTTGTTCTTTCTTGTTTATCCTGTACTATTATATACAGATGGTTATTATGGATTATCCTATCTGTAATAATGGATTGGTTGTAACATACTTTATCAAACACTAAAACTGGATCAGGTTTGTATTTATAGTAAGCTGTGGTTCAATTTCTGGGTTTGTATTTTCAAGCAAGGTTTTGGTGAATGACGTTTGTCACAGATTGAGTTAAACTGTGGCAGGATCCTGTAATGTGTTGGATTGTTTCTGCTTTCTCTTGGTATTTTCTGCATTTATCATCTTGAATTTGTAGGTCTTTTATTATGTATTGCAGATTATTTCTTATGTCTTGCACCACCTGTTCTTGTACTGTCACAAAGAGCTTCTTCTTCCCCCTTCTGTCCTAGGTAGTGTTAATCTAAGTGTATTCAAGTGTACAAAGTGTTTACATTTGTCATTTCAGTTCTTATCTTTCTTTGCAAATTTTCCAGATCAGATTAAGACCAAGTTATAAGGCCAAAAGAATATTTTAATATAGGTACTGCAGAAGTATTGCCTTTGTTATATTTTTACTGTTGAACTCTGTTTGGCAGATTTTCATAAGCTTTGAAGTAAATTCTGTTGAAGGTTTTCTCTTTATTACACTATGATCTATTTTCTTTGCTTGTTGATATCCCAAACTCTTATATGTTTCATATTCATCCAGCATGCTGCTCTGTTTTAAATTCTACCAGCTCTATTGCACCTTTCTTGATGTTTAATGTTCTGCACATAAGACCATAGAATGTTTAATGTTCTGCACATAAGACCATAGAAGTGGAATTAGGCCAATTGGTTCATTGAGTCTGCACTGCCATTCAATCATAGCTGATCCTTTTTACCCCTTCTCAGCCCCACTAACCGGCCTTCTCCTATGATGCCATATCCAATCAAGAACCAATAAAGCTGGACCTTAAGTACACACAATGACCTGGTCTCCACGGATGCCTATAGTAATAAATTCAATTAATTCACCACACTCAGGTGAAAGAAATTTCTCCGCTGTATCCTGAGGCTGTGCCCTCTTGACCTAGACTCTCCCACCATGGGAAACATCCTTTCCACGGCTACTCTGTCTAGGCTTTTCAACATTTGAAAGGTTTCAATGAGATCCATTCTCAACCTTCAAAATTCTAGTGAGTACAGACTACGCAGCCATCAAACATTCATCATATTTTTGAGGATGTGTCTAAACACGTTGATAAAAGTAGAGCAGTAGATGTAAGGTACAGTATATGGATTTCAGTAAGGCATTTTATAAGGTACCCATACACGGCTTATTGAGAAAGTAAGGAGGCATGTTGGGGATGTTGTGGATAGTGTGGAGGGCTGTCAGAGGTTACAGCAGGACATTGATAGGATGCAAAAAATGGGCTGAGAAGTGGCAGATGGAGTTCAACCCAGATAGGTGTGAGGTAGTTCATTTTGGTAGGTAGGTCAAATATGATGGCAGAATACAGTATTAATGGTAAGATTCTTGGCAGTGTGGATCAAGGGGAACCTGGGGTCCGAGTCCATTGGCCTTCATCAACCGTGGGATTGAGTTCAAGAGCCAAGAGGTAATGTTACAGCTATATAGGACCCTGGTCAGACCCCACTTGGATAACTATGCTCAGTTTTAGTCACCTAGAACTGCATAGGAGATTTACAAGGATGTTGCCTGGATTGGGAAGCATGCTTTAAGAGAATAGGCTGAGTTAACAGCCTTTTGTCCTTGGAGCGGCAGAGGATGAGAGGTGACCTGATAGAGGTGTATAAGATGACGAGAGGCATTGATCGTGTGGATTGTCAGAGGCTTTTTCCCAGGGCTGAAATGGCTACATGAGAGGGCACAGTTTTAAGGTGCTTGGAAGTAGGTACAGAGGGGATGTCAGGGTAAGTTTTTTTACACAGAGAATGGTGAGTGCATGGAAATATCTGCTGGTGATGGTGGTGGAGGGGGATACAATAGGATCTTTTAAGAGGCTTCTGGACAAGTACATGGAGCTGAGAAGAATAGAGGCTAAGGGTAACCCTAGGTAATTTCTGAGGTAAGAACGTGTTCAGCATAGCTTTGTGGGCCGAAGGGCCTGTATTGTATTGTAGGTTTTCTATGTTTCTATTTTCCAGAATGACTCTCGAAAACCACTAAGGTTATGTCTAGCTTTAAATACACTCTTTGCCTTCTGTGAGCAAGCCACAAAGCAAGGTTCCCTTGGATCCCATGCATCCTTACTTTCTCAATAAGCCTTGTATGGGATACCTGAACAAATGCCTTGCTAAAATCCATACACACTACATCTACTGCTCTACCTTCATCAAGTTTAGTCACTTGTCGATGTCCTGTTACTATAAGGTGGTCTATAAAAAATACCCTGTGGAGTTATTGACATCTTCTTGTTTCTAATTTCCACCCACAGAGAATCAGTAGACAATCCCCCCATGACTTCGTCCTTTTCTGCAGCCGTGACACTATCTCTGATCAATAGTGCCATGCCCCCACCTCTTTTGCCTCCCTCCCTGTCCTTTCTGAAACATCTAAAGCCTGGCACTCTAAGTAACCATTCCTGCCCCTGAGCCGTCCAAGTCTCATTAATGGCCACAACATCATAGCTCCAAGTACTGATCCTCACTCTAAACTCATCCGCTTTGTTCATGATACTCCTTGCAATAAAACAGACACATTTCAAACCATCGGTCTGAGTGCATCCCTTCTCTATCACCTGCCTATCCTTCCACTTGCAGTGACTCCAAACTTTCTCTACTGGTGAGCCAACCGACCTTTCATCCGTCTCTTCAGTTCAGTTCTCAACCCCCAGCAATTCTAGATTAAACTCTCCCCAATAGCCTTAGCAAACCTCCCTGCCAGGATATTGGTCCCCCTCAGATTACAACCCGTCCTTTTTGTAAAGTTCACGCCTGCCCCATAAGGGATCTCAATGATTCAGAAATCTGAATCCCTGCCCCCCTACTCCAATCCCTCAGCCACGATTTTATCCTCTGCCTCACTCTATTTCTATACTCACTGTCGAGTGGCACAGGCAGGAATCCCAAAATTACTACTCTTGTGGTCCTGCTTCTCAACTTCCTTCCTAACTCCCTGTAGTCTGTTTTCAGGACCTCCTCCCTATGTCATTGGTACCAATATGTACCACGACCTCTGGCTGTTTACCTTACCACTTCAAGATATTGTGGACGTAATCAGAAGCATCCCAGACCCTGGATCCTGGGAAGCAAACTACCATCCGTGTTTCTTTCTTGCATCCACAGAATAGCCTGTCTGCCCCCTAACTACGGAGTCCCCTATCACTACTGCCTTCCTTTTCCTTTCCCTACCCTTCTGAGCCACAGGGCTGGACTCTGTGGTTGCATCCCCCAGGTGGACCTTCCCTCACCAAAAGTACTCAAGCAGGATTACTTATTGTTTAGGGGGACGGCCACTGGGGTTCTCTCTGGTACTGGCTTCTTACCCCTGACATCTCCACTGTACCTAGTTCTAAGCACCTTAAAACAGCCCTCTCGTGTTAACCATTTCAGCACTGTCAAAAAGCCTCTGAATATCCACACAACCTGTGCCTCTCATCATCTTATAAACCTCTATCAGGTCACCTCTCATCCTCCACTGCTCTAAGGAAAAAAGGCAAAGTTCACCCAGCCTATTCTCATAAGGCATGTTCTCTAATCCAGGCAACATCCTTGTAAATCTCCTCTGCACCCATTCTATACTTTCCACATCCTTCCTGTAGTAAGTTGACCAGAACTGAGCACAGTACTCCAAGTGGGGTCTGACCAGGGTCCTTTCTAGCTGTAACATTACCTGTTGGCTCTTAAACTCAATCTCACAGCCCAATTCCCAGTATGCCTTCTTAACCACAGAGTCAACATGCACAGCTGCTTTGAGCGTCCAATGGACTCAGACCCCAAGATCCCTCTGATCCACCACACTGCCAAGAGTCTTACCATTAATACTATATTCTGCCATCATATTTGACCAACCAGAATGAACCACCTCACACTTATCTGAATTGAATTCCATCTGCCACTTCTCAGCCCAGTTTTGTACCCTATCACTGTCCTGCTGTAACATCTGACAGCCCTCCACACTATCCACAACACCCCTAATCTTTGTATCATCAGCAAATTTACTAATCTACCCTCCACTTCCTCGTCAAGGTCATGTATAAAAAACACAAAGAGAAGGGGTCCCAGAACAGATCCCTGAGGCACAACACAGTTCACCAACCTCCATACAGAATGTGATCCATCTACAACCACTCTTTGCCTTCTGGATCTTTGCAAGCCAGTTCTGAATCCACAAAGCAATGTCCCCTTGGATCCCATGCCTCCTTACTTTCTCAATAAGCTTTGCATGGGGTACCTTATCAAATGCCTTGTTGAAATCCATTAAAACCTCATCTACTGCTCTTCCTTCATCAATGTGTTTAGTCACATCCTCAAAAAATTCAATCAGGCTCCTAAGGCACAACCTGCCCTTGACAAAGTCATGCTGACTTTTGCTAATCATATTATACCTCTCTAAATGTTCATAAATCCTACTTCTCAGGATCTTCTCCATCAACTTACCAACCACTGAGGTAAGACTTACTGGTCTATAATTTCATGGGCTATCTCTACTCCCTTTCTTGAAAGAAGGAACAACATCTGCAACCCTCCAATTCTCCAGAACCTCTCCCGTCCCCATTGATGATGCAAAGATCATCGCCAAAGGCTCAGCAATCTCCTCCCTCGCCTCCCACAGTAGCCTGGGGTACATCTCATCTGGTTCCGGTGAGTTATCCAACTTGATGCTTTCCAAAAGCTCCAGCACATCCTCTTTCTTAATATCTACTTGCTCAAGCTTTTCAGTCTGCTGCAAGTCATCCCTACAATCACCAAGATCCTTTTCCATAGTGAATACTGAAGTAAAGTATTCATTAAGTACCTCTGCTAATTTTCCGGTTCCATACAAACTTTCCCACTGTCACACTTTATAGGTCCTATTCTTACATATCTTATCCTCTTGCTCGTCACATACTTGTAGAATGCCTTGGGCTTGTCCTTAATTCTACCTGCCAGGGCCTTCTCATGGCCCCTTCTGGCTCTCCTAATTTCCTTCTTAAGGCCCTTCCTGTTAGCCTTATAATCTTCTAGATCTCTAATGTTACCTAGCTCTCTGAACCTTTTGCAAGATTTACTTTTCTTCTTGACTTGACGTACCTATGCAGAACTCCACACAAATATCCACAAAACATTTGCCACATTTCCTCCATACTTTTCCCTGAGAACATCTGTTTCCAATTTAAGCCTCCAATTTCCTGCCTGATTGCCTCAATTCTCCCTGCTCCAATTAAACAGTTTTCTAACTTGTCTGTTCCTATCTCTCTTCAATGCTGTTGTAAGGGAGATGGAATTATGATCACTATCTCCAAAATGCTCTCCCACTGAGAGACCTGACACCTGACCAGGTTCATTTCCCAATAACAAATCAAGTACAGCCTCTCCTCTAGTAGGCTTATCTACATACTGTGTCAAGAAATCTTACTGAACGCACCTAACAAGCTCCACCCCCATCTAAATCCCTCACTCTAGGAAGATACTCTATATTTGGGAAATTAAAATCTCCCATCACGACAACTCTGGTATTATTACACCTTTCCAGGATCTGTTTCCCTATCTACTCCTTGATATCCCTGTTACTATTGGGCAGCCTATAAAAGACACCCAGTAAAGTTATTGACCCCTTCCTGTTTCTAATCACCACCCACAGAGACTCCGTAGACAATCCCTCCATTCACGTCCACCTTTTCTGTAGCCGTGACACTATCTCTGATCAACAGTGCCATACCCCCACCTCTTTTGCCTCCCTCCCTGTCATTTCTGAAACATCTAATACCCAGCACTTGAAGTAACCATTCCTGTCCCTGAGCCATCCAAGTCTCTGTAATGGCCTCCACATCATATCTCCAAGTACTGATCCATGCTCTAAGCTCATCCGCTTTGTTCACAACACTCCTTGCGTTAAAATAGACACATCTCAAACCTTAAGTCTGCGCGCGTCCCTTCTCTGTCACCTGCCTATCCTCCCTCACACACTGTCTCCTATCTTTCTCTATTTGTGAGCCAGCCACCTCTTCCCCAGTCTCTTCAGTTTGGTTCCCACCCACCATCAATTCAAGTTTAAACTCTCCCCAGCAGCATTCGCAAACCTCCCCGCCAGGATATTGGTCCCCCTGGGATTCAAGTGCAACCCGTCCTTTTTGTACAGGTCACACCTGCCCCAAAAAAGGTCCCAATGATCCAGAAATCTGAATCCCTGCCCTCTGCTCCAATCCTTCAGCCGCACATTTATCATCCACCTCATTCTATTCCTATACTCACTGTCACGTGGCACAGGCAGTAATCCCAAGATTACTACCTTTGCGGTCCTGCTTCTCAACTTCCTTCCTAACTCTTTGTAGTCCTTTTTCAGGACCTCTTCCCTTTTCCTACCTATGTCATTGGTACCAATATTTACCATGACCTCTGGCTGTTCTCCCTCCCACCGCAGGATATCTTGGATGTGATCTGAAACATCCCGGACCTTGGAACCTGGCAGGCAAACTACCATCTGAGTTTCTTTCCTGCGTCCCCAGAATCACCTGTCTGACCCCCTGACTATAGAGTCCTCTATCACTACAGCCTTCCTCTTCCTTTCCCTACCCTTCTGAGCCACAGGGCCAGACTCTATACCAGAGGAACGTCCACTGTTGCTTCCCCCAGGTAGACCGTACCCCCCCAACAGTACTCAAACAGGAGTACTTATTGTTAAGGGGGACAGCCACAGGGGTACTCTCTAGGACCTGACTCTTCCCCTTCCCCCTCCTGACTGTGACCCACTTGTCTGTCTCCCGTGGCCCCGGTGTGACCACCTGCCTATAATTCCCTTCTATCACCTCCTCGCCCTCCCTGACCGGGCCAAGGTCATTGAGCTGCATCTCCAGTTCCCTAATGTGGTTTCTTAGGAGCTGCAGTTCGACACACCTGGTGCATATATGGCCATCCGGAATGCTGGGAGACTCCAGGACCTCCCACATCTGACACCAAGCACAGAAAACTAGCCTCACACGTATACTACCTCCTTTCCGCAAATAACACAGGCAAACCTACCTCGCTTTGTCCCGTTACCACTTAAGCTCATTGAGCCAAAGCCCCACCACTCTGCTGCCCGCTGGATATGGCGGTCTTCTCTTTAAACCTTCTGCACTCTACTGGCTGACGTCACGCACCTGTGCAGTCTTGCCTCGCTTTTGCCCCAAGTAGTAAAAACTGCCTTCACTCCCAAAATCAACCATTTACTCGCAGCCTTCTTGCTCCTAATTTGCCACATTTCTGCCGTACATTTCCCTGAGAACATCTGTTCCCAATTTATACTTCCATGTTCTTGCCTGGTAGTTTCATAATTTCCCCTTAGTCCAATTAAACACTTTCCTAACTTGTCTGCTCCTATCCAACTCCAATGCTATGGTAAAGGAGATGGAATTGTGATCACTATCTCCAAAATGCTCTCTCACTGAGAGGTCTGACACCTGCCAGGTTCGTTTTCCAATACCAGATCAAGTACAGCCTCTCCTCTTGTAGGCTTATCTACGTATTGAGACAGTAAACCTTCCTGACACCTAACAAGCTCCACTCCATCTAAACTCCTCGCTCTAGGATGCCAATCAATATTGGGGAAATTGAAATCTCTCACCATTGCAACCCTGTTATGATTACACCTTTCCAGAATCTGTCTCCCTATCTGCTGTTTGATGTGTCTGTTACTATTGGGTGGTCTATAAAAAACACCCAGTAGAGTTATTGACCCCTTCCTGTTTCTAACTTCCACCCAGAGACTCAGTAGACAATCCCTCCATGACTTCCTCCTTTTCCACAGCCGTGACACTATCTCTGATCAGCAGTGCCATGCCCCCACCTCTTTTGCCTCCCTCCCTTTCTGAAACATCTAAAGCCTTACACTCTAAGTAATCATTCCTGCCCCTGAACTATCCGAGTCTCTGTAATGGCCACAACATCATAACTCCCGAGTACTGATCCACACTCTAAGCTCATCTGCTTTGTTCATGATGCTTCTTGCATTAAAATAGACACATTTCAAACCTTCGATCTGAGCACTTCCCTTCTCTATCACCTGTCTATCCTCCCTCTCGCACTGTATAACCATATTACCATATAACCATATAACAATCACAGCACGGAAACAGGCCATCTTGGCCCTCCTAGTCCGTGCCGAACCCTTAATCTCACCTAGTCCCACCTACCCGCACTCAGCCCATAACCCTCCACTCCTTTCCTGTCCATATACCTATCCAATTTTACCTTAAATGACACAACTGAAATGGCCTCTACTACTTCTACAGGAAGCTCATTCCACACAGCTATTACTCTTTGAGTAAAGAAATACCCCCTCGTGTTTCCCTTAAACTTCTGCCCCCTAACTCTCAAATCATGTCCTCTAGTTTGAATCTCCCCTACTCTCAATGGAAACAGCCTGTTCACGTCAACTCTATCTATCCCTCTCAAAATTTTAAATACCTCGATCAAATCCCCCCTCAACCTTCTACGCTCCAATGAATAGAGACCTAACTTGTTCAACCTTTCTCTGTAACTTAAGTGCTGAAACCCAGGTAACATCCTAGTAAATCGTCTCTGCACTCTCTCTAATTTATTGATATCTTTCCTATAATTCGGTGACCAGAACTGAATTATAGGAAAGATCTGTCTACAAGCTTTCTCTATTTGTGAGCCAACCACCCCTTCCTCCATCTTTTCAGTTCAGTTCCACCCTCCAGCGATTCTAGTTTTAACTCTCCCCAGTAGCCTTAGCAAACCTCCCTCTCAAGATATTGGTCCCCCTGGGATTCAAGTGCATCCGGTCCTTTTTGTATGGTCACACCTGCCCCAAAAGAGGTCCCAATGATCCAGAAATCTGAATGCCCGCCCCCTACTTGAATCCCTCAGCTACACATTTATCCTCCACCTCACTCTATTCCTACAGCTGTCTTCTTTTTAAATTTTTCCTGCCAGACTAACCCGCTGATGTCCTCACACCTGTGCAATCGTGCCTTGGTTAAACCGCTGAAGAAACAATGCTCTCCTTTTAAATTCTTCTTACTGTTCTTACCAAATCATCCTCATAAATCTCCTCTGGACTTTCTCCAATGACAACATATCCTTTCTGAGATATGGCACCCAAAACTGTTGACAATACTCCAAATGCAGCCTGACGAGTGTCTTATAAAGTCTCAGCATTATCTCCTTGGTTTTATATTGAATTGACTTTATTCCTTACAGCTTTCACATACATGAGGAGTAAAAATCTTTACAATACATCTCCATCTGAATGTACAATGTGCCAAATTATAGTAATCTTTAATAAATAGTATGTACGGTAAGATATACAACTGAACAGTCTATGTAGATATGGGGCCCGAAACTGTCAACAGTATTTCAAGTACAGTCTGTCTTATAAACTCTGCATTATCTCCTTGCTTTTATATTCTGTTCCCCTTAAAATGAATGCCAACATTGTATTTGCTGTCTTTACCACAGACACGACCTGTAAATTAGCCTTCTGGGAGTCTTGCACAAGGTCTATGGTTTTCTGGTCTAAACAAGTAATAGGACGATATTTTGATAGTTCAGTTCTAATTTCTCCTTCAGTTAAGAGATATATTTTACCTGTCAAAAATTCAGGTACATTTTTCAGGATTTTTAATAAAATTATTGGTATGTTTTAATAGGTGCCGATGAAGGCAAGTTAATTTTTTATGCCTATAATTATGAATATTATGAATATTTTTCCAGTTGTAGGTCTTTTTTATAACTGCTTTTGGCATATCCATTGTAACTTCTAGTGCAGGCATGGGCAAACTACGGCCCGCGGGCCATATGCGGCCCGTTAAGCTTTTTAATCCAGCCCTCAGAACTTGATGAAATTATATTAATAAACCTTGTTAACGTTTTTTCCCCGCAATTCTGGCGTTTTCCCAATAGATGACGCAATCTATATACATTGACCTTTGTTGAGGTGCAGCGTATTACTCCACATTTGCGCTTTTCTCTTTGTTCGGCTCGACCTATTTGTGTGAACAGGCGTTCAGCATCATGAACATCAACAAAGCCAGCCACAGATCCAAGTTAACTGACCAACACCTCAGATCCATCCTGAGAATCTCCACAACAAAACTAAATCCAGACTTTGATGCGCTGGCTAAAAAGGGAGACCAACAACACTGTTCCCACTGAAATTAAAAATAAGTTTCTTCGTTGTGTTATGTAAAAAATGCATTTGAAAATATTTTTTTCAATAAGCCTTACATGTTACATGTCATTCCTGTTAAGTGATGGACATGAGTAGTGCGCAGGTGCACGTACGTTCTCAAAATAAAAAATGCGCTCCAGATCAAATAACGCGCTCTGCATACTGGCGCGCTGTTACTGTTCTGTCTTTGTGCTGGTCGTCGTTGAGTTTTGGCTCAGGGGACAATTGAATAAGAGGGAGCAGGACAAGTAGACCTGCATCTCCTACCGTTTTTGAAATAAAGACAGTCAGGAGGAGAGTGATGATGATAATATCTTGAAGGATATCAGAATTTTCAGTGCTTTAAAATAATAACTGTTACTATTTAAAAAAGCTGTATTTTATTCATTTAATTTTCAGTGTTTTAAAAGTCATTTCAATAAATAGCTAAATACCATGGGACTTCAAAGACAGATATTTTGTTGTAATGCATTTGTTCATTTTCAATTGAAATTAAAGCACATGTTTTCTACATATCCCATGATATTTTATTTTCTCTTATGAGGTGTATTACCAAAACACTCCGTCCATCTGCTCCTGGTCTGGCCCCCCTGTCAAATTTTAGAACCCTTTGTGGCCCACAAGTCAAAAAGTTTGCCCACCCCTGTTCTAGTGTCTGCATGTCTTCCATTGTATGAATGGGTTCTTTTTCTTCCCTAATGCAGCTTACTCCTTGATTATCCATTGCCCTGTTTGACTCAATTTTAGAATAGAAGTTCTAAAACTTCTGGATGGGAGATGCCAGACAGTAGTGGTGGATAACTGTTTGTCAGGTTGGAGGCCGGTGACTAGTGGTGTGCCTCAGGGATCTGTATTCGGTCCAATGTTGTTTGTCATATACATTAATGATCTGGATAATGGGGTGGTAAATTGGACTGGTAAGTATGCAGATGATACTAAGGTAGGTGGCGTTGTGGATAATGAAGTAGGTTTTCAAAATTTGCAGAGAGATTTAGGCCTGTTAGAAGAGTGGGCTGAGTGATGGCAGATGGAGTTTAATGCTGATAAGTGTGAGGTGCTACATTTTGGTAGGAATTTGGTAGGACATACATGGTAAATGGCAGGGCATTGAAGAATGCAGTAGAACAGAGTGATCTAGGAATAATGGTGCATAGTTCCCTGAAGGTGGAATCTCATGTGGATAGGGTGGTGAAGAAAGCTTTTGGTATGTTGGCCTTTATAAATCAGAGCATTGAGTATAGGAGTTGGGATGTAATGTTAAAACTGTACAAGGCATTGGTAAGGCCAAATTTGGAGTATTGTGTACAGTTCTGGTCACCAAATTATAGGAAAGATGTCAACAAAATAGAGAGAGTACAGAGAAGATTTACTAGAATGTTACCTGCATTCGATTCCGTCATTTAAAAAAAAATTGGATAGGTATATGGACAGGAAAAGAATGGAGGGTTATGGGCTGAGTGCGGGTCAGTGGGATAGGTGAGAGTAAGCATTCAGCACAGACTAGAAGGGCCAAGATGGCCTGTTTCCATGCAGTAATTGTTATATGGTTAAGTTCATTATCTCTGTGTCTTTTGGAAATACTGTGCTATGTTTGGTGACATTATGGTGCATTGAATTTAGTTTCAATGTCCTGTATAAACCTTTTTTATCATTACTGAACTGATAATTGTTTTCTTTACCTGTTACCTTTCATGTATCGATTTAGTCTGGGTTTGTATGCACCAAGCTTTTGTGTTAATGTATCTATGAACTCTACAGTGCTTTTGTTAGGGTGATCCTATCTTGTAAACTTTGTATTTCCTTAGTCTTACTCCGAAATTTCTTGTTTTCATTCATTTATTATATTGAAAGTTTTCCTCTTCTGTGCCTGTCTAGTTTATTAATTATTTATTAATTATTGTACTGCGCTGCACTGTTTTGTGTACTTTTGTAGTCCTATGTAGGTTTGTAGTCTAGTTTAGTTTCTGTGTTGTTTTACATAGTCTAGTGTAGCCTTGAGTTGTCTCACCTAGTTTAGTGTAGTTTTGTGTTGTTTCATGTAGCACCGGGGTCCTGGAGGAACGTTGTTTCATTTTTACTGTGTACTGTATGGTCGAAATGACAATAAAAAGCAGCTTGACTTAATAATTATAATACATCCGATGGATGAATACGAAACATATCTGGGATATCAACAAACAAAGAAAATAGATCATAGTGTGATAAATAAAAAAATCTTTTGACAGAACTTACTTCAAGGCTTCAGAAGATCTGCCAAACAGAGCTCAACAGTAAATAAGATCACAAACAAGAGAAAATCCGAGCAACACACACAAAATGCTGGAGGAACTCAGCAGGTCAGGCAACACCTATGGACAAAAGTACAGTTGATGTTTCAGGCTGAAACCCTTCAGCAGGACTGGAGAAAAAAGGATGGGGAGTAGATTTAAAAGGGGGAGGGGAGGGAGAAACAAAAGGTGATATGTGAAACAAGGAGGGGGAGGGATGAAGTAAAGAGCTGAGAAGTTGATTGGTGAGACAGATATAGGGCTGGAGAAGGGGGGAGTCCAATAGGAGAGAACAGAAGACCATGGAAGAAAGAAAAGGGGGAGGATCACCAGAGGGAAGTGATTGTCAGGCAAGGAGATAAGGTGAGAGAAGGAAAAGAGGGTGGAGACTGGTGAACGGAGGAGGGGGAGCCATTACAGAAGTTCAAGAAATCTATGTTCATACCATCAGGTTGGAGGCTATCCAGACGGAATATAAGGTGCTGTTCTTCTAATCTGAGTGTGGCTTCATCGCAATAGTAGAGGAGGCCATGGATGGACGTATCAGAATGGGAAGTGGAATTAAAATGGATGGCCACTGGGAGATCCCGCTTTTCTGGCAGACGGAGTGTGGGTGCTCAGCAAAACTATCTCCCAGTCTATGTTGGGTCTCATCAATATACAGGAGGCCACACCGGAAACACCAGACGTGGTATATAACTCCAAAAGACTCACAGGTGAAGTGTTTCCTCACCTGGAAGGACTGTTTGAAGCCATGGATTGTAGTGAGGGAGGAGGTGTAGGGACTGGTATAGCACTTGTTCCACTTGCAATGATTAATACCAGGAGGGAGATCAGTGGGGAGGGACAAATGGATGAGGGAGCCGCATAGCGAGTGATCCCTGTGGAATCCAGAAAGTGGGCGGGAGGGAAAGATGTGTTTGGTGGTGGGATCCCATTGGAGATGGCAGAAGTTCCAGAGAATTATGTGCTAGACATGGAGGCTGTTGAAGACAAGAGGAACCCTATCCCTGGTAGGGTGGCAGGAGGATGGGGTAAGAGTAGACATGCGTGAAAAGAAAGAGATGCAGTTGAGGGCAGTGTTGATGGTGGAGGAAGGGAAGCCCCTTTCTTTGAAAAAGGAGGACATCTCCTTTGTTCTAGAATAAAAAGCTTCATCCTGAGATGAGATACGGGGAGACAGAGGAATTGAGAGAAGGGGAAGGCATTTTAACAAGTAACTGGGTGGAAAGAGGTATAGTCCAGGTGGCTGTGAGGGTCTGTGGATTTATAATAGACATCAGTAGATAAGCTGTGAAAGTGACAGTGAGATGTAGAAAGGGGAGGGAGATGTCGGAAATAGACTATGTAAATTTGAGGGCAGGGTGGAAGTGGAGGCAACTTTTTTGCTCCAGTCCTGCCAAAGGGTCTTCGCCTGAAATGTCAACTGTACTTTTGTCCATAGATGCTGCCTGGCCTGTTAAGTTCCACCAGCATTTTGTGTGTGTTGTCAAAAGTGAAAATGTAACAAAGGCAATAAACACTTTTGCTATACCATATTAACGAATTCATTTTGCAGAATATCTTGGTCTGAAAGCAATCTGGAAAATTTACCAAAAAAACACAAATTTCAGAAAGCATTATGTATACTTGAATGCACTCAGATTAACACTACCTGGGACAGAAGGAGGAAGAGGAATAACAGACATCAAAAATCTACTCAACAGTCAGATACAACTTCTACGAATATATTCTCGTCAATGAAAACAGGATTCAGCACTCCATGCAAGCAATATGTAATTCTAATAAGAAGTACACACCACTAAACTTAAATGAGAGCACAGCCCAAAAAAAATGAAGAAATTATCACTACTAAAAAAATTAACCAATGGAAGATGTTGCCTGGATTGGGGAGCATGCCTTAAGGAAACAGGCTGAATGTACTCGGTTTTCTCCTTGGAGTGACGGTGGAGGAGAGGTGACTTGATAGAGGTGTACAAGATGATGAGAGGTATTGATTGTGTGGATAGTCAGAGGCTTTTTCCCAGGGGTGAAATGGCTAGTACGAGAGGGCACAGGTTTAAGGTGCTTGGAACTAAGTACAGAGGAGATGTCAAGGGTAAGTTTTTTTTACTCTGAGAGTGTTGAGTGCATGGAATGGGCTGTCGGCGACGGTGGTGGAGGCAGATACAATAGGGTCTATTAAGAGTCTCCTGGATAGGTACATGTAGCTTAGAAAAATAGAGGGCAATGGGTAACATCAGATAATTTCTAAGTTAAGGATATATTCGGCACAACTTTGTGGGCCGAAGGGCCTATGTTGTGTTGTAGGTTTTCTATGTTTCTAAGAGCATGACCCTGCATAGAAGAGATCCCCACGATCTGAGCAGACTAGATGTCAACAAGGAAGCATCAAAAGCCGTCTCAGAGTTGGAGACATCTTCCCAGAAACAGAGGGTTCCTTGTGACAATACAGGACCAAAACAGATCAAGAATACATAACAAAAGACCAACAAAGTCAATATGATAAATGTAGAAAATGAGAAGTAAAACCAGAAAGAATCCAACACATTACAAGATCCTTTAGCAGTTTAAATCTATTCATTTACTTAGAGACACAATCAAGTGGTAAACATCATTCACAAAAATCTTGTCAGAAAATACAAACTCATAAAAGAAATCATACCTCACTATAAATACAAGCCTGATGCAGTTTCAGAGTCAGAATGCCACAAGTTATATTAGGACTGATCCATTATTACAGAAAGGACAATCCATAATAACTGTCCAGATATATTATTACAGGATAAACAAGCAAGACCAACCTACTTAATAGATATAACCATTCCAAACACGCATAACATGCGGAAATCAGTAAGTGAACCATAGAACACTACAGCACAGAAAATAGGTCATTCAGACCTTCTAGTCTGTGCCAAAACTTTATTCCGTTAGTCCCATTGACCTGCACCTAGTCCATAACTCTCTAGACCTCTCCCATCCATGTATCTATCCAACTTATTCTTAAAACTTAAGAGTGAGCCTGCATTTACCGCATCAGATGGCAGCTCGTTCCACACTCCCACCACTCTCTGAGTGAAGAAGTTCCCCTAAACCTTTTCCCTTTCACCATAAAGCCATGTCCTCTCTTATTTCCTCTGTCTATACCCCTCATAATTTTGTAAACCTCTATTAAATCCCCCCTCATTCTTCTACACTCCAAGGAATAAAGTCCTAACCCGTTCAATCTTTTCCTATAACTCAACTCCTGAAGACCCGGCAACATCCTAGTAAATCTTCTCTGCACTCTTTCAGTCTTACTGATATCCTTCCTGTAGTTAGGTGACCAGAACTGTGCACAATACTCCAAATTTGGCCTCACCAATGTTTTATACAACCTCACCACAACATCCCAACTCCTATACTCAATACTTTGATTTATGAATGCCAGGATGCCAAAAGCTGTCTTTACAACCCTGTCTACCTGTGACACCACTTTCAAGGAATTACATATCTGAACTCACAGATCCCTTAGTTTCTCCGCACTCCTCAGTGCCCTACCATTTACTGTGTATGTCCTACCTTGATTTGTCCTTCCAAAATTCAACACCTCACACTTGTCTGCATGAAATTCCATCTGCCATTTTCTGGCCCATTTTTCCAGTTGGTCCAGATCCCTCTACAAGCTTTGAAAGCCTTCCTCACTGTCCACAACGCTTCCAATCTTAGTGTCATCAGCAAACTTGCTGATCCAATTTACCACATTATCATCCAGATCATTGATATAGACAACAAACAACAATGGTCCCAGCACAGATCCCTGAGGCACACCACTAGTCACAGGCCTCCAGTCTGAGAAGCAATCATCCACTACCACTCTCTGTCTTGTCCCACACAGCCAATTTCAAATTCAGTTTACAACCTCTCCATGGATACCTAGTGTCTGAACCTTCTGAACTGACCTCCCATGTGGGACTTAAAGTCCATGTATGCAATATCTACAGCCTTTCCTTCATCTGATTTCTTCGTAACCTCCTCGAAAAACTCTGCAAGATTCGTTAAACACAATCTACCATGCACAAAGCCATGCTGACTATCCTTAATCAGCCCTTGGCTGTCCAAGTACTTGTATATCCAATTTCTCAGAACTCTTCCAATAATTTACCTACTACTGATGTCAGGCTCACCGGCCTGTAATTACCTGGTTTACTTTTGGACCCTTTTTTAAACAATGGAACAACATGAGCTACCCTCTAATCCTCTGGCATCGCACCCGTGGCTAAGGACATTTTAAATATTTCTGCCAGGCCCCCTGCAATTTCTACACTAGTCTCTCTCTAGGTCCAAGGAAATATCATGTCAGGCCCAGTGAATTTATCTACCTTCATTCGCTGTAAGGCAGCAAGCACCTCCTCGCCTTTAATCTCTATATGTTCCATGACACTACTGCTTATTTCCCTTCTTTCCATATATGCTATGCCAGTTTCCTGAGTAAATACTGATGCAAAAAAACTGTTTAAGATCTCCCCCATCTCGTGAGGCTCCATACATAGACGACCACTCTGATCTTCTAGGGGACCAGTTTTATAGAACACAGAATAGTACAGCACATTACAGGCCATTCGGCTCACAATGTTGTGCTGACCCTCAAACCCAGCCTCCCATATAACCCCCCACCTTAAATTCCTCCATATACCTGTCTAGTAGTCTCTTAAATTTCACTAGTGTATCTGCCTCCACCACTGACTCAGGCAGTGCATTCCACGCACCAACCACTCTCTGAGTGAAAAACCTTCCTCTAATGTCCCCCTTGAACTTCCCTCCCCTTACCTTAAAGCCATGTCCTCTTGTACTGAGCAGTGGTGACCTGGGGAAGAGGCACTGGCTGTCCACTCTGTCTATTCCTCTTAATATCTTGTACACCTCTATCATGTCTCCTCTCATCCTCCTTCTCTCCAAAGAGTAAAGCCCTAGCTCCTTTAATCTCTGATCATAATCCATTCTCTCTAAACCAGGCAGCATCCTGGTAAATCTCCTCTGTACCCTTTCCAATGCTTCCACATCCTTCCTATAGTGAGGCGACCAGAACTCGACACAATACTCCAAGTGTGGCCTAACCAGAGTTTTATAGAGCTGCATCATTACCCCCCGACTCTTAAACTCTATCCCTCAACTTATGAAAGCTAACACCCCATAAGCTTTCTTAACTACCCTATCTACCTGTGAGGCAACTTCCAGGGATCTGTGGACATGTACCCCCAGATCCCTCTGTTCCTCCACACTCCCAAGTATCCTGCCATTTACTTTGTACTCTGCTTTGGAGTTTGTCCTTCCAAAGTGTACCACCTCACACTACTCCGGGTTGAACTCCATCTGCCACTTCTCAGCCCACTTCTGCATCCTATCGATCCTATTCTGCAATCTTCGACAATCCGCTTCACTATCCAAAACACCACCAACCTTTATGTCATCTGCAAACTTGCCAACCCACCCTTCCACCTCCACATCCAGGTCATTAGTAAAAATCACGAAAAGTAGAGGTCCCAGAACAGATCCTTGTGGGACACCACTAGTCACAACCCTCCAATCTGAATGTACTCCCTCCACCACAACCCTCTGCTTTCCGCAGGCAAGCCAATTCTGAATCCACCTGGCCAAACGTCCCTGGATCCCATGCCTTCTGACTTTCTGAATAAACCTACCGTGTGGAACCTTGTCAAATGCCTTACTAAAATCCATGTAGATCACATCCACTGCACTACCCTCATCTATATGCCTGGTCACCTCCTCAAAGAACTATCAGGCTTGTTAGACATGATCTGCCCTTCACAAAGTCATGCTGACCGTTCCTGATCAGACCATGATTCTCTAAATGCCCATAGATCCAATCTCGAAGAATCTTTTCCAACAGCTTTCCCACCACAGATGCAAGGCTTACTGGTCTATAATTACCCAGACTATTCCTACTACCTTTTTTGAACAAGGGGACAACATTCGCCTCCCTCCAATCCTCCTGTACCATTCCCATGGACAACGAGGACATAAAGATCCGAGCCAGAGGCTCAGCAATCTCTTTCCTCGCCTCGTGGAGCAGCCTGGGGAATATTCCATCAGGCCCGGGGGACTTATCTGTCCTAATGTATTTTAACAACTCCAACACCTTTTCTCCCTTAATATCAACATGCTCCAGAACATTAACCTCACTCATATTGTCCTCACCATCGTCAAGTTCCCTCTCAGTGGTGAATACCTAAGAGAAGTATTCATTGAGGACCTCGCTCACTTCCACAGCCTCCAGGTACATCTTCCCACCTTTATCTCTAATCGGTCCTATCTTCCCTCCTGTCATCCTTTTGTTCTTCATATAATTGAAGAATGCCTTGGGGTTTTCCTTTACCCTACTCGCCAAGGCCTTCTCATGCCCCCTTATTGCTCTTCTCAGCCCCTTCTTATGCTCCTTTCTTGCTACCCTATATTCCTCAATAGACTCATCTGATCCTTGCTTCCTAAATCTCACGTATGCTCCCTTCCTCCACCTGACTAGATTTTCACTTGACTTGTCACCCATGGTTCCTTCACCCTACCAATCTTTATCTTCCTCACCAGGACAAATTTATCCCTAACATCCTGCAACAGATCCCTAAACATCGACCACATGTCCACAGAACATTTCCGTGCAAAAGCATCATCCCAATTCACACCTGCAAGTTCTCACCTTATAGCCTCATAATTTGTCTTTCTCCAATTAAAAATATTCCTGTCCTCTCTGATTCTATTCTTTTCTATGATAATGTTAAAGGCCAGGGAGCTGTGATCACTGTCCCCCAGATGCTTACCCACTGACAGATCTGTGACCTGACCCGGTTCGTTGCCTAATACTAGATCTAGTATGGCTTTCCCCCTAGTCGGCCTGTCAACAGACTGTGACAGGAATCCATCCTGGACACACTTAACAAACTCTGCCCCATCTAAACCCTTGGAACTAATCAAGTGCCAATCAATATTAGGGAAGTTAAAGTCACCCATGATAACAACCCTGTTATTTTTGCACCTTTCCAAAATCTGCCTCCCAATCTGCTCCTCGGTATCTCTGCTGCTACCAGGGGGCCTATAGAATACCCCCAGTAGAGTAACTGCTCCCTTCCTGTTCCTGACTTCTACCCATACTGACTCAAAAGAGGATCCTGCTACAATACCCACCCTTTCTGTAGCTGTAATAGTATCCCTGACCAGTAATGCCACCCCTCCTCCCCTTTCCTCCCCTCTCTATTCCTTTTAAAGCACTGAAATCCAGGAATATCGAGAATCTATTCCTGCCCTGGTGCCAGCCAAGTCTCTGTAATGGCCGCTACATCATAATTCCACGTATGTATCCAAGCTCTCAGTTCATCATCTTTGTTCCTGATGCTTCTTGCATTGAAGTACACACACTTTAGCCCTTCTACCTTACTACCTTTACACCCTTTATTCTGCTGCTCTTTCCTCAAAGCCTCTCTATATGCTAGATCTGGCTTTACTCCATGCACTATACTTGCAGCTTTGCATGACCTTTATCCTTCTCCACCTCACTATCTGCTCTAACACTCTGGTTCCCCTCCCCCTGCAAATCTAGTTTAAACCTCCCCCGGAGCAGCACTAGCAAACTTTCCCACAAGGATGTTAGTCCCCCTCCAGTTCAGGTGCGACCCATCCCATCGGAACAGGCCCCACCTTCCCTGGACCAAGGCCCAGTTGTCCAGAAACATGAAGTCCTCCCTCCTGCACCAACTCCTTAGCCACGTATTTAGCTGCATTATCTTCCTATCTCTGGCCTCACTAGCACGTTTCACAGGTAGCAATCCTGAGATTGCAACCCTTGAGGTCCTGTCCTAACTCCAACTTTGCACCTAACTCCCTATGTGGATTTCAGCAAGGAATTTGATAAGTTACCCCATGCAAGGCTTATTGAGAAAGTAAGGAGGCATGGGATCCAAGGGGACATTGCTTTGTGGATCCAGAACTGGTTTGCCCACAGAAGGCAAAGAGTGGTTGTAGACAGGTCACATTCTGCATGGAGGTCAGTCACCAGTGGTGTGCCTCAGGGATCTGTTCTGGAACCCCTGCTCTTTGTGATTTTTATAAATGACCTGGACGAGGAAGTTGAGGGATGGGTTAGTAAGTTTGCTGATGACACAAAGGTTGGGGGTGTTGTGGATAGTGTGGGTGGCTGTCAGAGGTTACAGTGGGACATTGATAGGATGCAAAACTGGACTGAGAAATGGCAGATGGAGTTTAACCCAGATAAGTGTGAGGTGGTTCATTTTGGTAGGTCAAATCTGATGGCAGAATATAGTATTAATGGTAAGACTCTTGGCAGTGTAGAGGATCAAAGGGGTCTTGGGGTCCGATCTGTAGGACGCTCAAAGCTGCTGCACAGGTTAACTCTGTGGTTAAGAAGGTATGGGATTGAGTTTAAGAGCTGAGAGGTAATGTTGCAGCTATGTAGGACCCTGATCAGACAGCACCTGGAGTACTGTTCTCAGTTCTGGTTACCTCACTACAGGAAGGATGTGGAAACCATAGAAAGGGTGCACAGGAGATTTACAAGGATATTGCTTGGATTGGGGAGCATGCCTTATGAAAACAGGTTGAGTGAACTCAGCTTTTTTTCCTTAGAGCGACAGAGGATGAGTGGTGGTCTGTTAGAGGTGTATAAGATGATGAGAGGCATTTATCATGTGGATAGTCAGAGATTTTTCCTCAGGACTGAAATAGCTCGTGCGAGAGGGCACAGTTTTAAGGTGCTTGGAAGTCGGTACAGCGGAGATGTCAGGGGTAAGATTTTTATGCAGGGAGTGGTGAGTGCGTGGAATGGGCTGCCGGCATGGTGGTAGAGGTAGAAACGATTGGGTCTCTTAAGAGACTCCTGGATAGGTACATGGAGTTTAGAAAAATAGAGGGCTATGATTAAAGCCTAGGTAATTTCATATTCGGCACAACTTTGTGGGCCGAAGGGCCTGTATTGTGCTGTAGGTTTTCCATGTTTCTATGTTTCTGTCATAGTTTAATACACGGCTAAGGGTTGATGTAGGAGGGAGGGCATAAGATTTTTGAATTAATGGGCTCTCTTCCAGGGAAGGTGGGACATGTATAGAAATGACAGTTTGCACCTGAACTGGAGGGGAACTAACATCCTAGCAGGATGGTTTGCTAATGCTGCACAGTGGTGTTTAAATTACAATTGAAGGGGGGGTGGGAACCAGAGTGCCAGAACAGTTCGTGGAGAGGTTGTGGAGGCAAATTTTGGTAAGATCTCAGACAAAGTTACAAACCAAAATGTTGAACCTGGTGTGACTAGTGTTTTGAGCAGCCTGTATTTAAATGCAAGAAATATCGTAGGAAAGGTGGATAATAGCGCTGAAGATGAGGTAACTGGTTTAAAAACAGAGGCATCATGTAGTAAGGAGAGGCTGTTGATAGGGCAACATTGCTGTCTGCAAGATCAGTTGCATTGCAAAAGGCAGACAAAATCAAAAATGGTGAACACAGGACTGAAGGAGTTGTATTTGAATGTGTGCAATACATGGAAGAAGGTAGATGAACTTGCAGCACAGTTGCAGATTGGCGGGTATGATGTTGTGGGCTTCACTGAATCATGGCTGAAAGAAAATTATAGGTAAGAGCTTAATGTCCAAAAATACACATTGTATCGAAAAGATAGACAGGAAGGTAGAGGGGATGGTGTTGCCCTCTTGGTAAAAAATGAAATCAAATCATTAGAAAGAGGTGACATAGGTCTGAAGGTGTTCAATCATTTTGGACAGAGCTAAGGAACTGCAAAGGTAAATAGACCTCATGGCAGTTGTTTCAGGCCCCCAAACAGTGCTAATTAAAATGCATGCCAAAGGGCAATATTACAATAGTCATGGGGACTTCAATATGCAGATTGGGAAAATCAGTTTGGTGCTAGATTACAGGATGGAGAAATTCTAGAATGCCTGCAAGATGACTTTTTAGAGCAGCTCGTGATTGAGTCCATAAGAAGGTTAGCTATTCTGGATTCGGTGTTGTACAGTGAACCAGAATTGATTAGAGAGCTTAAGGTAGAAGATGCATGAAGGGGTAAGTGATCATAATGTGATCAAATTCACTCTGAAATTTGAGAAGGAGAAGCTAAAGTCAGATGTATCATTATTATTACAGTGGAGTAAAGGGAATTACAGAAGCATGAGAAGAGGAGTTGGCCAGAATTGATTGGAAAAGAACACCGGCAGGGATGACAGCAGAGCAGCGATGGATTGAATTTCTGGGAGCAATTTGGAAGGCACAGGATATATACAGTACATCTCAAAGAGGTATTCTAAAGGAAAGATGACACAACCATGGCTATCAAGGGAAGTCAAAACCAACATAAAGACCAAAGAGAGGATATATAATAGAGCACAGCTAATTGGGAAATTAGAGGATTAGAAAGCTTTTAAAATTGTTCTCACTCTAAATAATTTCTCCTTTGGTCCTCCCACATCCTTCAAGCAAAAGGTGTAGCCATGGGCACTCACATGATTCCTAGCTGTGCCTGCTTGTTTGTCGGCTACTTGGAGCAGTCAATGTTCCAAGCCTACACTGGTGTCCGTCCCACACTTCTCCCATGCTACACCGACAACTGCAAAGGTGTTGCTTCCTGCACCCATGCTGAACTCATCAACTTCATCCACTTTGCCTCCAACTTTCACCCTGCCCTCAAATGTAACTGACCCATTTCTGACACCTCCCTCCTCTTTCATAATCTCACCCTTTCTTAGTCTCTGAGACAGCTTATGTCTATTACAAACCCACCGACTCTCACAGCTACCTGCACTACACCTCATTCCACCCTGCTACTTGTAAAAACGCCATCCAGTTCTCTCAATTCCTCTGTCTCTGCTGCATCTGCTTTCAGGATAAGGCTTTTCCATTCTAGAACAAATGAGATATCCTCCATTTTCAAAGAAAGGGGCTTTCCTTCCTCCATCACCAACACTGCCCTCAACCACATCTCTTCTATTTCATGCGCGTCTGCTCTTACTCCAAACCCCTGCCACCCCACCAGGGATTAGGGTTTCTCTTGTCCTAACTTATCACCCCACCAGCCTCGGCATCCAGCATATCATTCTCCATTCTTCTGCTTTCTTCAATGGGATCCCACCACCAATCACATCTTTCCCTCTCTTCCCTACTTCTGCTTTCTGCGGTATCGCTCCCTTCACCATTCCCTTGTTCATTCATCCCTCCCCACTGATCACCCTCCTGGCACTTATCCTTGCAAGTGGAAGAAGTGCTTCACCTGCCTCTTATCTCCTTGCCCACCCATCACCTCCCTCACTACTGTTCAGTCCCTAAATAGTCCTTCACCTGTGAGTCTGCTGGTGTCATATATTGTGTTTGGTGCTCCTATGGCCTCTTGTATATCGGTAGACATAGACTGAGAGACCACTTCGCCAAGCACCTATGCTCCATCTGCCAGAAAAAGTGGGATCTCCCAGTGACCACTTAGAACATAGAAATCTGCAGCACATTACAGGCCCTTCAGCCTACAATGTTGAGCTGACCATGTAACCTACTCCAGAAACTGCCTAGAATTTCTCTAGTGAATACTCTTCTATTTTTCTAAGCTCCATGTACCTATCCAAGAGGCTCGTAAAAGACCCTATTGTATCCACTTCCACCACCATTGCCATCAGCAGTGCATTCCACACACCCACCACTCTCTGTGTGAAAAACTTACCCCTGACATCCCATCTGTACCTATTTCCAAGCACCCTAAAACTGTGCCGTCTCACACTAGTCATTTCAGCCCCGGGAAAAAGCCTCTGGCTATCCACACGATCAATGCCCCTCATCATATACACCTCTATCAGGTCACCTCTCATCCTCCGCCACTCCAAGGAGAAAACGCCAAGCATACTCAACATATTCTCATAAGGTACACCCTCCAATCCAGGCATTATCCTTGTAAATCTCCTCCGTACTCTCTCTATAGTATCCACTTCCTTCCTGTAGTGAGGTGACAAGAACCAAACACAGTAAACTTATTTTAATTCCATTTGCCATTCCCATTCCAATATATCCATCCATGGCTTCTGCCACTGTCGTGATGAAGCCACATTTAGGTTGGAGGAACAACACCTTATATTCCACTTATGTAGCCTCCAACATGATGGCGGGAGCACTGATTTCTTAAACTTCTGTTAATGACCCCACCCCACCTCATTCATCATGTTGCCTTCTCTTTTCCCTCTCACCTTATCTCCTTGCCCACCCATCACTTCCCTCTGGTGCTCCTCCTCCCCTTCCTTTCTTCCATGGTCTTCTGTCTTTTACCAATCAACTTCTCTGCTCTTTACTTCATCCTTCCCCCTCCAGGCTTCACCTATCACTTTGTGTTTCTCTCTCCCATCCCCCCCACCTTCCTCAGCTTTTATCTCCAGTCATGCTGAAGGGTTTCGGCCAGAAATGTCAACTGTTCTCAGCCTGACCTCTACTGGTAAAGAATGGTATAAAATCAGAGAAAGATGTTGAACCTTGTGGGTTGAATTAAGGAACTACAAGGGTAAAAGGACATTGATGGCAGTTATATTCAGACCTCAGAACAGTGGCTGGGAGGTGGACCACAAGTTACAACAAGAAATAGAAAAAGCGAGTCAAATGTTATAATAGTCATGGGAGATTTTAGCGAGCTTAAGGTAAAAGAACACTTAGGAGCCTGTAATCACAATATGATAGAGTTCAACTTGAAATTTGATAGGGAGCAAGTAAAGTCTGATGTAGCAGTATTTCAGTGGAGTGAGGGAAATTACAGTGGTATGAGAGAGGAGTTGGCCAAAGTAAATTGGAAGGAGCTGCTGGCAGGGACGTCAGCATGCATTTCTGGGAAAAATGGGGAAGGTGCAAGACTTGAGTATTCCAAAAATGAAGGAATACTCAATGGTAAAATAGTACAACCATGGGTGACAAGGGAAGTCAAAACTATTGTAAAAGCAAAAGAAAGGGCATACAACAAAACAAAAATTAGTGGGAAGTTTTTAAAAACCTATAACGAGCAACTAAAAAATAATCATTAGAAGGGAAAAGATGAAATATGAAAGCAAGCTAGCTGATTAGCTTAGATTAGATTCAACTTTATTGTCATTGTGCTGAGTACAGATACAAAGCCAAATGAAATGCAGTTAGCATCTAACCAGAAATGCAAAGAAGAATGCTATTTACAAAATAACTATGAATAAAAAGTAAGTGCTACAGCACACAAATATAAATGTACTGAGACAGTACAATATGGGTACAATACTGTTTAGCGCTGTGATGTGAGGTCCAGCAGGGTCACAGCCTCAGGGAAGAAGCTCTTCCTGGGCCTGCTGGTGCAGGAACAGAGGCTCCTGTATCACCTACCGGATGGGAGGAGAGTAAAGTCCAAGGTTGGGGTGAGATGCATTCTTGATATGCTTTTCGCCCTTCCCAGGCAGCGTTTATGGTAGATGTTCTCAATGGTGGGCAATTGGGTGCCAATAATCCGCTGGGCAGTTTTTACCTCACGCTGGGGCGCTTGGTGGTCTGATACGGGACAATTGCCATACTACACTGAGATGCAGTTGGTGAGTATGCTCTCAGTGGTACAGCGGTAAAAGTCCGTCGGTATTCTGGGACAGAGATGAGCTTTCTTGATGCTCCGCAGGAAATAAAGGCGCTGTTGTGCCTTTTTGATCAGGATGGAGGAGTCCAGGGGCCAGGTGAGATCCTCGGAACTGTGGATACCAAGGAATTTGAAGCTTGATACACGCTCCACTACAGCTCCGTTGATGTAGATGGAGATGTGAGTGTGGCTCCTAGCATGCCTGAAGTCCACAATGATCTCCTTGGTCTTCTGGGTGTTAAGGGCCAGATTGTTGTCAGCACACCACGTGGCCTGGTGCAGGACCTCATCCCTGTAGGCCGTCTCGTCATCCCCTCTGATCAGGCCAACCACTGTGGTGTTGTCTGCGAACTTGATTATGGAGTTGGAACCATGTACAGGAATGCAGTCACAGGTGAAAAGGGAGTACAGAAGAGGGCTCAGCACACAGCCTTGAGGCACGCCGGTGTTCAGGTTGAGAGTGGAGGAGGAGAGGTTGTCTAACTTAACAGATTGGGGTCTGTTAGTCAGAAATCATATCAAAGTGGATAGTAAACGTTTTTTTCAAGTATGTTAAAAATAAAAGAGAAATGAGAGCGGATATAGGATCACTAGAAAATGAGGCAGGAAAAATACTTACGGGGGACAAGGAGATGGCTGATGAACTAATTGAGTATTTTGCATCAGTCTTCACTGTGGAAGACACTAGCAGTGTGCCAGATGTTATAGTGTGTGAAGGAAGAGAAGTGGGTGCAGTTACTATTACAAGAGAGAAGGTGCTCAAAAAGCTGAAACACTTAATGGTACATAAGTCAACTGGACCAAAATGAATTGAACTGACTTTATTTCTTACACCCTTCAAATACATGAGGAGTAAAAATCTTTTCAATATGTCGCCATCTAAATGTGCAATGTGCAATCATAGTAATTTATAATAATTTATAATAAATAGAACAGTCAGTGTAATATAGAGTACATTCAAATCATCAGTCTGATGGCCTGGTGGAAGAAGCTGCCCCGGAGCCTGTTGGTCCTAGCTTATGCTGCGGTACCGCTTCCTGGATGGTAGCAGCTGGAATAGATGGTGGTTGGGATGGCTTGGGTCCCCAATGATCCTACGAGCCCTTTTTACATACTGTCCTTGTAAATGTCCTGAATCATGAACTACCACTCTCTGCAGAATCCTGCAATTAAGGGAGGTACAGTTCCCTTACCAGGCAGTGATGCAGCCAGTCAGGATGCTCTCAGTTGTGCCCCTGTAGAAGGTCCTTAGAATTTGGTGGCCCACACCAAACTTCAAGTGTCTGAGGTTAAAGAAGTGCTGTTGTGCCTTTTTCACCACACAGCTGGTATGAACAGACCACGTGAGGTCCTCGGTCATGTGGGTGCTGAGGAACTTGAAGCTGTTCACCCTCTCAACCCCAGATCCATTGATGTCAATAGGGGTTAGCCCATCTGCATTCTACCTGTAATCCACAACCAGCTCCTTTGTTTTTGCGACATTGAGGGAGAGGTTGTTTTCTTGACACCACTGTGTCAGAGAGATGACTTCTTCCCTGTAGGCCACCTCGCTATTGTTTGAGGTAAGGCCAATCAATGTAGTGTCATCAGCAAATTTAATTAGCAGTTTGGAGCTGTGGGTGGCGATACAGTCATGGGTGTACAGGGAATAAAGGTGGGGACTTAGTACACACACCTGAGGGGTTCCTGTATTGAGGGTCAGACTATTGAGTCAGATGTACTGCACCCTAGGAGTGTTTAAAAGGAGACAGATTTTTCTTCAGCAATTTGAACGAGGGATGACTGCACAAGCATGTGCACGTCAATGAGTTAGACCAGTGGGACATTTAAAAGGTGACAGCTTTATAGGGTGGGCATCTGAGTAGAGGGAGACAGAGCAGGGGACACTGGTTCGGCGGGACTTCGCTGATAATGGGTTGAGGCCAGTTAGGTTATCTGTGAAGAATAGAAACAGGAAGTATGTGGGTGAGGCCGGAGTTCTGTACTGGGTGTCAGATGTGGGAAATCCGGGTGATTCCCAGCCTCCTGGAAGGCCACATCTGCACCAGGTGCGTCAAGCTGCAGCTCCTTTAGGACCAGGTTAGGGAATTGCAGCTGAGGCTCGATCAGCTTGGTCTGGTCAGGGAAAGTGAGGAGGTGATAGAGAGCAGCTATAGGCAGGTAGTCACACCAGGCCCTTGGGAGACAGCTAAGTAGGTAACAATCAGGAGGGGAAAGGGCAGGAGGCAGATACTAGAGAATACCCTACTCCTGTTTGAACACTGCTGGGGGAGATGGTCTATCTGGGGGGAGCAACAGTGGCCATGCTTCCAGCACAGTCTGGCCCTGTGGCTCAGAAGGGCAGGGAAAGGAAGAAGGCAGCAGTAACAAGGGAACTCTATAGTTAGGGGATCAGATAGGTGATTCTGTGGATACAGGAAAGAAACGCGGATGGTAGTTTGCCTCCCAGGTGCCAGGGTCCGGGATGTTTTGGATCGCATTCATAACATCCTGAAGTGGAAGGTGAACAGCCAGAGGTCGTGGTACATATTGGTACCAACGATATAGGTAGGAAAAGGGAGGAGGTCCTGAAAACAGACTACTGGGAGTTAGGAAGGAAGTTGAGAAGCAGGACCTCAAAGGTAGTAATCTCCAGATTACTGCCTGTGCCACGCGACAGTGAGATTAGGAATAGAATGAGGTGGAGGATAAATGTGTGGCTGAGGGATTGGAGCGGGGGCAGGGATTCAGATTTCTGGATCATTGGGACCTCTTTTGGGGCAGGTGTGACCTGTACAAAAGGACGGGATGCACTTGAATCTGAGGGGGGCCAATATCCTGGCAGGGAGGTTAACTAAGTCTATTGGGGAGAGTTTACACTAGGATTGCTGGTGAGTGGGAACCGAACAGAAGAGATGGAGGAAGGGGTGGTTGGCTCACCAGTAGAGAAAGCTTGCAGGCAGTGTGAGAGGGAGGATAGGCAGGTGACAGAAAAGGTATGCGGTCAGACTGATTGCTTGAGATGTGTCTATTTTAATGCAAGAAGCAACATGTACAAAGCGGAGGAGCTTAGAGCATGGATCAGTACCTGGAGATATGATGTTGTGGCCATTACAGAGACTTGGACAGTTCAGGCAGGAATGGTTACTTAGAGTGCCAAGCTATAGATGTTTCAGAAAGGACAGGGAGGGAGGCAAAAGAGGTGGGGCTGTGACACTGTTGATCAGAGATAGTGTCACGGCTGCAGAAAAGGACAAAGTCAGGAGGGATTGTCTACTGAGTCTGTGGGTGGAAGTTAGGAACAGGAAGGGGTCAATAACTCTACTGGGTGTTTTTTATGGACTACCCAACAGTAACAGGGACATCGAGGAGTAGATAGGGAGACAGATTCTGGAAAGGTGTAATAATAACAGGGTTATTGTGGTGGGAGATTTTAATTCCCCAAATATTGATTGGCAACTCCCTAGAGTGAAGGGCTTAGATGGGCTGGAATTTGTTAGGTGTGTTCAGGAAGGTTTCCTGACACAATATGTAGATAACCCTACAAGAGGAGAGGCTGTACTTGATCTGGGATTGGGAAATGAACCTGGTCGGGTGTCAGGTATCTCAGTGGGAGAGCATTTTGGAGATAGTGATCACAAATCTATCTTCTTTACCATAACATTGGAGAGGGATAGGGGCAGACAAGTTAGGAAAGCGATTAATTGGAGTAAGGAGAAATATGAAGCTACCAGGCAGGAACCCATAAATTTGGAGAAGGAAATCTAAGAATCCGAGTGGGAGTGCGGCGGGAGCCATTTTGATTTTTTCTTCTTCTCATCAGAGTTAAGAGAGGCGGGACTGCGCAGGCGTGTGACGTCAGGCAGTGAAGCGGTGAAGATTTAACAAGGGCAGAGCCTTATACAGCGGACAGTGTCATTTGTGGGCAGCAGAGTGAGCCGGGAGCAGAGTGAAGGCTTATGGGCTTAGGTTGGAGGAAGAACACCTTATATTCCACTTATGTAGCCTCCAACATGATGGCGGGAGCTCTGATTTCTTAAACTTCTGTTAATGACCCCACCCTACCTCATTCATTATGTTGCCTTCTCTTTTCCCTTTCTCACCTTATCTCCTTGCCCACCCATCACTTCTCGCTGGTGCTCCTCCTCCCCTTCCTTTCTTCCATGGTCTTCTGTCTTTTACCAATCATCTTCTCTGCTCTTTACTTCATCCTTCCCCCTCCAGGCTTAAAAGTTTGAGAGAGCCATAGTTTTCAAGGGATATTGGAAACTTGTTTCAGAAAAAGAGAGATACCTACAATAAATATAGGCAGCATGGAGTAAATGAGGTGCTCAAGGAATATAAAGAATGTAAGAAGAATCTTAAGAAAGAAATTAGAAAAGCTAAAAGAAGATACGAGGTTGCTTTGGCAAGTAAGGTGAAAATAAATCCAAAGGGTTTCTACAGTTATATTAATAGCAAAAGGATAGTGAGGGATAAAATTGGTCCCTTAGAGAATCAGAGTGGACAGCTATGTGTGGAGCCAAAAGAGATGGGGGAGACTTTGAACAATTTCTTTTCTTCGATATTCACTAAGGAGAAGGATATTGAATTGTATAAGGTAAGGGAAACAAGTAGGGTAGTTATGGAAACTATGATGATTAAAGAAGAGGAAGTACTGGCACTTTTAAAGAATATAGAAGTGGATAAGTCTCTGGGTCCTGACAGGATATTCCCTAGGACCTTGAGGGAAGTTAGTGTAGAAATAGCAGGGGCTCTGACAGAAGTATTTCAACTGTCATTAGAAATGGGGATGGTGCTGGAGGATTGGCATATTTCTCATGTGGTTCCATTGTTTAAAAAGGGTTCTAGGAGTAAACCTAGCAATCATCGGCCTGTCAGTTTAATGTCAGTGGTGGGTAAGTTAATGCAATGTATTCTTAGAGATGGTATATATAATTATCTGGATAGACAGGATCTGATTAGGGACAGTCAACATGGATTTGTACACCGAAGGTCATGTTTGACGAATCTTATTGACTTTTTTGAAGAGGTTACTAGGAAGGTTGACAAGGGTAAAGCCATGGATGTTGTCTATATGGACTTCAGTAAGGCCTTTGACAAGGTTCCACACGGAAGGTTAGTTAGGAAGGTTCAATTGTTAGGTATTAATATTGAAGTAGTAAAATGGATTCAACAGTGGCTGGATGGGGAGATGCCAGAGAGCAGTAGTGGATAACTGTTTGTCAGGTTGGAGGCCGATGACTAGTGGTGTGCCTCAGGGATCTGTACTGGGTCCGATGTTCTTTGTCATATACATTAATGATCTGGATGATTGGATGGTAAATTGGATTAGTAAGTATGCAGATGATACTAAGGTAGGTGGCGTTGTGGATAATGAAGTAGATTTTCAAAGCTTGCAGAGAGATTTAGGCCAGTTAGAAGAGTGGGCTGAAAGATGGCAGATGGAGTTTAATGCCGATACGTGTGTGGTGCTACATTTTGGTAGGAATAATCAAAACAGGACTTACATGGTAAATGGTAGGGCATTGAGGAATGCAGTAGAACAGAGTGATCTAGGAATAATGGTGCATAGTTCATTGAAGGTGGAATCTCATGTGGATAGAGTACTGAAGAAAGCTTTTGGTATGCTGGCCTTTATAAAACAGAGCATTGAGTACAGAAGTTGGGATGTAATGTTAAAATTGTACAAGGCATTGGTGAGGCCAAATTTGGAGTATTGTGTACAGTTCTGGTCACCGAATTATAGGAAAGATGTCAACAAGATAGAGCACAGAGGAGATTTACTAGAATGTTACCTGGGTTTCAGCCCCTAAGTTACAGGGGTAAGTTTTTTTTACACAGAGAGTAGTGACTGTGTGGAATGAGCTGTCGGCGACGGTGGTGGAGGCAGATACAATAGGGTCTTTTAAGAGACTCCTGGATAGGTACATGGGGCCTAGAAAAATAGAGGACTCTGGGTATCCCTAGGTAATTTCTAAGGTAAAGTCATGTTCAGCACAGCATTTTGGGCTGAATGGCCTGTTTTGTGCTGTAGGATTTCTATGGGTTTTTTTTCTGGCGTGGTGCCAGTGAACTAGAATATTGCAAATGTTACTCCACTCTCTAAGAAAGGGGGAAGATAGCAGTAAGGAATTTTTGACCATTTAGCCTGACCTCAGTGGTTGGGAAGATGTTAGAATCAGTTTGTTAAGGATGAGGTGTTGGTGACTTGGTGACACAGGACAAGATGGTACAAAGTCAGCATGGTTTCCTTCAGGGAAAATCCTGCCTGACGAATTTGTTGGAATTCTTTGAGGAGATTACAGATAGGATAGATAAAGGGGTTGCAGTGGATGTTGTATATTTGGACTTTCAGAAGGTAAATGCCATGTTAGCATTCATTTCAAGAGGTCTAGAATACAAGAGCAAGGATGTGATGCTGAGAATTTATAAGGCACTGGTGAAGCCTCACCTTGAGTATTGTGAACAGTTTTGGGCTCATCTTAGAAAAGATGTGCTGGCATTGGAGAGGGTCCAGAGGAGGTTCAAAAGGATGATTTCAGGAATGAAAGAATTATCATATGAGGAATGTTTGATGGCTCTGGGTCTGTACTCACTGCAATTCAGAAGGATGAGGGGGGATCTCATTGAAACCTTTCAAATGTTAAAAGACCTAGACAGAGTAGATGTGGAAAGGATGTTTCCCATGGTGGGAGAGTCTAGGACAAGAGGGCACAGCCTCAGAATAGAGAGACACCCTTTCAAAACAGAGATGTGGAGAAATTTCTTTAGCCACAGTGTGGTGAATTTGTGGAAATTGTTGCCACATGCAGCTGTGGAGCCCAGGTCATTGGGTGTAATTAAAGCAGAGATTGATAGGTTCTTGATTGGACGTGGCATCAAAGGTTACACGGATAAGGCCGGGAGCTGGGGTTGAAGAAGGAGATAGAAAAACTGATCGGCCATGATTGAATGGCAGCCGACTCAATGGGCCAAATGAAAATTCTGCTCAAATATCTTTTGGTCTTACATTTTCCTGAGAGTAATATCTACATTGGTATCATCCCAAAGGCACTACACAATAGCATTAAACAATTAGGGCTACACAGCAATATCTATGTAAATCTTTTGAAAGCCACAATACTAAACACCACTAGAATAGGCTGAAAGTTCCTAACAATTGGGAAATGAGTGTGCTTGGCTATGCCTGTGCCTCAGGATTCACCAGCTTGAGCCAAGACTAAAAAAATTGCCATAATAATAATTATACAGTTAGAGTTGATCTTCTGCTCACTAATGACATTTGCAGTCGAGTCACGTCTCTGTTGTTTCAGAGTCAGGTTTATTATCACCAACATATAGTCTGTTGTGAAGGGTTTTTATATTGTGGCAGCAGTACAATGCAAAGCATGAATATATTACAAAAGGGTACAAAAATAAATCAATAGCACATAAGAGGAATATCAAGGTAGTATTCATGGGTTCATAGATCGTTCAGAAATCGGTGAAGGGGAGGAAGATATTCCTGAATTGTTGAATATGGGGCTGCAGGCTCCTGTACCTCCTTCTTGTTGGTAATAATGAGAAGAGTATGTCCTGGCTGGTTTCTGGCTTCTTCCTTCTTACTTTCCAGTTCTGATGAAGGGTTTCAACACAAAAGGTTTTTTCCATTCCATAGATACTGCATGACTTGCTGAGTTCCTCAAGCATTTTGTGTATAAAGTCAAGTCAGTTTTTATTGTCATTTCAACCATAACTGCTGGTACAGCACACAGTAAAAATGAGGCAACGTTTTTCAGGACCATGGTGTTACATGAAACAGTACAAAAACTAGACTGAACTACGTAAAAAACAACACAGAGAAAAGGAAAACTACACTAGACTACAGACCTACCCAGGACTAAAGGAGAGAGAGATTTGAGAGTTTGGAGTGATTCAGAGCAATAGGTTAGCTGCTGGCTTTGAGGATTGAGGAGTGTGTATTTCTCCAGATTTTCTGCATCTGTAGAACATCTTATGTCTTCTTTCTACTCTTAATAGTGGACAGAGATCTAACCTGTGCAATTTCTCCATGAGTAGCACAACGCTGCCCCCCAGTGTACATTATAAAGATCAGCTTATTTGTAACGTACATCAAAACTTACAGTACAAGGAAATGTGTATTTTAGACTATAAGACAATAAGATATAGGAGCAGAATTAGGACATTTATCAATTCTGCTCTGCCATTTCAGCAAGGTTGAATCAGTTTTCTTCTCTGCCCTAATCTCCTGCCTTCCCTCAGAATCCCTTCATGGTTTGACCAATCAAGAAACCATCAATCTCTGCCTTAAATATAATTAAAGACAACATCCACTGCTGCATGTGGCAACAAATTCCATAGATTCACCACTCTCTGGATAAAGAAATTCCTCCTCATCTCTGTTCTGAGGCTGTATCCTCTGGTCCTGGACTTTCCCACCAGAGGAAGCATCCTCTCCACCCACTCCATCAAGGCCTTTCACCATTCAATAGGTTTCAATGAGGTCACCCCTCATTCTTCCGATTTCTAGTGAATACAGGCCCAGAGCCATCAAACACTCTTTGTATGACAAGCAATTCCATCCTGAAATCAATTTTGTGAACCTCCTTTGAACCCTCTCCAGTTTCAGAATCCTTTCTAAGGTAAGTGGCCCAAAACTGCTCACAATATTCCAAGTGAGGCCTCATCAATGCTTTATAAAGGCTCAGCAATACATCCTTGCTTTTATAAGACCATAAGACATGGGAGCAGAATTAGGCCATTCAACCCATCGTGTCTGCTCTGCCATTCCATCCTGGCTGATCTCAGAGTCCACTCAATCCCATACACCTGCCTTCTCACCATATTCTTTGATACCCTGACCAATCAGGAAACAGTCAACTTCTGCCTTAAATATACCCACAGACATGGCCTCCACCGCAGTCTGTGGCAGAGTATTCCATAGATACACTACTCTCCGGCTAAGAAAATTCCTCCTTAGCTTCCTTACCTCTGTTCTAAAAGGTTGTCCCTCAATGTTGAGGCTGTCTAGTTCTGAATACCGCTACTATTCTCTCCACATTCCTACTATCTAGTCCTTTCAACATTTGGTAGGTTTCAACGAGATCCCCACTTATTCTTCTAAATTCCGGTGAGTACAGGCCCAAAGCTGCTAAACACTCCTCATATTTTAACCCCTTCATTCCCAGAATCATCTTGTGAACCTCCTTCGTGAAATATAGAGCCCAAAACTGTTGGCAATATTCCAAGTGCGGTCAGTGTCTTATAAAGGCTTAGAATTATCTCTTTGCTTTTATATTGTATTCCCTTAATCACCAGCAGCCAACCAGAAAAGGCTCCCTTTATTCCCACACTTTGCCTCCTGTGAATCAGCCACTGCTTTATCCCGGCTACAATATTTCACATAATACTGTGGGCTCATAGCTTATTAAACAGCCTCATGTGTGGCAGTTTATCAAAGGCCTCCTGAAAATCCAAGTGCACTAAATCAACTGATTCTCTTTTGTCTATACTGCTTGTTACTTCTTAAAAGAATTCCAACAGATTTGTCAGGCAAGATTTTCCCTTCAGGAAACCATGCTGACTATGGCCTATTTTATCATGTGCATCCAAGTACCCTAATACCTCATCCTTAATAATCTACTCCAACATCTTTCCAACCACTGAGGTCAGATGAACTGGCCTTTAATTTCCTTTCTTCCTCTTCTCCCCCTTCTTGAAAAGTGACATTTGCAATTTTCCAATCTTCCATAACCATTCCAGTATCTAGTGATTCTTGGAAGATCATTACTAATGTCTCCACAATCTCTTCAGCCATCTCTATTTTGATTTTGCATCAAATCAAATTAGAGAGGATTGTGCAAACGTTGCCATGGCACCAACATAGCATGACTACAACTCATTAATCCTAGCCCACAGTTTTCTGGAATGTGGGAGGAAACCAGAGCACATGAGGAAACCTGTGCCTTCATGTGGAGAATGTACAAACTTCTTACAAACACCAGCAGGAATTGAACTCCCATCTTGAATCATCAGGAAAGAGGGTTAAAAGCCTGAAGGCACATACTCAGCAATTCAGGAACAGCTTCTTCCCCTCTGTCATCTGATTTCTGTATTGTCACTGAACCCATGAAGACTACCATGCTACTTTGTTTCATTTCTCCTACTTTGCACTGTGTTTATTTTAACTTAACTATTAAATAGACATATATTTCCTGTAATTTAGTTTTTTCTTTATATTTATTTACCATGTATTTCATTGTCCTTCTGCCATGAAGTTAATGAAATTTCCAACACATGCCAGTGATATTATACTTGATTCTGATTCAGACTGGCTGCTGTAATCATGTATCTCTATTTTCTATGTTCTATGTTTTTTTCTGTTTCTGCTGACCTCTAATTCTTTCCCTAACTGTTTTCCCCAGGGTCATCCCTGCAGAGGTTTGACACATTGAGATTTTCCTATAACCTATCACTCAGATGCGGAATAGATTTGTTTATTTCGTGCACAGTTCTGTGTGCAGAGGAGACCTGTTGATGCTTCAGTCAGAATGAAAGCATTTAATGAAATGTAATAAAATTTGTGAAATGTGCAGAAATAAAGACTGACAATCAAGGTACAAAAAAAATAAGACCTTGCAAATAACTGTCTGTGTGTGTATATATATATATATATATATATATATATATATATATATACACACACAGCTGACAAGAGCACTAGATATAAAGTAGATCTACTGAGTGACCCAATCATGTTTTACATGTGGTGGAATATTATAAACTCTGTCAGTGGTGGTCTGAGTCAGAGGAGTTTTTAGGGATCTACTGATGTTTCTGCTGATGACTGGTGCATTCCAGTAACTCATTCACAAAGCCCGTTATCCTCTGCATTGTGTATACAAACCACTCACTGCTTGACCGCTGATGAATATCTAGTGTCCTAGCATTTACCAGCTGTTCACAGTCTCAATTTGCTAGGATTGTATCCTTTGCTGAGATTTCTGCTGAGAAATATGCCAGTGAACTCCTTGTGTGTCTAAGAGAATGCACTTATCATTCAGACCCTGAATCAATTTATTGATCTCCTGGATTATTGATCAGTTCTGTGTGCAGGGGAGACCTGTATCACAAAGAGTGTTACAGTCAGTATAGAAGCTGTAAACTGTGCTCCTGACTGTCAAACAAATGTCACTGATCACAGGGAGCAACCCCTCTCCACAGTTTGGTATTCAAGGACCAATATGAAGAGAATCATCTTGCAGACACCTACTCACTGACTGTCTGACCACAAAATGTGATACTCTTAGTCCAAGGAAATGGCAGACCATGGTAGAATTCTGACGTGTACTCTTCCGTACCAGGAGGAGAAGAAGTTGTTGATATCGTAATGACTTCTGATCACTGCATGTGACCAAATTACCCAAGTTTGCCTGCTTGGGATGTACTGATGTCATTGCTGGGAACTGGGGAATGGTCTAGACAGAGTTCAGCTACTTAACAAGCTATGAGCTTGCTATTGCAAGCTGCCATGGTATTGCAGGAAAGATTCTAGCATGGATAAAGCAGTAGCTGATCAGCAGGAGGCAAAGATTGGGAATAAAGGGAGCCTTTTCTGGTTGGCTGCCAGTGACTAGTGTGTTCCACAGGGGTCTGTGTTGAGACAGATTCTTTTTACATTATATGTCAATGATTTGGATGATGGAATTGATGGCTTTGCTGCAAAGTTTGAATTGAATGAAATTGATTTTATTACTTACATCCTTCATATACATGAGGAGTAAAAATATGTTACGTCTCTGTTCAAATGTGCAAGGTGCACTTATAGTCATTTATAATAAATATTATGTACAACAGATAGTCAACATAACATAGAAGTACATTGGTGTTAGCATGAATTAATTAGTATGATGGCCTAGTGGAAGAAGCTGTCCCGGAGCCTGTTCATCCTGATTTTTATATTGCAGTACCGTATCCCGAATGGTAGCAGCTGGGACATATTGTGTTTGGGGTAACTCCGGTCTCTAATGATCCTTCGGGCACTTTTTACACACCTGTCTTTGTAAATGTCCTGAATAGTGGAAAGTTCACATCTACAGATGTGTGCTGGGCTGTCTGCACCACTCTCTGCAGAGTCCTGCGATTGAGGGAAGTACAGTTCCTATACCGGGTAGTAATGCAGCCAATCAGAATGCTCTCAATTGTGCCACTGTGGAAAGTTCTTAGGATTTGGGGGGCCATACCAAACTTCTTCAACCGTCTGAGGTGAAAGAGGCGCTGTTGTGCCTTTTTCACCACACAGACACTATGTACAGACCACGTGAGATCCTCGGTGATGTGGATGTCTAGCAACTTAAAGCTGTTCACCCTCTCAACCCCAGATCCATTGATGTCAATAGGGGTTAGCCCGTCTCCATTCCTCCTGTAATCCACAACCAGCTCCTTTATTTTTGTGACATTGAGGGAGAGGTTGTTTTCTTGACACCACTGTGTAGGGTGATGACTTCTTCTCTGTAGGCTGCCTCATTATTATCTGAGATTAGGCCAAACAGTGTAGTATCATCAGCAAATTTAATTAGCAGATTGGAGCTGTGGGTAGCAACATAGTCATGGGTGTACAGAGAGTAAAGAAGGGAACTTATTACGCAGCTCTGAGGGGCTGCTGTGTTGAGGGGGTGAGGTGAGGGAGCCCATTCTTATCACCTGCTGGCGATCTGACAGGAAGTCCGGGATCCAGCTGCACAAGGCAGGGTGAAGGCCAAGGTCTCTGAGCTTCTTGTCGAGCCTGGAGGGAATTATGGTGTTGAATGCTGAACTGTAGTCCAAGAACAGCATTCTCACATAAACATTCCTCTTCTCCAGATGTATAAGGACAGAGTGTAGTGCAGTGGCTTTTGCGTTATCTGTTGATCAGTTGTGTCGGTAGGTGAACGAGATCTAGGTGTTCTTGTACATCAGTCAATGAAAGCAAGCATGCAGGTACAGCAGGCAGTGAAGAAAGCTAATGGCATGCTGGCCTTTATAACAAGAGGAATTGAGTATAGGAGTAAAGAGGTCCTTCTGCAGCTGTCCAGGGCCCTGGTGAGACCCCACCTGGGGTATTGTGTGCAGTTTTGGTCTCCAAATTTGAGGAAGGACATTCTTACTATTGAGGGAGTGCAGCGTAGGTTCACAAGGTTAATTCCTGGAGTGGTGGGACTGTCAAATGTTGAAAGATTGGAGCGACTGGGCTTGTATACACTGGAATTTAGAAGGATGAGAGGGGATCTGATTGAAACATATAAGATTATTAAGATATTGGACACACTGGAGGCAGGAAGCATGTTCCCGCTGATGGGTGAGTCCAGAACTAGAGGCCACAGTTTAGGAATAAGGGGTAGGCCATTTAGAACAGAGATGCGGAAAAACTTTTTCACCCAGAGAGTGGTGGATATGTGGAATGTTCTGCCCCAGAAGGCAGTGGAGGCCAAGTCTCTGGATGCATTCAAGAGAGAGTTAGATAGAGCTCTTATAGATAGCAGGGTCAAGGGATATGGGGAGAGGGCAGGAACAGGGTACTGATTGTGTATGATCAGCCATGATCACAGTGAATGGCGGTGTTGGCTAGAAGGGCCGAATGGCCTACTCCTGCACCTATTGTCTATTGTGAATTGAGGGGATCCAGAGTGAATGGTAGTTTGCTGCTAATGTAGTCCTTGACCAGCCTCTCAAAGCATTTGCTTATTATTGAGGTGAGTGTGACAGGACGCCAGTCGTTCGGTCATGTTACCTTGGTCTTTATAGGTACTGGAACAATGGTGGATGCTTTGAAGCAGGAGGGCATTCTACACTGGGAGGGGTAGAGATTAAAAATATCAGTAAACACTCCTGCCAGTTGGCCGCGCACATCCTGAGTACTCGCCATGGGATGCTGTCTGGTCCAGCGACCTTGCGACTGTCCACCTGTTGGAAACATTTGCGTACTTTGACCTCAGAGATGACCAAGCTGCCAGTCACATTATCTGCAGGTTTTCTCAGGGGCTCAGTATTGGCAGCATCAAATCAAGCGTAAAAATAATTTAGTTTGTCTGGGAGAGAGGAGCTTCGATACGAAGATAGGCAGAGGGCCAAGTAGCTTTGAGGAAGCAGAGAGGCTACAGAAGCACTTAGACAGATTAAGAGAATGGGTAAAGAAGTGGCAAATGGAATAGTGTCAGGAAGTGTATGGTCATGCACTTTGGTAGCAGCAATGAAAAGGTAGACTATTTTTTAAATGGAGAGTCAACACAAAAACCTGAGGCACAAAGGGACTACAGAATCCTTGTGCAGGATTCCCTAAAGGTGAATTTCCAGGTTGAGTCTGTGGTGAGGAAGGCAAATGTGATATTAGCATTCATTTCAAGAGGACTAAAACATAAGAGCAAGGATGTAATGTTGAGGCTTTATAAAGCACTGGTGAGGCCTCACTTGGAGTATTGTAGCAGTTTTGGGCTCATCTTAGAAAGGATGTGGGTTCAAAGAGGTTCACAAGTACGATCCATGATTGAATGGCTTGTTATATGAAGAGATTTGATGGTTCTGGACCTGTATTCACTGGAATTCAGAAGACTTCATTGAAACCTATCATTTGGTGAAAGGCCTTGAGAGAGTGTATGTGGAGAGGATGTTTCCTACAGTGAGAGAGTCTATGACCAGAGGGCACAGTACAGAGTAGTAAGACTTTTAGAATAGAGATGAGGAGGAATTTCCTCCTCAGAGAAAATACAGAGAATAGTGAATCTGTGGAATCTGTTGTGACAGACAGTTGTGGAGGTCAAGTCTTTATGTGCATTTAAGACAGAGACTGATAGATTCTTGAGTGGTCAGGGCATGAAGCGATACAAGAAGGCAGGAGATTCTGGCTGAGAGGAAAATTGGATCAGCCATGATGAATTGGCGCAGCAGACTCGATGGGCCAAATAGTTTATACCTTATGTACTGTTGAGTATAGTAAAGCATTTAATACTCACTAATCTAGAAGTAGAGTAGACCAATGCAAGTGAGACACATTTTAATATATAGTGGCATATACCTATTGTGTATCTTGAAATAATTAATTTAGCTGTTTGGGTACTGAATGGAATCTCAGAGCAAAGGTGGCAACTGTTTCTAACTTTACAGAATACAAAAGCCTTTAAAGCAGCTTTTCAGACCCTATGCATATACTGGTGTAAAGGGACTACACTGGAGGGCTTCACTGAAGTATATAAGCCTCTTGTTCTGATATATTGTGCATATATGGACTACACTAAAGTATATTAGCCTCTTGTGTGTATACACAGACTGCACTGAATAATATAATATTTGTAAAATGCTCACATACAGTTTGTACTCTGGAGCGTTCCAAAGCTACAAGATAGCTGTCCGGGTACCATAGAGTACACTAAAGCATTAATGATACTCGGTTATTTAGGGTCTTGTGTGTTTAACCTCATCATTTATGCATTGTCATGAAACATAAAAACAGAGAACCTTCAGCACAATACAGGTCCTTCAGCCCACAAAGCTTTGCTGAACATGTTCCTACCTTAGACCTACCTAGTCTTTACCCATTGCCCTCTATTTTTCTAAGCTCCATGTAGCCATCCAGGAGTCTCTTAAAAGAACCTATCCTTTCCGCCTCCACTGGCAGCCCATTCCACGCATTACCACTCACTGCATAACAAACTTACCCCTGACATCTCCTCTGTACCTAATTCCAAGCACCTTAAAACTATGCCCTCTCATGCCAGCCATTTCATCCCTGGGGAAAAGCCTCTGACTATCCACACGATCAACGCCTCTTATCATCTTGTACACCTCTGTCAGGTCACCTCTCACCGTCCATCATTCCAAAGGGAAAAGGCCAAGTTCACTCAACCTGTTCTCATAAGGCATGCTCGCCAATCCAGGCAACATCCTTGTAAATCTCCTCTGCACCCTTTCTATAGTTTCCACATCCTTCCTGTAGTGAGGTGACCAGAATTGAGCACAGTACTCCAAATGGGTTCTGACCAGGGTCCTATATAGCTGCAAAATTACCTCTTGGCTCTTAAACTCAGTCCCACGATTGATGAAGGTCAATGCACCATATCCCTTCTTAAGCACAGAATCAACCTGCGTAGCAGCTTTGAGTGTCCTATGGACTCAGAGTCCTAGATCCCTCTGATCTTCCACACTGCCAAGTGTCTTACCATTAATACTCTATTCTGCCATCATATTTGACCTACCAAAATGAATCACCTCACACTTATCCGAGTTAAACTCCATCTGCCACTTCTCAGCCCAGTTTTGCACCCTATCAATGTCCTGTTATAACCTCTGATAGCCCTCCATACTATCCACAACACCCCCAACCTTTGTGTCATCAACAAATGTACTAACCCATTTGTCAGGAACGCAGCCAGATGGACCTAACCGCAGGACGCAGACACTTAAGTACCAGGGGGAGGACAGGATGGGGATGCCGTGGCATTTAAGGGTAGAGCTGGGGTTCAGGTCGATGGAGTGTCAGGCAGGCAGAGCGGACAGGTCCCTGGGGTTCAGGCAGACAGGTCTAGGTGGCAAGATAGGCTGGCAGAGAGCCCTCCCTGGGTGGGCCACATATATCCTGGGTAGGGCCGCCTCCCAGGCGGAAACACCGGAGGCCTGGGCATGACGCGGACCCCTAGGTGGGTGCGGGGTACAATCCCAGAGTTCGGGCGGAAGAGGAGGACGGGCAGAACCACCGCCGGGTAGCGGCAGGTCGGCCGGACCTGCCCGATGGAGGCGAGGGGTAGGAACGGGCAGAACCACCGCCGGGCAGCGGCAGGTCGGCCGGACCTGCCCGATGGAGGCGAGGGGTAGGAACGAGCAGAACCACCGCCTGGCAGCGGCAGGTCGGCCGGACCTGCCCGATGGAGGCAAGGGGTAGGAACGGGCAGAACCACCGCCGGGCAGCGGCAGGTCGGCCGGACCTGCCCGATGGAGGCAAGGGGTAGGAACGGGCATAGGTCCAGGGTGACCAACACAACAGTCATGATAGCAGGAAAATCGGGAAAGGCCGCAGACAGCGCGACCGCGCGAACAAAACAAATGAGCGGAGAAGCAGGACCAGCGCATGGGAAGAAAGGTGGGGGAGAGGACCAACCTGGCATTACTGGTACGGGGCAGAGAAGCACAATGAGGAGTAGATCTGAGCCCAGGCAGGATAACAGAATGCAGAGAAGAGTTTAGAGCCAGCAGAGTACAGGAAACAGAACAAAACAACTACCCGCCTGGTCCCAGTCCCAAGGCCCCTTATAAGCACCTGGAGCTCAATGAGTCACAGGTGTGTCTCCTTGAGCCAGGAGGGTCCTAACTAGTTCACGGGTGACGGGAGGGACAACTGCAGGACCCGGAGTCCGGAGCCCTCGGACTGGATTGAGACCCGGAACACAGACTCAGGACTGGACTGGACCCTGACACCATCCCTCTACTTCCTCATCCAGGTCATTTATAAAAATCACAAAGAGTAGGAGTTCCAGAACAGATCCCTGAGGCACCCCACTGGTCACCGACCTCCATGCAGAATATGACCTGTCTACAACCACTCTGCCTTCTGTGGGCAAGCCAGTTCTGGATCCACAAAGCAATGTCCCCTTGGATCCCATGCCCCCTTACTTTCTCAATAAGCCTGGCATGGGGTACCTTATCAAATGCCTTGCTAAAATCCATATACACTACATCTACAGCTCTACCTTCAACAATGTGCTCAGTCACATCCTCAAAAAATTCAATCAGGCTCATAAGGCACGACAGGAGGAAATCTGCAGATGCTGGAAATTCAAGCAACACACACAAAATGCTGGTGGAACACAGCAGGCCAGGCAGCATCTATAGGAAGAAGCGCTGTCGATGTTTCGGGCTGAGACCCTTCGTCAGGACTAATTGAAAGGAAAGATAGTAAGAGATTTGAAAGTAGGAGGGGAAACTGCGAAATGATAGGAGAAGACCGGAGAAGGTGGGGTGAAGCTGAGAGCCAGAAAGTTGATTGGCAAAAGGGATACAGAGCTAGAGAAGGGAAAGGATCATGGGACGGGAGGCCTAGGGAGAAAGAAAGGGGGAGGGGAGCTCCAGAGGGAGATGGAGAACAGGCAGAATGATAGGCAGAGAAAGAAAGAAAAAAAAGGGAGGGGAAAAAAACCTAAATATATCAGGGATGGGGTTAGAAGGGGAGGAGGGGCATTCATGGAAGTTAGAGAAGTCAATGTTCATGCCATCAGGTTGGAGGCTACCCAGCCGGTATATAAGGTGTTGTTCCTCCAACCTGAGTGTGGCTTCATCTTGACAGCAGAGGAGACCATGGATAGACATATCAGAATGGGAATGGGACGTAGAATTAAAATGTGTGGCCACTGAGAGATCCTGCTTTCTCCGGTGGACAGAGCGTAGATGTTCAGCGAAACAGTCTCCCAGTCTGCGTCAGGTCTCACCAATATATAAGAGGCCACACCGGGAGCACCCGACGCAGTATACCACACCAGCCGACTCACAGGTGAAGTGTCGCCTCACCTGGAAGGACTGTCTGGGGCCTTGAATGGTGGTGAGGGAGGACGTGTAAGGGCAGGTGTAGCACTTGTTCTGCTTGCAAGTCATAAGGCATGACCTGCTTTGACAAAGCCGTGCTGACTATTCTTAACCATATTATGCCTCTCCAAATGTTCATAAATCCTGCCTCTCAGGATCTTCTCCATCAACTTACCAACCACTGAAGTAAGACTCACTGGCCTATAATTTCCTGGGCTATTCCTACTCCCTTTCTTGAATAAGGGAACAATATCTGCAACCCTCCAATCCTCCGGAACCTCTCCCATCTTCATTGATGATGCAAAGATCATCGCCAGAGGCTCAGCAATCTCCGCCCTCACTTCCCACAGTAGCCTGGGGTACATCTTATCCAGTCCTGGTGACTTATCCAAATTGATGCTTTCCAAAAGCTCCAGCACATCCTCTTTCTTAATATCTACATTCTCAAGTCTTTCAGTCCACTGCAAGTCATCCCTACAATCACCAAGATCCTTTTCCATGGTGAATACTGAAGCAAGTATTCATTAACTACCTCTGCTATTTCCTCCGGTTCCATACACACTTGTCCATTGTCATTCTTGATTGGTCCTATTCTCTCATGTCTTGTCCTCTTGCTCTTCACATACTTGCAGAATGCCTTGGGGTTTTCCTTAATCCTGTCCGCCAAGGCCTTCTCATGGCCCCTTCTGGTTCTCCTAATTTCATTCTTAAGCTCCTTCCTGTTAGCCTTATAATATTCTAGATTCATATCATTACCTAGCTTTTGATCCTTTCGGAAGCTCTTCTTTTCTCCTTGACTAGACTTACATCAGCCTTTAAGCACTATGGATCTTGTACCCTGCCATCCTTTCCATGTCTCATTGGAACGTACCTACTCAGAACCCCACGCAAATATCCCCTGAACATTTGCCACATTTCTTCGGTACATTTCCGTGAGAACATCTGTTTCCAATTTATGCTTCCAAGTTCCTGCCTGATAGCCTCATAGTTCCCCTTACTCCAATTAAACGTTTCCCTAACTTGTCTGTCCCTATCTCTCTCCAATGCTATGGTAAAGGAGATAGAATTGTGATCACTATCTCCAAAATGCTCTCCCACCTAACACCTAGAACATAGAACATAAAATAGTACAGCGCAGTACAGGCCCTTCAGCCCACAATGTTGTGCCAACCCTTAAACCCTGCCTCCCATATAACCCCCCACCATAAATTCCTCTATTTATCTGACAAGTAGCCTCTTAAACTTCACTAGTGTATCAGCCTCCACCACTGACTCAGGCAGTGCATTCCACACACCAACCACTCTCTGAGTAAAAAACCTTCCTCTAATATCCCCCTAGAACTTCCCACCCCTTACCTAAAAGCCATGTATTGAGCAGTGGTGCCCTGGGTAAGAGGCACTGGCTGTGCACTCTATCTATTTCTCTTAATATCTTGTATGCCTCTATCATGTCTCCTCTCATCCTCCTTCTCTCCAAAGAGTAAAGCCCCAGCTCCCTTAATCTCTGATCATAATGCATACTCTCCAAACCAGGCAACATCCTGGTAAATCTCCTCTGTACCCTTTCCAATGCTTCCACATCCTTCCTATAGTGAGGCAACCAGAACTGGACACAGTACTCCAAGTGTGGCCTAACCAGAGTTTTATAGAGCTGCATCATTACATCGGGTCTCTTAAATTCTATCCCTCGATTTATGAAAGCTAACACTCCATAAGCTTTCATAACTACCCTATCTGCCTTTGAGGCAACTTTCAGGAATCTGTGGACATGTAACCCCAGAACCCTCTGCTCCTCCACACTACCAAGTATCCTGCCATTTACTTTCTACTCTGCCTTGGAGTTTGTCCTTCCAAAGTGTACCACCTCACACTTCTCCGGGTAGAACTCCATCTGTCACTTCTCAGCCCACTCCTGCATCCTATCAATGTCTCTCTGCAATCTTCGACAATCCTCTACACTATCTACGTTTGTACAACACCACCAACCTTTGTGTCATCTGCAAACTTGCCAACCGATTCTTCTGCCCTCACATCCAGGTCATTAATAAAAATCTCGAAAAGTAGAGGTTCCAGAACCGATCCTTGTGGGACACCACTAGTCACAACCCTCCAATCTGAATGTACTCCCTCCACCACAACCCTCTGCTTTCTGCAGGTAAGCCAATTCTGAATCCACCTGGCCAAACTTCCCTGGATCCCATGCCTTCTGACTTTCTGAATAAGCCTACAGTGTGGAACCTTGTCAAATGCCTTACTAAAATCCATGTAGGTCACATCCACTGCACTACCCTCATCTATATGCCTCGTCACCTCCTCAAAGAACTCCATCAGGCTTGTTAGGCACGATCTGCCCTTCACAAAGCCATGCTGACTGTCCCTGATCAGACCATGATTCTCTAAATGCCCATAGATCCTATCTCTAAGAACCTTTTCCAACGGCTTTCCCACTACAGACATAAGGCTCACTGGTCTATAATTACCTGGACTATCCCTGCTACCTTTTTTGAACTAGAGGACAACATTTGCCTCCCTCCAATCCTCCGGTACCATTCCCCGTGGACAACGAGGACATAAAGATCCTAGCCAGAGGCTCAGCAATCTCTTCCCTCGCCTCGTGGAGCAGCCTGGGGAATGGTCCGTCAAGTCCCGGGGACTTATCCATCCTAATGTATTTTAACAACTCCAACACCTCCTCTCCTTTAATATCAACGTGCTCCAGAACATCAACCTCACTCATATTGTCCTCACCGTCATCAAGTTCTCTCTCATTGGTAAATACTGAAGTATTCATTGAGGACCTCGCTCACTTCCACAGCCTTACCTTAAAGCCATGTCCTCTTGTACTGAGCAGTGGTGCCCTGGGGAAGAGGCGCTGTCCACTCTGTCTATTCCTCTTAATATCTTGTACACCTCTATCTTGTCTCCTCTCATCCTCCTTCTCTCCAAAGAGTAAAGCCCTAGCTCCTTTAATCTCTGTGACAAGTTCTGGTTGCCTCACTATAGGAAGGATGTGGAAGCATTGGAAAGGGTACAGAGGAGATTTACCAGGATGCTGCCTGGTTTCGAGAGTATGGATTATGATCAGAGATTAAGGGAGCTAGGGCTTTACTCTTTGGAGAGAAGGAGGATGAGAGGAGACAAGATAGAGGTGTACAAGATATTAAGAGGAATAGACAGAGTGGACAGCGCCTCTTCCCCAGGGCACCACTGCTCAGTATAAGAGGACATGGCTTTAAGGTAAGAGGAGGGAAGTTCAAGGGGGATATTAGAGGAAGGTTTTTCACTCAGAGAGTGGTTGGTGCATGGTATGCACTGCCTGAGGCAGATACACTAGTGAAGTTTAAGAGACTGTAGGCAGGTATATGGAGGTATTTAAGGTGGGGGTTATATGGAAGGCAGAGTTTGAGGGTCGGCACAACATTGTGGGCTGAAGGGCCTGTAACGTGCTGTACTATTCTATGTTCTATGTAATAGTCTATGCCCTTATTCCCTCTGTCATCCAAATCATTGACATATAACATAATAGCAATCAGTCTCTACACAGACCCTTGGAACACCACTAATCAGCAGCTGCTAGTCAGAAAATACTCCATTTATTCCCACTGTTTGCCTCTTGCCAGTCAGCCTCTGATTTATCCATTCTAGAATATTTCCTGTAAAACCATGGTCTTGTAGCTTGCTAAGCAGCCTCATGTGTGGCAATTTGTCAAAGGCCTTCAGAAAATCCAAGTGCAGAACATCAACCGATTCTCCTTTGTCTATCCTGCTTGTTACTTATTTCATCACTAAGGTCAGACTAACTGGCCTACAGTTTCCTTTCTTCTGTCCCTTTCCCTTCTTGAAGAGTCCAGTGACATTTGAAATTCTTCTGTGCTATGGAACCATTCCAGAATCTAGTGATTCTTGAAAGATCATTAGTAATGCCTCCACGATCTTTTCAGCCACGTCTTTCAAAACCCTGGGGTATACACCATCTGGTCCAGTGACTTACCTACCATCAGACTTTCAGTTTCCCAAGAATCTTCTCTATAGTAATGGTAACTTCACACACTTCATTACCCATGATACCGGGAACTTCCACAAAACTGCTAGTGCCTTCCACAGTAAAAGCTAACACAAAGAACTTATTCATTTCATCTGCTATTTCATTGTCCCCCATTACTACCTCTCCAGCATCGTTTTCCAGCAGTCCAATATCCACTCTCACCTCTCTTTTACACTTTATGTATCTGAAGAAACTTTTGGCATCCTCTTTAATATTATTGGCCAACTTACTTTTGTACTTCGTAACAACCTTTTGAGTTGCCTTCTGGTGGTATTTCACAGCTTCCCAACCCTCTAACTTCCTACTAATTTTTGCTCGATTTATGCCCTCCCTTTGGCTTTTATGTTAGCTTTGACTTCTCTCCTTAGCCACAGTTGTATCATCTGTCCTTTAGAATACCACCTTATGCTCCCATACCATGTTAAAATCTAATAACTCATTCCCCAGCCATTTTGGATCTGCAATTCATTTCCACAGTTACCTTCAGCTCAGGTGACAGACAGACATACTTTATTGATCCCGAGGGAAATTGGGTTTCGTTACAGCCGCACCAACCAAGAATAGTGTAGAGATATAGCAATATAAAACCATAAATAATTAAATAATAATAAGTTAATCATGCCAAGTGGAAATAAGTCCAGGACCAGCCTATTGGCTCAGGGTGTCTGACACTCCGAGGGAGGAGTTGTAAAGTTTGATGGCCACAGGTAGGAATGACTTCCTATAACGCTCAGTGTCGCATCTCGGTGGAATGAGTCTCTGGCTGAGCGTACTCCTGTGCCTAACCAGTACATTATGGAGTGGGTGGGAGTCATTGTCCAAGATGGCATGCAACTTGGACAGCATCCTCTTTTCAGACACCACCGTCAGAGAGTCCAGTTCCACCCCCACAACATCACTGGCCTTACGAATGAGTTTGTTGATTCTGTTGGTGTCTGCTACCCTCAGCCTGCTGCCCCAGCACACAACAGCAAACATAATAGCACTGGCCACCACAGCCTCGTAGAACATCCTCAGCATCATCCGGCAGATGTTAAAGGACCTCAGTCTTCTCAGGAAATAGAGACCAACTTGACTGTGTGCCTAGTCCCCTGCTTCACTCACCCTATGCCCATGATTGTGAAGCCAAGCACCACTGCATCACCACATCCAAGTTCACTGGCAATACCACCACTGCTGGCCAAATCAAAGTGACAGATCAGCATACAGGAGGGAGACCCAAAATCTGGATGAGTGGCACCCCCCCACCCCCACAAAATGGCAGTTAGACCAAGGAGCTGATGGTGATCTGTGTCTTAGTTTCACACAGCTCAGAGCTTGAGGGCATCAAACCACTGCGTAACAGAGGCTTCGAGACTGCAGGGGCTCGGATCAGAATCAAATATCAAAGTTCAAAGTAAATTTATTGCCAAAGTACATATATGTCGTCTTGACCCTGCCTTGTGTTGCTGGATCCTGGAGTTCCTGTCAGATCACCGGCAGGTGGTAAGAGTGGGCTCCCTCACCTCCACCCCTCTGACTCTCAACACAGGAGCCCCTCAGGACTGTGTACTAGGTCCCCTCCTTTACGCCCTGTATACTAATTATTGTGTCGTCACCCACAGCTCTAATCTGTTAATTAAATTTGCCGACGACAGTACGTTGATTGGCCTAATCTCAAACAATACCGAGGTGTCCTACAGAGAAGAAGTCACCTCCCTGACACAGTCGTGTCAAGAAAACAACCCCTCCCTCAATGTCACGAAAACAAACGAGCTGGGTGTGGATTACAGGAGGAATGAAGATAGGCTAACCCCTATTGACATCAATTGGTCTGGGGTTGAGAGGGTGAACAGCTTTCAGTTCCTCTGCTTCCACATCACCGAGGACCTCACATGGTCTGTACACACAAGCTATGTGGTGAAAAAGGCACAACAGCACTTCTTTCACCTCAGATGGTTGAGGAACTTTGATATGGGCCCCCAAATCCTAAGAACTTTCTACAGGGGCACAATTGAGAGCATCCTGACTGGCATCCTCAGAGAGTGGTGCAGACAGCCCAGTGCATCTGTAGTTGTGAACTTCCCATGATTCAGGACATTTACAAAGACGTGTGTAAAATGGGCCTGAAGGATCTTTGGGGACCTGAGTCATCCCAACCACAATCAATTCCAGCTGCTGCCATCTGGAAAACAGTACTATATAGTCAGGACCAGGCCATCAGACTGTTTAACTCACACTGATTTGAGGGCATTTCTGTTACATTGTCTATGATTGCACATTGCACATTTGGACGGAGATGTAATGTAAAGATTTATACCTGTCATGTACGTGCAGGAAATAAAGTCAATTCAATATACAACCCTGAGTTTCATTTTCTTCCGGGCCGTAAGATCATAAAACATAGGTGCAGAATTAGGCCATTCAGATCATCGAGTCTGCTCTGTCATTCCATCATGGTTGATCCCGGATCCAATTCAATCCCATACACCTGTCTCCTCGCCATATCCTTTGATGCCCTGACTGATCAGGAAATGATTAACTTCCGTCTTAAGTATACCCACGGACTTGGCCTCAAGGCAGTCTGTGGCAGAGCTTTCCACAGATTTACTACTTTCAGGCTAAAAAAATTACTCCTGGCCTCCATTCTAAAAAGTTATCCCTCAATTTTGAGGCTGTGCCCTCTAGTTCTGGATACCTTCAACACAGGAAACGCCCTCTCCACATACACCTTATCTAGTCCTTTCAACGTTTGGTAGATTTCAATGAGATCCCACATTCTTCTAAATTCCAATGAGTACAGGTCCAAAACTGCCAAACATTCCTCATGTTAACCCCTTCACTCCCAGAAAAATCTTCGTGAACCTCCTCTGGACTCTCTCCATTGACGACACATCCTTTCTGAGATATGGGGTCCACATGAAGTGCAGTCTGACCAGTGAATTATAAAACCTGAGCATTATCTCTTTGCTTTTATATTCTATTCCCCTTGAAATGGATGCCAACATTTTATTTGCCTTCTTTAAAAACAGACTCAACCTGTGAGTTAAACTTCTGGGAGTCTTGCACAATGACTCCTAAATCACTCTGCATCTCTGATGTTTGAACCTTCTCCCCATTTATATAATAGTCTGCACTATTGTTCCATTTATCATACATTTCTCAACACTGTATTCCATCTGCCACTTTTTTGCCCATTCTTCCAATTTGTCTAAGTCCTGCTGTAATCACATTGCTTTCTCAGCACTACCTACCCCTCCACCTACCTTCATATCATCCATAAACTTTGCCATAAAACCATCAAATCCATTATTCAATTCATTGACATACAATGTGAAAAGTAGCGGTACCAATACGGACATCTGAAGAACACCACTAGTCACCGGCAGCCAACCAGAAAAGGCCCTATTTATTCCCACTCACTGCCTCCTGCCTGTCAGCCGTTCATCTATACATGCCAATATATTTCCTGTAACGGCAGAGGATTTTATCCTGTTAAGCAGCCTCATGTATGGCACCTTATTAAATGCCTTCTGAAAATCCAAGTAAATGACATCCACTGCCTCTCCGTCCAACTTGCTTGTTACTACCTCAAAGAACTTTAACAGATTTGTCAGGCATGGTTTTCTTTCACAGAAACCATGTGACTTTGACTTATTTTATCATTCGTCTCCAAGTACCATGAAACCTCGTCCTTAATAATAGACTCCAACACTTTCCCAACCACAGAGGTGAGGCAAACTGGCCTATAATTTCCTTTCTTTTGCCTTCCTCCTTACTTAGAGAGTGGAGTGACATGTGCAAGCTTCCAGTCCTCAGGGACCATGCCAGAATCACTTGATTCTTGAAAGATCGTAACCAATGAATCTATTATCTCTTCAGCAACCTCTCTCAGGACTCTGGGATGTAGTCCATCTGGTCTTGGTGACTCATCCACCAAAGACCTTTGAGTTTGCTTGGGACTTTTTCCTTTGTAATAGCAACGCACTCACTCCTGCTCACTGACACTCACAGACCTCTAGCACACTGCTAGTTTCTTCCACAGTGAAGACTGATGAAAAGTACCCATTAAGTTCATATGCCATTTCTTTGAACCCATGACTACATCACCAGCACCATTTTCCAGTGGTCCAATATCAACTCTCATCCCCCTTTTACTCTATATAACTGAAAGAACTTTTGGTATCCTGCTTTATATTATTGGCTAGCTTGCCCTCATATTTCATGTTCTCTCTTCTCGTGGTTTTTGTGGTTGCCTTTTGGTGGACTTTAAAAGCTTCCCAATCATTCAACTTCCTACTCACTTTTGCTCCATATATGCCCTTTCCTTGACTTTTACGTAGTCCTTAACTTCCCTGGTCAGCCATAGTTGCCTACCCCTGCCATTTTGAACTTCTTCCTCTGTGGGACCTATCTGCCCTGTGCCTTGTGAACTATTCCCAGCCATTTCTACTCTGCCATCATCCTTCTCCAATCCACCTGGGCAAGCTCCCCTTTCATGTCTCTGTAATTCTTTTTGTTCCACTGTAATACAGATTCATGTGAGTAACACTTCTCTCTCTCAAATTGAAATTTGAATTCAATCATATTGTGATCCAAAGGGTTCCCTTACATTAAGCTCCCTAATAAGATCTGGGTTACTACAGAAGACTCAATCCAAGATAGCCTTTCACTGTGTAGGCTCAAGTACAAAACTGCTCTAAAAAGCCATCTTTTTGAAAAGGCATTCAACAAATTTTCTCTTTTGCGATCCAACACCAACCTGATTTTCCCAATCCCCTTGCATATTGAAGTATCCCATTACTCTTATTACATGCCTTTTCCAGCTCCCTTTGTAATCACAACCTCACATGTTGGATACTATTTGGAGGCCTATATATGATTCTCATAATGTTTTTTTCACCCTTGCAGTTTCTTAACTCTACCCACAAAGAGTCAACCATATAACCATATAACATATAACAATCACAGCACAGAAACAGGCCATCTCGGCCCTCCTAGTCCATGCCGAACTCTTAATCTCACCTAGTCCCACCTACCCGCACTCAGCCCATAACCATCCACTCCTTTCCTGTCCATATACCTATCCAATTTTACCTTAAATGACACAACTGAACTGGCCTCTACTACTTCTACAGGAAGCTCATTCCACACAGCTATCACTCTCTGAGTAAAGAAATACCCCCTCGTGTTTCCCTTAAACTTCTGCCCCCTAACTCTCAAATCATGTCCTCTCGTTTGAATCTCCCCTACTCTCAATAGAAACAGTCTATTCACGTCAACTCTATCTATCCCTCTCAAAATTTTAAATACCTCGATCAAATCCCCCCTCAACCTTCTACGCTCCAATGAATAGAGACCTAACTTGTTCAACCTTTCTCTGTAACTTAAGTGCTGAAACCCAGGTAACATCCTAGTAAATCGTCTCTGCACTCTCTCTAATTTATTGATATCTTTCCTATAATTCGGTGACCAGAACTGCACACAATATTCTAAATTTGGCCTTACCAATGCCTTGTACAATTTTAACATTACATTCCAACTTCTGTACTCAATGCTTTGATTTATAAAGGCCAGCGTTCCAAAAGCCTTCTTCACCACCCTATCTACATGAGACTCCACCTTCAGGGAACTATGCACTGTTATTCCTAGATCTCTCTGTTCCTCTGCATTCCTCAATGCCCTACCATTTACCCTGTATGTTCTATTTGGATTATTCCTGCCAAAATGTAGAACCTCACACTTCTCAGCATTAAACTCCATCTGCCAACGTTCAGCCCATTCTTCTAACCGGTATAAATCTCCCTGCAAGCTTTGAAAACCCACCTCATTATCCACAACACCTCCTACCTTAGTATCATCGGCATGCTTACTAATTCAATTTACCACCTCATCATCCAGATCATTTATGTATATTACAAACAACATTGGGCCCAAAACAGATCCCTGAGGCACCACGCTAGTCACCGGCCTCCATCCTGATAAACAATTATCCACCACTACTCTCTGGCATCTCCCATCTAGCCACTGTTGAATCCATTTTATTACTCCAGCATTAATACCTAACGACTGAACCTTCTTAACTAACCTTCCATGTGGAACTTTGTCAAAGGCTTTGCTGAAGTCCATATAGACTACATCCACTGCCTTACCCTCGTCAACATTCCTCGTAACTTCTTCAAAAAATTCAATAAGGTTTGTCAAACATGACCTTCCACGCACAAATCCATGCCGGCTACTCCTAATCAGATCCTGTCTATCCAGATAATTATTAATACTATCTCTAAGAATAATTTCCATTAATTTACCCACCACTGATGTCAAACTGACAGGTCTATAATTGCTAGGCTTACTTCTAGAACCCTTTTTAAACAATGGAACCACATGAGCAATACACCAATCCTCCGGCACAATCCCCATTTCTAATGACATCTTAAAAATCTCCGTCAGAGCTCCTGCTATTTCTACACAAACTTCCCTCAAGGTCCTGGGGAATATCCTGTCAGGACCTGGACATTTATCCACTTTTAAATTTCTTAAAAGCGCCATTACTTCCACCTCTTTAATTGTCATAGGTTCCATAACTTCCTTACTTGTTTCCCACACCTTACACAATTCAATATCCTTCTCCTTAGTGAATACCGAATAGAAGAAATCGTTCAAAATCTCTCCCATCTCCCTCGGCTCCACACAAAGCTGACCACTCTGATTCTCTAAGGGGCCAATTTTATCTCTCACTATCCTCTTGCTTTTAATATAACTGTAGAAACCTTTCGGATTTACTTTCACCTTATTTGCCAAACCAACCTCGTATCTTCTTTTAGCTTTTCTAATCTCTTTCTTAAGATTCCTTTTACATTCTTTATATTCCTCGAGCAATTCCTTTACTCCATGCTGCCTATATCTATTGTAGACATCCCTCTTTTTCCGAACCAAATTTCTAATATCCCTTGAAAACCATGGTGCTTTCAAACCTTTAACCTTTCCTTTCAACCTAACAGGAACATAAAGATTCTGTACCCTCATAATTTCACCCTTAAATGACCTCCATTTCTCTATTGCATCCTTCCCATAAAACAACTTGACCCAATCCACTCTCTCTAAATCCCTTCGCATCTCCTCAAAGTTAGCCTTTCTCCAATCAAAATCTCAACTCTAGGTCCTGTCCTGTCCTTCTCCATAATTATATTGAAGCTAATGCTATTGTGATCACTGGACCCGAAGTGCTCCCCAACACATACATACAGCTGACCTATCACATTCCCTAACAGGAGATCCAACACTGCCTCATCTCTAGTCGGTACTTCTATGTATTGTACTTCTATGTCAACCTTCTCTGACTCTATGTTACCTCATTCTAAAGCTATCATTCCATCTTTTACCACCTCTGCCTTCCTGCCTGTCCTTTCAGTACAAAGTATATCCTTTGATTTTAAGTTCCCAACTATGGCCTTCTTTCAGCCACGACTCAGTGATGCCCACAATGTCATAATGACCAGTCTCTAATTGCACCACGAGTTCATCCACCTTATTCTGAATGCTACATGCATTTAAATACAGCAACTTCAGTCCTGCATTCTTTGCTCTTTTGAATTTTGCCTCTGTGGTACAATTTAACTCTTTGTTCTGTCTGCATTTGTACGCAATCATTGGCTTGTCCTTCCTTATGTTCATGTTACACCCATCATCTACTTGTAAACCTGCTGGCTCATCCTCTGCTCTATCAGCCTGGATCCCATCCCCCTGTCGTATTAGTTTAAACCACTCCCAACAGCTCCAGTAAACCTGTCCCTTTTGTATGGGCTCGTCTAGGGAGGCTATTTGGGTGGAATTCAGGAATGGAAAAGGTGTAGTAACACTTATACGGGTGTATTATAGACCACCTAATGGAGAGCAAGAATTGGAGGAGCAAACTTGTAAGGACATAACAGATATTTGTAGTAAGCACAAGGTTGTGATTGTGGGAGATTTTAATTTTCCACACATAGACTGGGAATCCCATTCTGTAAAAGGGCTGGATGGTTTGGAGTTTGTAAAATGAGTGCAGGATAGTTTTTTGCAGCAATACATAGAGGCACCAACTAGAGAAGGGGCTGTATTTAATCCACTTTTAGGGAATGAAATAGGTCAGGTGACGGAGGTATGTGTTGGGGAGCACTTCGGGTCCAGTGATCACAATGCCATTAGTTTCAATATAATTATGGAGAAGGATAGGACTGGACCCAGGGTTGAAAATTTTGATTGGAGAAAGGTTAACTTTGAGGAGATGCGAAAGGATTTAAAAGGAGTGGATTGGCACAATTTGTTTTATGGGAAGGATGTAATAGAGAAATGGAGATCATTTAAAGCTGAAATTTTGAGGGTACAGAATCTTTATGTTGCTGTTCGGTTGAAAGGAAAGGTTAAAAGTTTGAGAGAGCCATGGTTTTCAAGAGATATTGGAAACTTGGTTCAGAAAAAGAGAGATATCTACAATAAATATAGGCAGCATGAAATGAGGTCCTCGAGGAATATAAAGAATGTAAAAAGAATCTTAAGAAAGAAATTAGAAAAGCTAAAAGGAGATATGAGGTTGCTTTGGGAAGTAAGGTGAAAATAAATCCAAAGGGTTTCTACAGTTATATTAATAGCAAAAGGATAGTGAGGGATAAAATTGGTCCCTTAGAGAATCAGAGTGGACAGCTATGAGTGGAGCCAAAAGAGATGGGGGAGATTTTGAACAATTTATTTTCTTCGATATTCACTAAGCAGAAGGATATTGAATTGTGTAAGGTAAGGGAAACAAGTAGGGAAGTTATGGAAACTATGATGATTAAAGAAGAGGAAGTACTGGCGCCTTTAAGGAATATAGAAGTGGATAAGTCTCTGGGTCCTGACAGGATATTCCCTAGAACCTTGAGGGAAGTTAGTGTAGAAATAGCAGGGGCTCTGACAGAAATATTTCAACTGTCATTAGAAATGGGGATGGTGCCAGAGAATTGGCGTATTGCTCATGTGGTTCCATTGTTTAAAAAGGGTTCTAAGAGTAAACCTAGCAATTATCAGCCTGTAAGTTTGACATCAGTAGTGGGTAAATTAATGGAAAGTATTCTTAAAGATGATATATATAATTATCTGGATAGACAGTGTCTGATTAGGAACAGTCAACATGGATTTGTGCGTGGAAGGTCGCGTTTGACAAACCTTATTGAATTTTTTGAAGAGGTTACTAGGAAAGTTGACGAGGGTAAAGCAGTGGATGTTGTCTATATGGACTTCAGTGAGGCCTTTGACAAGGTTCTGCATGGAAGGTTAGTTAGGAAGGTTCAATCTTTAGGTGTTAATATTGAAGTAGTAAAATGGATTCAACAGTGGCTGGATGGGAGATGCCAGAGAGTAGTGGTGGATAACTGTTTGTCAGGTTGGAGGCCAGTGACTAGTGGTGTGCTTCAGGGATCTGTACTGGGTCCAATGTTGTTTGTCATATACATTAATGATCTGGATGATTGGGTGGTAAATTGGATTAGTAAGTACGCAGATGATACTAAGATAGGTGGCATTGTGGATAATGAAGTAGGTTTTCAAAGCTTGCAGAGAGATTTAGGCCAGTTGGAAGAGTGGGCTGAAAGATGGCAGATGGAGTTTAATATCGCTCCCTATGCAACTCCCTTGTCCACTCATTTCCCCCCCCCCCCCATCCCTTCCCACCGATCTCCCTCCTGGCACTTATCCTTGTAAGCGAAACAAGTGCTACACCTGCCCTTACACTTCCTCCCTCACCACCATTCAGGGCCCCAGACAGTCCTTACAGGTGAGGCGACACTGATGCACCATCAATAACTCTCAGAGATGTGAGGCAAGATATAGGCTTTTATTGGCTGGAAGAAAGAACAAGCAGCAATTGACCACCACACTACATCCTGGAGACTGAGAGCTGGGCTCAGGCCTCAATCGCCTTTATACCGGGGTCCGTGGGAGGAGCCACAGTCAGTGGGAGGAGCCACAGGAGCAGTCAGCCGGGGGGGGGGGGGGGCGTGTCCAGACAGGTATATGTAGTTCACCACATTCACCCCCCCACCCTTTGTTTTAAAAGAGAGTCCCCATGTGGCAAAGTTTCTTACAAGTATATTTACAGTTTAAGTCTATCAGGTGGTCAAATCTGTCGCAGCAATCTACGTAGCACCAATGGTGCTTGCACCGGAGACGGTGGTCGTGCTGGTTCCGGCCTGACTGGAGGTGTCAGTCCACTAGGCGTCAGTGATCCCTCATGCGTGTGTGAGGCACCTGGTATATGCGCGTGCGTGATGCCCGGTATAGGAGTGTCGTGAGGAGTCTGTGTAGGGCTCGGTGTGCGCGGTGTCACCTCGGGTACAGGGTTCATAGTTACCGAGAGTGTTCAGGGTAGGGGTCTGCTGTTTCTGCGGGCAGCAGGAGACCGTGTCCTCCCGCCCATCAGGTAAGACCACGTAGGCATACTGGGAGTTCGCATGAAGTAGATGAACCCATTCGACCATCAGGGAGTATTTATTGCTCCACGCATGTTTCTGGAGCAGCACTGGCCCTGGGGATGTCAGCCAAGCTGGTAGGGTGGTCCCAGTGGCAGACTGCTCGTAAGGGGTGGCATTGGTGGACGTACATAACAGGGAGTGGATAGAGTGGAGTGCCTCAGGGAGGATCTCCTGCCGTCGAGAGACCAACAACCCTTCTGACTTAAGGGCTAAAAGTGTGGCCTTCCACACAGTGGCATTCTCCCTCTCCACCTGTCCATTTCCCCGGGGATTATAGCTCATGGTCCTACTAGTAGAAATACCCCTAGCTCACTCAAAACAAGGACCCTCTATCACTGTGGATATAGCAGGGATATCCGAACAAGGTGAAGAGCTGGCGCAGGGCTTTTATGACGGACATGGCAGTGGTGTCGGGGCAGGGGATGGCAAAGGGGAACCGCGAGTACTCGTCGATAATGTTGAGGAAGTAGACATTGCGGTCGGTGGAAGGAAGGGGGCCCTTAAAGTCAACACTCAGTCACTCAAAAGGGCGGGTGGCCTTGATAAGTTGCGCCTTTTCAGGACGGTAGAAGTACGGTTTGCACTCAGTGCAGACTTGGCAGTCACTGGTCATCGTCCTGATGTCCTCAAGGGAGTAAGGCAGGTTCCGGGCTTTCACGAAATGGTAAAATCGGGTGACCCCCGGGTGGCAAAGATGTGCATGGAGGGCGTATAGCCGGTCGAGCTGTGCGCTGGCACATGTTCTCCGGGATAGGGCATCAGGGGGCTCATTGAGTCTGCCAGGCCGGTACAGGATATCATAGTTGTAGGTGGAGAGTTCTATTCTCCACCGCAAAATCTTATCATTTTTGATTTTGCCCTGCTGTTGGTTGCTGAACATGAACGGAACCGAGCGCTGGTCGGTCAGCAAGGTGAACCTTTTGCCAGCGAGATAGTGCCTCCAGTGCCTAACAGCCTCCACTATGGCCTGGGCTTCTTTCTCCACCGCGGAGTGCTGAATTTCAGGGCCTTGAAGGGTACGAGAAAAGAATGCTACTGGCCTGCCTGACTGATTGAGGGCAGCAGCCTGCACGAAATCGGAGGCATCACTCTCTACTTGGAAGGGAATGGTCTCATCCACCGCATGCATCGTTGCTTTGGCAATGTCCCCTTTAATGCAGCTGAAGGCCGCGCGGGCCTTGGCTGAGAGGGGAAATACAGTGGACTTGACCAGGGGGCGGGCCTTGCCTGCGTAATGGGGAACCCATTGGGCATAATAGGAAAAGAAGCCCAGGCACCGTCTGAGGGCTCTGAGGGTGGTGGGAAGAGGGAGTTCTAACAGGGGGTGCATACGGTCGGGTTCTGGGACAATGACCCCGTTCTCCACAACATACCCAAGGATAGCGAGTCAGGTGGTTCCAAACACACACTTGTCCCTATAATAAGTAAGGTTCAGCGCTTTGGCCACTTGGAAAAATAGTTGGAGGTTGGTGTTGTGATCCGGCCAGTCGTGACCACAGATGGTGATATTATCCAGATAGGGAAATCTGGCCTTCAGTTGGCACTGGTCCACCATCAGGTCCATTTCCCTCTGGAAGACAGAGACACCATTTGTGACACCGAAGGGGACGTGCAGGAAGTGATGGAGCCTGCCATCCTCTGGGTGGATGGGGAGCTGGTGATAAGCGGATTTCAGATCTATTGTCGAGTACACCTTGTACTGAGCTATCTGGTTGACCGTATCCGCGATGCGGGGTAGGGGGTACGCGTCAAGCTGCGTGAACCTATTGATGGTCACGACCATCCTATTTTTCCCACACTACATCCTGGAGACTGAGAGGCCGGGCTCAGGCTCCAATCACCTTTATACCGGGGTCCGTGGGAGGAGCCACAGGAGCAGTCAGCGGGGGGGGGGGGGGGGTTGTCCAGACAGGTAAATGTAGTTCACTACAGACACTTCACCTGTGAGTTGGCTGGTGTGGTATACTGCATCCGGTGCTAACGGTGTGGCCTTTAATATATTTGTGAGACCCGACGCAGACTGGGAGACCGTTCCGTTGAACACCTACGTTCTGTCCGCCAGAGAAAGCAGGATCTCCCAGTGGCCACACATTTTAATTCCATGTCCCATTCCCATTCTGATATGTCTATCCATGGCCTCCTCTACTGTCAAGATGAATCCACACTCAGGTTGGAGGAACAACACCTTATATACCGGCTGAGTAGCCTCCAACCTGATGGCATGAACATTGACTTCTCTAACTTCCATTAATGCCCCTCCTCCACATCTTACCCCATCCCTGACATATTTAGTTGTTTGTTTTTTTTCTCTCTCTCTCTCTCTGCCCATCACCCTGCCTGTTCTCCATCTCCCTCTGGTGCTCCCCCCCCCCCCCTTTCTTTCTCCCGCGGTCTCCCGTCCCATGATCCTTTCCCTTCTCCAGCTCTGTATCACTTTCGCCAATCACCTTTCCAGATCTTAGCTTCATCCCACCCCCTCCGGTCTTCTCCTATCATTTCGCATTTCCCCTTCCACCCACTACTTTCAAATCTCTTAGTATTTCTCCTTTCAGTTAGTCCTGTGTTATGTATTCAGGCAACAATAAATATGAGTTCGGCAAGGGTTTCTTATAACAAACAACACGTTTATTAAACACAGAAAACAAACCCCCCAAAAGTAAACAAACACTACCGTAACCAGAAACAGCTGCTGAGCAGCAGCCCAAACAGTTCTTAAAGTGATATTCCAAAAACAGTTCTTTAAAGTGGTATTCCAAAAACAGTTCTTAAAAGTGGTATTCCAAAAACAGTTCTTAAAAGTGGTATTCCAAAAACAGTTCTTAAAAGTGGTATTGCCAAAAGTTCGATATGCTCACAGTCCATTTAAAAGGAGAGACTTTATAAGACGATTTAGGTTCTCTTTCATGTCGCTTGCTTCGATCCCCGACGTCGAACTTCCCACGAAGAATTCACGAAACAGAACGGCTTAAAGGCACTGACCTTTCCTTCTCCACTACCTTCAATCCTTTCTAGTTAAACCTAGGGATTAACACGAAGATAGTCAACGAAATCCTTCCAAATAAGGATCAAACAAAGGTCGCCCCCGATTCACCGTAGAAAGCGATTCTCCTCGATCTTCACTCTCCACTAATTCCGAACTAGCAGAATCATAAAGAACCTGCTGGCAATGACCTCTTAAACTTTAGGCATTAAATAAAAACTTCATCCTTCAGCTAAACTGCGTCATCACTTCAAACACGCAGTGGCATGAAGCCAACCTGGCAAATCCAGCCACGAACTGCCCCTCCTCATGGGGTGGGGTCTACCTTTTATAACCTGTAAAAAAAAACCCGTCACATGATCTCTACTGGCGGGAAAATGACGTCACCACCATCACAAGACCATCACCTCAAGTCCAGTACAGCTTCAAACCCAGTCACGTGACAAGGGCTCCACTGTCATGTGTCACGAGTACGTAACACCTCCCTCCAAAAAAATATTTTTGGTCTGACAACAAAAATTTTTAACAATTGCTTACAAGAAAAACAAAGGTATAAATTTTATAACATATACAATGCACAACACCAGCATATAACAGCTTATAAGTCACAATACAGTAGGAGAGTTACAATTGAAAAAAAAACCACTCCAAAAAAAAATTACAGTGTACATTCAGCATCGAGATAGACAATCAGCAACCACATTATCTTTACCTTTAATATGAGTTATCACAATATTGTACTCTTGTAACATCAAACTCCAATTTAATAATCTTCTGTTTTTGTTTTTCATCTTACTCAGGAAAACTAACGGATTACGATCAGTGTAAACAATAAGTGGTTTTTGAGTTGTACCAACATATACCTCAAAATATTCCAAAGCTAAAACAAGAGATAACAATTCTTTCTCTATTGTCGAATAGTTTCTTTGATGCTTATTAAATTTCTTAGAAAAATAAGCTACTGGATGATCAACCTCATCACCCTCATTCCTTTGCATTAATACTGCTCCTGCAGCCTCATCACTAGCATCCACAGCCAATGAAAAAGGTTTTCCAAAGTCAGGTGCCTTAAGCACAGGTTGCTGACATATCATTGTTTTCAATTTTTCAAATGCTTCTTGACAAGGCACCGTCCATACAAACTTCTCATTCTTCCGCAGAAGGTTAGTTAATGGAAGGGCAACATTAGCAAAATTCTTACAAAATTTCCGATAATATCCTACCATTCCCAAAAACCTTCTGAGAGTCTTTTTCCCCGTTGGAGTGGGAATCTCTAAAATTGCCCAAACGTTTGCCTGAACAGGAGCTACCTTACCTTGACCCACAACATAACCAAGGTAAGTCACAGTGGCATGTCCAAATTCACTCTTAGCTAAATTAATAGTTAAGTTAGCTTTTGAAAGCCTTTCAAACAATTTCTCCATCGCAATAATGTGTGCTTCCCAAGTATCATTTCCTGTCACTAAATCATCAATATAAGCATCAGTATCTTTGAATCCCTGAATCAGAAAGTTAATCATCCTCTGGAAAGTACCTGGGGCATTCTTTATCCCAAATGGAAGAACATTATACTCATATAACCCAGATGGAGTTACAAATGCAGAAATCTCTCTACCTCTGTCCGTTAATGGAACACACCAATACCCTTTCAATAAATCAATCTTTGTAAGGAACTTTGCTTTTCCAACTTTATCTACACAATCATCTACTCTAGGAATTGGATATGCATCTGTTTTCGTTACAGCATTCACCTTCCTATAATCCGTACAAAACCTAATACTACCATCTGGCTTTGGCACCATAACACATGGCGAACTCCAATTCGAGTTAGAATGTCTAATGATATTATTCTCTAACATATATTCAATTTCTTTCTCAGCAAGTTCACATTTTTCCATGTTCATCCTATATGGATGTTGTTTAATAGGTTTGGCATCCCCAACATCTACATCATGTGAAGCTATAGTAGTCCTTCTCGGAACATCTGGAAACAACTCCCTATATTTAAAAATCAACTCCTTCATCTGTTGTCTCTGCTCTAACTGTAAATGTGCTAATTTCTCATCAATATTTTCCAGAATGGTTGAATTTGGTAACCTAACAGAAACAATGTTGGATTTAGAATGAAAGTCAGATGAATCATCTATCATGTTCCTAGTTAAATCAAACTCATTCTCACTAACCACAACAGTCACAGTATCACATTCTTTCTCAAAATATGGTTTCAACATATTTATATGGCAAAGTTGTGTTGACCTTCTACGATCTGGAGTTTTTATCACGTAATCCACATCATTGATTTTAGACACAATTTCATAAGGACCATGAAATCTAGCTTGTAAAGGATTTGTCTGCACTGGGAAAAGAACCAACACCTTATCTTCAGGCTTAAACATCCTCATCCTAGCTTCTTTATCATACCAAGTCTTCATTTTCTCCTGAGCCAACTTTAAATTTTCCTTAGCTAAGCTACAAGCTTTATGTAACCTGTCCTTAAATTTCAACACATAGTCCAACAAATTACTGTGTACTTCCTTATTAATCCACTGTTCTTTCAACAAAGCTAAAGGTCCTCTAACTCTATGCCCAAACACAAGTTCAAATGGACTGAAACCTAAAGATTCCTGTACCAATTCCCTTACTGCAAATAAAAGTAAGTTTATACCCTCATTCCAGTCACTTTCATTTTCCACACAAAATGTCCTAATCATATTCTTGAGGGTAGAATGAAACCTCTCCAAGGCACCCTGCGATTCTGGATGGTATGCAGACGAAGTGATTTGCTTAGCTCCCAATTTATAAACTATCTGTTGAAACAATCCAGACATAAAATTACTGCCTTGATCAGTTTGTATCTCCTTAGGTAATTCAAAATAAGTAAAAAAAATTATAAGGACCTTTGTCACAGTTTTAGCTTTTATATTCCTAAGTGGTACTGCCTCTGGAAACCTAGAAGAAGTACACATGATAGTCAACAAATACTGATAACCAGTTTTTGTCTTTGGTAATGGACCAACACAATCTACAATAACTTTAGAAAATGGTTCACCAAATGCTGGGATAGGTTGTAATGGAGCTACTGGTGTAACCTGATTTGGTTTACCCACAATTTGACAAGTATGGCACGTTTTACAAAACATCGCCACATCTTTTCTTAGACCAAGCCAGTAAAAATGTTTTAAAATCTTGTCCACAGTTTTCCTTACCCCTTGATGTCCACCCAAAGGCACACTATGAGCTAAAGTCAAAATCTCATTTCGATAAACTTTTGGAACAACTACCTGGTAAACAACATTCCAATCCTCACTTGCAGGAATTGTAGGCGATCTCCACTTCCTCATCAACACTCCTTTTTCCAAGTAATATCCTACTGGCACCTTCTCAATTTCACTATCTAGTAAAACCTGCTCTCTTAATTTTATAATCTCAGAGTCTCTATTCTGCTCTGCTATCATCTCCTTCCTAGACAAAGATAAATCTTTATAGTCAGACTTACTCCAAGAATCTTGTTCAAACAACGAAGATAAGAAAGTCTCTGACACATCCTCAAAACTCGAATCCTGAGTTGAACAGTCCTGAATAACAACCTCATTCTGCGCATCAATCTTTTTAGCCATAGCTCTAGTCACAACACAGGAAGAATCTGTGTTAAAATTCAACTCTGGTTCCTCTGATTCCATTGTCAAATGCACTTCAGGAAAAACTTGTCCACCTGCCAAGTCATTACCTAACAATAAAGAAATACCCTTCACAGTTAAGCTATGCTGTAATCCAACTTTAACAAATCCAGTAACTAACCCCGACTTTAAATTTACTTTATGTAAATGTACAGGCATAAAATCACTTCCAACACCTCTTATGTAATTTACCTCACCAGTATCAGACTCTTCATTAAACTTCAACACACTGTCTAACATCAATGATTGAGAAGCTCCAGTATCCCTAAGGATTTTTATTGGCACCAGAGTGGATCCTTCCTTCAAGGATACAAACCCTTCAGTTATAAAATGATCATATCCCTTTTCAACTTGGTCAGATTCTAACAAAGCCTCATTTGTTTTTATCAAACCCTGTAACTTTACAGGTGCTTCAGTATGTTGCACACAAGCATCTGGAACTGCTTCCTTCTCTTTCCTTTTCAATTTGAAACAGTTAGCTATTACATGGCCAGGCTTCTTACAATAGTTACAAGTAAGACCAAACTGTCTTTCCTTCACAGGCTTTCCTTTCTCATCAACTTTCTCATTAACCTCCGATTTAATTTCAGATTTACCTGGAGTCTCCGTGTTATTTTTCCTCTTAAAAATTCTGCCCTGAGGAAATCTGTTCTTATGGATCAAAACATACTCATCAGCTAATCTAGCACAGTCCTGCAATTTATCAGCATCCTTCTCATTTAAGTAGGTCCTTACTTCAACAGGAATGCTTCTTTTAAATTCCTCCATTAAAATCAGCTCTCTCAATGTATCATAGTCCCCATTTACATTTTTAGAAGAAACCCATCTCTCAAAACACATAGCTTTATCATAGGCAAATTCCACATAAGTTTTTTCCACAGACTTTTTCAAACTTCTGAATCTTTCCCTATATGCTTCTGGGACTAACTCATATGCGTTTAAGATATGCCTCTTTACAATAACATAATCAAGTGCTTGTGCAGCTGTTAAAGCTGTGTAAACTTGTTGTGCTTTGCCTTTAATTATACTCTGTAACAACACTGACCATTTATCTTTCGGCCACTCTGACATCCGAGCAATAGCTTCAAAATGTTGAAAATACCTTTCCACTTCTGTTTCACTAAATGGAGGGACCAATTTAATTTCTTGACTAGCAACAAACGGTTTTTTAGAACCAGAAGACTGATTTCCAGTCCTTAATTCCTCCATTGCATATGCAAATTCTCTCTGCTTTTGTTCCGCCTCCAATTTACACCTCTCCAAATCAGCTTTACTTTGTTCCAATTTCATTTGTTCGATTTGCAACTGCATCTCCAGATTACTTATTTGAAACGACTCTAAAATCGATTCATCAAAAACACCCGAATCCACATAGTGTGACGTGATTTTTCTCTGTATTACAGCCTTAGAAGTAGTCTGCAAAATACCTTTAAGTTGCAATCTACTAGCTATCTCAAACACCTCAGTCTTTTTCACCTTCGCCAACACCTCCGCAGCTGGCGAAGCCAGAAACTCATCAATATTCATTGCTGCCGAATACCACAACAAGCCAAACAAAAGAACCGAGTAATCCCCGTTTCCAAAACACCGATTTAAAAGTCAGCAAGCATTTAAACTCAAATGATTCAATCCAGACGCAGCCCACATAATTAATGTTACGTATTCAGGCAAAAATAAATATGAGTTCGGCAAGGGTTTCTCATAACAAACAACACGTTTATTAAACACAGAAAACAAACCCCCCAAAAGTAAACAAACACTACCGTAACCGGAAACAGCTGCTGAGCGGCAGCCCAAACAGTTCGTAAAGTGATATTCCAAAACAGTTCTTTAAAGTGGTATTCCAAAAACAGTTCTTAAAAGTGGTATTGCCAAAAGTTCGATATGCTCTCAGTCCATTTAAAAGGAGAGACTTTATAGGACGATTTAGGTTCTCTTTCATGTCGCTTGCTTCGATCCCCGACGTCGAACTTCCCACGAAGAATTCACGAAACAGAACGGCTTAAAGGCACTGACCTTTCCTTCTCCACTACCTTCAATCCTTTCTAGTTAAACCTAGGGATTAACATGAAGATAGTCAACGAAATCCTTCCAAATAAGGATCAAACAAAGGTCGCCCCCGTTTCACCGTAGAAAGCGATTCTCCTCGATCTTCACTCTCCACTAATTCCGAACTAGCAGAATCATAAAGAACCTGCTGGCAATGACCTCTTAAACTTTAGGCATTAAATAAAAACTTCATCCTTCAGCTAAACTGCGTCATCACTTCAAACACACAGTGGCATGAAGTCAACCTGGCAAATCCAGCCATGAACTGCCCCTCCTCACAGGGTAGGGTCTACCTTTTATAACCTGTAAAAAAAAACCATCACATGATGTCTACTGGCGGGAAAATGACGTCATTCCACCATCACAAGACCATCACCTCAAGACCAGTACAGCTTCAAACCCAGTCACGTGACAAGGGCTCCACTGTCATGTGTCACGAGTACGTAACACCTGACGAAGGGTCTCGGCCCAAAATGTCGACAGTGCTTCTTCCTATAGATGCTGCCTGGCCTGCTGTGTTCCACCAACATTTTGATTGTGTTGTTAGATGGAGTTTAATGCTGATATAAGTGATGTGCTACATTTTGGTAGGACCAATCAATGTAGGACATACATGATAAAAGGTAGGGCATTGAAGAATGCAATAGAACAGAGTGACCTAGGAATAATGGGGCAGAGTTCCCTGAAGATGGAATCTCATGTGGATAGGGTGGTGAAGAAAGCTTTTGGTATGCTGGCCTTTATAAATCAGAGCATTGAGTATAGGAGTTGGGATGTAATGTTAAAATTGTACAAGGCACTGGTGAGGCCAAATTTGGAGTATTGTGTACAGTTCTGGTCACCGAATTATAGGAAAGATGTCAACAAAATAGAGAGAGTACAGAGAAGATTTACTAGAATGTTACCTGGGTTTCAGCACCTAAGTTACAGGGAAAGGTTGTACAACTTTATTCTGTGGAGCATAGAAGGTTGAGGGGAGACTTGATAGAGGTATTTAAAATTATGAGGGGGATAGATAGAGTTGAAGTGGATAGGCTTTTTCCATTGAGAGTAGGAGAGATTCAAACAAGAGGACATGAGTTGAGAGTTAAGGGGCAAAAATTTATGGGTAACACGAGGGGGAACATCTTTACTCAGAGAGTGGTAGCTGTGTGGAATGAGCTTCCAGTAGAAGTGGTAGAGGCAGGTTCGATTCTGTCATTTAAAAAAAAATTGGATAGGTATATGGACAGGAAAGGAATGGAGGGTTATGGTCTGAGTGTAGGTAGGTGGGACTAGGTGAGAGTAAGCGTGCGGCACGGACTAGGAGGGCCGAGATGGCCTGCTTCCGTGCTGTAATCGTTATATGAGTATATGGTTATACACATTAAATCAATAAATCAATGAAAGACTGCACCAATCAGGACAGAAAGGCAACCAATATGCAAAAGGCAACAAACCGTCAAATGTGAAAGAGAAAAAAATAATAACAACAGATAAATAAGCAATAAATATAAAGAGCATGAGATGAAGAGTCCTTGAAAGTGACTCCACAGGATGTAGAAACAGATCAGTGATGAGTTGTGTTTAGTTGAGTGAAGTTATCCCATCTGGTTCAACGGCCTGATGTTTGAGGGGCAATAACTGTTCCTGAACCTGATGGTATGGTTTCTGATGCTCCTGTATCTTCTTCCTGATGGTAGCAGTGAGGAGAAAGCACGACCTGGGTTAGATTTCTTGACGATTGATCCTGCTTTCCTGCGAAAACACTCTGTAGATATGCACAGTTGCGGAACGGATTTTACCCATGATGCACTGGGCTGAATCCATGACATTATGTAGGATTTTCCATTCAAGCGGATTGATGTTTCTGTACAAGGTCATGATGCATCAAGTCAATAAACTCTCCACCACACATCTACAGAAGTCTGTCAAAATTTGGATCCCCTGCTGAATCTTTACAAACTTCTAAGTAAGGCGCTGCCATTGCTTCCTTCGCAGTTGCACTTATGTGCTGAGACCCCAGTCAGATCGGAAACAGGCTTATTATCATTGACATCTGTTGTGAAATGTTTTGCAGCAGCAGTACAATGCAATCCATAAAATTATCATCAGTTACAAAAATAATAAACACAAATTACATAACTAGAGCAGAGAGAAAAATATTCAGTAAAGTACTGGGTACCTGGACAAGACTTTAATATTTCTTAACAAACTTGTGCAAGGGATTTGAGACGTTTGAGGATAATGACGGATTTTGAGGTGTCTGTGGTTTGTAAGGGGCTTCAGGTTTCAGAGTGGATTTGAGATATTTGTGGTTTACAAGGGAATTGAGATTTGGGAGTGGATATGAGGTGTGTGGTTTGCAAGGGGACTGAGATTTGAGAGTGGAATTGAGGTGTCTGTGGTTTACAAGGGGACTGTGATTTGGGAGTGAGTTTGAGATGTATGTGGTTTGCAAGGGGCTATTGGTTTGAGAGTGGATTTGAGGCGTCTGTGGTTTGCTAGAGGCTTCAGGTTAGCGAGTGGATTTGAGGTGTCTGCGATTTGCAAGGGGACTGAGGTTTGGGAGTGGATTTGAGGTGTCTCTGGTTTGCAAGGGAACTGAGATTTGGGGGTAGATTTGAGGTGTCTGTGGTTTACAAGGGGCTATAGTATTGAGAGTGGATTTGAGGTGTCTCTGGTCTGCAACGGACTTTAGATTTGAGAGTGGATTTGAGGTGTCTGTGGTTTGCAAGGGGCTTTGGGTTTGGGATTTGATTTGAGGTGTCTGTAGTTTGCAAGGGGACTGAGATTTGGGAGTGGATTTGAGGTGTCTCTGGTTTGCAAGGGGACTGAGATTTGGGTGTGGGTTTGAGATGTCTGTGGTTTGCAAAGAGCTTTAGGTATGCGAGTGAATTTGAGGTGCCTGTGGTTTGCAAAGGTATTTAGTTTTGGCAATGGATTTGAGATGTTTCTGGTGCGCAAGGGGCTTTAGATTTGAGATTGGATTTGAGGTAACTGTGGTTTGCAAGGGGACTCACATTTGGGAGTGGATTTCAGAGGTCTGTGTTTGGCAAGGGGACTGAGATTTGGGAGTGTGTTTGAGGTATCTGTGGTTTGCAAGGGGACTGGGATTTGGGAGTGGGTTTGAGGGTCTGGGGTTTGCAAGGGGACTGAGTTTTGGGAGTGGAATTGAGGTGTATGTGGTTTGCAACGGGACTCAGTTTTGGGTGTGGGTTTGAGATGCCTGTGGTTTGCAAGTGTCTTTTGGTTTGAGAGTGGATTTCAGGTGTCTGGGGTTTGCAAGGGGACTCAGATTTGGGTGGATTTGAGAAGTCTGTGGTTTGCAAGTGGACTGAGATTTGTGTGTGGATTTGAGATGCCTGTGGTTTGTAACAGTGCTTTAGGTTTGAGAGCGTTTTCGAGCTGTCTCTGGTTTGCAATGGGACTGAGATTTGGGAGTGGACTTGAGGTGTCTCTGGTTTGCAAGGGGCTTTGGGATTGAGGGTGAATTTGAGTTGTCTGTGGTTTGAATGGGGACTGCGATTTGGGTGCGGATTTGAGGTGTCTGTAGTTTGCAATGTGAATGAGATTTGGAAGTGGATTTCAGGTGTCTGTGATTTGCAAGGGGCTTTAGGTTTGAGAGTGGATTTGAGGCGTCTGTGGTTTGCAAGGGGACTCACATTTGGGAGTGGATTTGAGATGTCTGTGATTTGCAATGGGACTGAGATTTGGGAGAGGAATTGAGATGTCTGTGGTTTGCAAGGGGATTTAGTTTTGGGGGTGAATTGAGGTGTCTGTCATTTGCAAAGGTATTTAGTTATTGCAGTGAATTTGAGATGTTTGTGGTCTGCAAGGGGCTTCAGATTTGAGAGTGGATTTGAGGTGACCGTGGTTTGCAAGGGGACTAACATTTGGGAGTGGATTTGAGATGTCTGTGGTTTGCAAGGTGCTTTGGGTTTGAGTGTGGATTTGAAGTGTTTGTGGTTTGCAAGGGGACTGAGATTTGTGTGTGGAATGGAGGTGTCTATGGTTTGCAAGGGCACTGAGATTTGTCAGTAGTTTCGAGGTTTTTGTGGTTTGCAAGGGGACTGAGATTTGGGTGTGGATTTGAGATGTCTGTGGTTTGCAAGGGGCTTTAGGTTTGAGAGCGCATTTGAGGTGGCTGTGGTTTGCAAGGGGACTCAGATTTGGGAGTGGATTTTAGAAGTCTGTGGTTTGCAAGTGGACTGAGATTTGGTTGTGGATTTCAGGTGTCTGTGGTTCGCAAGGGGCAATAGTTTTGAGAGTGGATTTGAGGTTTTTGTTGTTTGCAAGGGGACTGTGATTTGGGAGTGCGATTGAGATCTCTGTGGTTTACAAGCGGCTTTTGGTTTGAGAGTGGATTTGAGGTGTCTGTGGTTTGCAAGGGGCATTAGTTTTGAGAGTGGATTTGAGGCGTCTGTTGTTTGCAAGAGGCATTAGGTTTGCGAGTGGATTTGACGTGCCTGTGGTTTGCAAGGGACTGAGAAATGGGAGTGGATTTGAGCTGTCTGTGGTTTGCAGGGGGACTGAGATTTGGGACTAGTTTTGAGGTTTGTGTGGTTTGCAAGCGGCTTTGTGTTTGAGGATGGATTTGAGATGTCTGTGGTTTGCAAGGGGACGGAGATTTGAGAGTGGATTTCAGTTGTTTGTGGTTTTCAAGGGGCTTTAGATTTGAGAGTGAATTTGAGGTGTATGTGGTTTGCAAGATGCATTAGGTTTGCGAGTTCATTTGAGTTGTCTGTGGTTTGCAAGGGGACTGAGATTTGGGAGTGGATTTGAGGTGTCTGTGGTTTGAAAGGGGCTTTTGGTTTGAGAGTGGATTTGAGCTGTCTCTGGTTTGCAATGGGAGTGAGATTGGGGAGTGGACTTGAGGAGTCCTTAGTTTGCAATGGGAATGAGCTTTGGAAGTGGATTTGAGGTGTCTGTGGTTTGCAAGATGCATTAGGTTTGCGAGTTCATTTGAGTTGTCTGTGGTTTGCACGGTGACTGTGATTTGGGAGTGGGTTTCAGATATCTGTGGTTTGAAAGGGGCTTTTGGTTTGAGAGTGGATTTGAGCTGTCTCTGGTTTGCAATGGGAGTGAGATTGGGGAGTGGACTTGAGGAGTCCTTAGTTTGCAATGGGAATGAGCTTTGGAAGTGGATTTGAGGTGTCTGTGGTTTGCAAGGGGCTTTGGGATTGAGGGTGGATTTGAGGCGTCTGTGGTTTGCAAGAGGATTTAGGTTTGCGTGTGGATTATAGGTGTCTGTTTTTAGCAAGTGGACTGAGATTTGGGAGTGGAATGGAGATGTCTGTGGTTTGCAAGGGGCTTTATGTTTGAGAGTGTATTTGAGATGACTGTTGTTTGCAAGGAAACTCACATTTGCGAGTGCATTTGAGTTGTCTGGTTTGCAAGGCGACTGAGATTTGGGAGTGGATTTGAGGTGTCTGTGGTTTGCAAGGGGACTGAGATTTGGAGATGGATTTGAGGTGTCTGTGGTTTGCAAGGGGACTGCGATTTGGGTGTAGATTTGAGGTGTCTGTGGTTTGCACGGTGACTGTGATTTGGGAGTGGGTTTCAGATATCTGTGGTTTGAAAGGGGCTTTTGGTTTGAGAGTGGATTTGAGGCGTCTGTGGTTTGCAAGTGGATTTAGGTTTGCGAGTGGATTTGAGGTGCCTGTTTTTAGCAAGTGGACTGAGATTTGGGAGTGGAATGGAGATGTCTGTGGTTTGCAAGGGGCTTTATGTTTGAGAGTGTATTTGAGATGACTGTTGTTTGCAAGGAAACTCACATTTGGGAGTGGATTTGAGATGTATGTGGTTTGCAAGGGGATTGAGATTTGGGAGTGGGTTTGAGATGTATGTGGTTTGCAATGGGACTGAGATTTGGGAGTGGGTTTGAGGTGTATGTGGTTTGCAAGGGGACTGAGATTTGGCGGTGGATTTGAGGTGTCTGTGGTTTGCAAGGGACTTTGGGTTTGTGAGTAGATTTGAGGTGTCTGTGCTTTGCAATGGGACTGAGATTTGGGAGTGGGTTTGAGCTGTCTGTGGTTTGCAAGGGGACTGAGATTTGGGAGTGGATTTGAGGTGTCTCTGGTTTGCAAGGGGACTGAGATTTGGGGGTGGATTTGAGAAGTCTGTGGTTTGCAAGTGGACTGAGATTTGGGAGTGGATTTGAGGTGTCAGTGGTTTGCAAAGGTGCTGTAGGTTTGAGAGTGTTTTTGAGGTATCTCTGGTTTGGAATGGGACTGCGATTTGAGAGTGGATTTGAGATGTCTGTGCTTTGCAAGGGGATTTAGTTTTGTCAGTGTATTTTAAGTGTCTGTGGTTTGCAAGGGGACTGAGATTTGGCAGTGGATTTGAGCTGTCTGTGGTTTGCAAGCGGACTGAGATTTGGGACTGGATTTGAGGTGTCTGGGGTTTGCAAGGGGACTGCGATTTGGGGGTGGATTTGACGAGTCTGTGGTTTGCAAGGGGACTCAGATTTGGGAGTGGATTTGAGAAGTCTGTGGTTTGCAAGTGGACTGAGATTTGGGAGTGGATTTGAGGTGTCTGTGGTTTGCAAGGGGCTTTGGGATTGAGGGTGGATTTGAGGCGTCTGTGGTTTGCAAGAGGATTTAGGTTTGCGAGTGGATTTGAGGTGTCTGCTTTTAGCAAGTGGACTGAGATTTGGGAGTGGAATGGAGATGTCTGTGGTTTGCAAGGGGCTTTATGTTTCAGAGTGTATTTGAGATGACTGTTGTTTGCAAGGAAACACATTTGGGAGTGGATTTGAGATGTATGTGGTTTGCAAGGGGACTGAGATTTGGGAGTGGGTTTGAGGTGTATGTGGTTTGCAAGATGCATTAGGTTTGCGAGTGCATTTGAGATGTCTGTGGTTTGCAAGGGGACTGAGATTTGGGAGTGGATTTGAGGTGTCTCTGGTTTGCAATGGGACTGAGATTTGGGAGTGGATTTGTGGTGTCTGTGGTTTGCAAGGGGCTTTGGGTTTGCAGGTGGATTTGAGTTGTCTGTGGTTTGCAAGCAGACTCAGATATCGGAGTGGATTTGAGGTGTCTGTGGTTTGCACGGGACTTTGGGTTTGGGTGTAGATTTGAGGTGTCTGTGTTTTGCAATGGGACTGAGATTTGGGAGTGGGTTTGAGTTATCTGTGGTTTGCAAGTGGACTCAGATTTGGGTGTGGGTTTGAGATGTCTGTGGTTTGCAAAGTTCTTTAGGTTTTCAGAGTGCATTTGAGCTGTCTGTGGTTTGCAAGGGGACTGAGATTTGTGAGTGGATTTGAGTTGTCTCTGGTTTGCAAGGGGACTGAGATTTGGGGGTGGATTTGAGATTTCTGTGGTTTGCAAGGGGACTGTGATTTCGGGGTTGTTTTGAGATGTCTGTGGTTTGCAAGGGGATTTAGGTTTGAGGGTGGAATTTGAGGAGTCTGTGATTTGCAAAGGGACTGAGATTTGGGAATGGAATTGAGATGTCTGTGGTTTGCAAGTGGACTGTGATTTGGGTGTGGGTTTGAGATATCTGTGGTTTGCAAGGGGCTATAGTTTTGATAGTGGATTTGAGGTTTTTGTTGTTTGCAAGGGAACTGTGATTTGGGAGTGCGATTGAGATCTCAGTGGTTTACAAGCGGCTTTTGGTTTGAGAGTGGATTTGAGGTGTCTGTGGTTTGCAAGGGGACTGAGATTTGGGGGTGGATTTGAGGTGTCTCTGGTTTGCAAGGGGACTGAGATTTGGGGGTGGATTTGAGGTGTCTCTGGTTTGCAAGGGGACTGAGATTTGGGTGTGGATTTGAGGTGTCAGTGGTTTGCAAGATGCATTTGGTTTGCGAGTGGATTTGAGGTGTCTGTGGTTTGCAAGGGGACTGAGATTTGGGGGTGGATTTGAGGTGTCTCTGGTTTGCAAGGGGACTGAGATTTGGGTGTGGATTTGAGGTGTCAGTGGTTTGCAAGATGCAGTAGGTTTGCGAGTGGATTTGAGGTGTCTGTGGTTTGCAAGGGGACTGAGATTTGGGGGTGGATTTGAGGTGTCTCTGGTTTGCAAGGGGACTGAGATTTGGGGGTGGATTTGAGGTGTCAGTGGTTTGCAAGGGTGCTGTAGGTTTGAGAGTGTTTTTGAGGTACCTCTGGTATGGAATTGGACTGCGATTTGGGTGTGGATTTGAGGTGTGTGTGGTTTGCAAGTGGACTGAGACTTGGGAGTGGATTTGAGCTGTCTGTGGTTGGAAATTGGTTTTGGGTTCGAGGGTGGTTTTGAGTTGTCTGTGGTTTGCAAAGGGAATTAGATTTGGGAGTGGATTTGAGGTTTCTGTGGTTTGCAAGGGGACTGAGATTTGGGTGTGGATTTGAGGTGTCTGTGCTTTGCAAGGGAACTGAGATTTGGGGGTGGATTTGAGGTGTCTCTGGTTTGCAAGAGGCTTTAGGTTTCTGAGTAGATTTGAGGTGTCTGTGGTTTGCAAGGGAACTGAGATTTGGGGTGGATTTGAGGTGTCAGTGGTTTGCAAGAGGCTTTAGGTTTGTGAGTAGATTTGAGGTGTCTGTGGTTTGCAAGGGGACTGAGATTTGGGGGTGGATTTCAGATATCTGTGGTTTGAAAGGGGCTTTTGGTTTGAGAGTGGATTTGAGGCGTCTGTGGTTTGCAAGTGGATTTAGGTTTGTGAGTGGATTTGAGGTGTCTGTTTTTAGCAAGTGAACTGAGATTTGGGAGTGGAATGGAGATGTCTGTGGTTTGCAAGGGGCTTTATGTTTGAGAGTGTATTTGAGATGACTGTTCTGTGCAAGGAAACTCACATTTGGGAGTGAATTTGAGATGTATGTGGTTTGCAAGGGGACTGAGATTTGGGAGTGGGTTTGAGATGTATGTGGTTTGCAAGGGGCATTAGTTTTGCGAGTGCATTTGAGTTGTCTGTCGTTTGCAAGGGGACTGTGATTTGGCGGTGGATTTGAGGTGTCTGTGGTTTGCAAGAGGCATTAGGTTTGCGAGTGCATTTGAGTTGTCTGTGGTTTGCAAGGGGACTGAGATTTGGCGGTGGATTTGAGGTGTCTGTGGTTTGCAAGGGGACTGCGATTTGGGTGTGGATTTGAGGTGTCTGTGGTTTGCAAGGGGAATTAGATTTGGGAGTGGATTTGAGGTTTCTGTGGTTTGCAAGTGGACTGAGATTTGGGAGTGGATTTGAGCTGTCTGTGGTTGGAAATGGGTTTTGGGTTCGAGGGTGGTTTTGAGGTGTCTGTGGTTTGCAAGGGGAATTAGATTTGGGAGTGGATTTGAGGTGTCTGTTTTTAGCAAGTGGACTGAGATTTGGGAGTGGAATGGAGATGTCTGTGGTTTGCAAGGGGCTTTATGTTTCAGAGTGTATTTGAGATGACTGTTGTTTGCAAGGAAACACATTTGGGAGTGGATTTGAGATGTATGTGGTTTGCAAGGGGACTGAGATTTGGGAGTGGGTTTGAGGTGTATGTGGTTTGCAAGATGCATTAGGTTTGCGAGTGCATTTGAGATGTCTGTGGTTTGCAAGGGGACTGAGATTTGGGAGTGGATTTGAGGTGTCTCTGGTTTGCAATGGGACTGAGATTTGGGAGTGGATTTGTGGTGTCTGTGGTTTGCAAGGGGCTTTGGGTTTGCAGGTGGATTTGAGTTGTCTGTGGTTTGCAAGCAGACTCAGATATCGGAGTGGATTTGAGGTGTCTGTGGTTTGCACGGGACTTTGGGTTTGGGTGTAGATTTGAGGTGTCTGTGTTTTGCAATGGGACTGAGATTTGGGAGTGGGTTTGAGTTATCTGTGGTTTGCAAGTGGACTCAGATTTGGGTGTGGGTTTGAGATGTCTGTGGTTTGCAAAGTTCTTTAGGTTTTCAGAGTGCATTTGAGCTGTCTGTGGTTTGCAAGGGGACTGAGATTTGTGAGTGGATTTGAGTTGTCTCTGGTTTGCAAGGGGACTGAGATTTGGGGGTGGATTTGAGATTTCTGTGGTTTGCAAGGGGACTGTGATTTCGGGGTTGTTTTGAGATGTCTGTGGTTTGCAAGGGGATTTAGGTTTGAGGGTGGAATTTGAGGAGTCTGTGATTTGCAAAGGGACTGAGATTTGGGAATGGAATTGAGATGTCTGTGGTTTGCAAGTGGACTGTGATTTGGGTGTGGGTTTGAGATATCTGTGGTTTGCAAGGGGCTATAGTTTTGATAGTGGATTTGAGGTTTTTGTTGTTTGCAAGGGAACTGTGATTTGGGAGTGCGATTGAGATCTCAGTGGTTTACAAGCGGCTTTTGGTTTGAGAGTGGATTTGAGGTGTCTGTGGTTTGCAAGGGGACTGAGATTTGGGGGTGGATTTGAGGTGTCTCTGGTTTGCAAGGGGACTGAGATTTGGGGGTGGATTTGAGGTGTCTCTGGTTTGCAAGGGGACTGAGATTTGGGTGTGGATTTGAGGTGTCAGTGGTTTGCAAGATGCATTTGGTTTGCGAGTGGATTTGAGGTGTCTGTGGTTTGCAAGGGGACTGAGATTTGGGGGTGGATTTGAGGTGTCTCTGGTTTGCAAGGGGACTGAGATTTGGGTGTGGATTTGAGGTGTCAGTGGTTTGCAAGATGCAGTAGGTTTGCGAGTGGATTTGAGGTGTCTGTGGTTTGCAAGGGGACTGAGATTTGGGGGTGGATTTGAGGTGTCTCTGGTTTGCAAGGGGACTGAGATTTGGGGGTGGATTTGAGGTGTCAGTGGTTTGCAAGGGTGCTGTAGGTTTGAGAGTGTTTTTGAGGTACCTCTGGTATGGAATTGGACTGCGATTTGGGTGTGGATTTGAGGTGTGTGTGGTTTGCAAGTGGACTGAGACTTGGGAGTGGATTTGAGCTGTCTGTGGTTGGAAATTGGTTTTGGGTTCGAGGGTGGTTTTGAGTTGTCTGTGGTTTGCAAAGGGAATTAGATTTGGGAGTGGATTTGAGGTTTCTGTGGTTTGCAAGGGGACTGAGATTTGGGTGTGGATTTGAGGTGTCTGTGCTTTGCAAGGGAACTGAGATTTGGGGGTGGATTTGAGGTGTCTCTGGTTTGCAAGAGGCTTTAGGTTTCTGAGTAGATTTGAGGTGTCTGTGGTTTGCAAGGGAACTGAGATTTGGGGTGGATTTGAGGTGTCAGTGGTTTGCAAGAGGCTTTAGGTTTGTGAGTAGATTTGAGGTGTCTGTGGTTTGCAAGGGGACTGAGATTTGGGGGTGGATTTCAGATATCTGTGGTTTGAAAGGGGCTTTTGGTTTGAGAGTGGATTTGAGGCGTCTGTGGTTTGCAAGTGGATTTAGGTTTGTGAGTGGATTTGAGGTGTCTGTTTTTAGCAAGTGAACTGAGATTTGGGAGTGGAATGGAGATGTCTGTGGTTTGCAAGGGGCTTTATGTTTGAGAGTGTATTTGAGATGACTGTTCTGTGCAAGGAAACTCACATTTGGGAGTGAATTTGAGATGTATGTGGTTTGCAAGGGGACTGAGATTTGGGAGTGGGTTTGAGATGTATGTGGTTTGCAAGGGGCATTAGTTTTGCGAGTGCATTTGAGTTGTCTGTCGTTTGCAAGGGGACTGTGATTTGGCGGTGGATTTGAGGTGTCTGTGGTTTGCAAGAGGCATTAGGTTTGCGAGTGCATTTGAGTTGTCTGTCGTTTGCAAGGGGACTGTGATTTGGCGGTGGATTTGAGGTGTCTGTGCTTTGCAAGGGGACTGAGATTTGGGTGTGCATTTGAGCTGTCTGTGGTTTGCAAGGGGACTGAGATTTGGGACTGGATTTGAGGTGTCTCTGGTTTGCAAGGGGACTGAGATTTGGGGGTTGATTTGAGGTGTCTGTGGTTTGTAAGGGGACTGCGATTTGAGAGTGGATTTGAGATGTCTGTGCTTTGCAAGGGGATTTAGTTTTGTGGGTGTATTTTAGGTGTCTGTGGTTTGCAAGGGGACTGAGACTTGGGATTGGATTTGAGCTGTCTGTGGTTGGAAATTCGTTTTGGGTTCGAGGGTGGTTTTGAGGTGTCTGTGGTTTGCAAGGGGACTGAGATTTGGGAGTGGATTTGAGGTGTCTCTGGTTTGCAAGGGGACTGCGATTTGGGTGTAGATTTGAGGTGTCTGTAGTTTGCAGGGGGACTGTGATTTGGGAGTGGGTTTCAGATATCTATGGTTTGAAAGGGGCATTTGGTTTGAGAGTGCATTTGAGTTGTCTGTCGTTTTAAAGGGGACTGAGATTTGGGAGTGGATTGGAGGTGTCTCTGGTTTGCAAAGGGACTGAGATTTGGGAGTGCATTTGAGCTGTCTGTGGTTTGCAAGGGGACTGAGATTTGGGAGTGGATTTGAGCTGTCTGTGGTTGGAAATTCGTTTTGGGTTCGAGGGTGGTTTTGAGGTGTCTGTGGTTTGCAAGGGGACTGAGATTTGGGAGTGGATTTGAGGTGTCTCTGGTTTGCAAGGGGACTGCGATTTGGGTGTAGATTTGAGGTGTCTGTAGTTTGCAGGGGGACTGTGATTTGGGAGTGGGTTTCAGATATCTATGGTTTGAAAGGGGCATTTGGTTTGAGAGTGCATTTGAGTTGTCTGTCGTTTTAAAGGGGACTGAGATTTGGGAGTGGATTGGAGGTGTCTCTGGTTTGCAAAGGGACTGAGATTTGGGAGTGCATTTGAGCTGTCTGTGGTTTGCAAGGGGACTGAGATTTGGGAGTGGATTTGAGGTGTCTCCGGTTTGCAAGGGGACTGAGATTTGGGAGTGGATTTGAGGTGTCTGTGGTTTGCAAGGGGACTGAGATTTGGGGGTGGATTTGAGGTGTCTGTGGTTTGCAAGGGGACTCAGATTTGGGTGGATTTGAGGTTTCTGTGGTTTGCAAGGGGCTATAGTTTTGAGTGTGGATTTGAGGTTTTTGTTGTTTGCAAGGGGACTGTGATTTGTGAGTGCGATTGAGATCTCTGTTGTTTACAAGGGGCTTTTGGTTTGATAGTGGATTTGAGGTGTCTGTGGTTTGCAAGGAGCATTAGTTTTGAGAGTGGATTTGAGGTGTCTGTGGTTTGCAAGGGGACTGAGATTTGTGTGTGGAATGGAGGTGTCTGTGGTTTGCAGGGGGACTGAGATTTGGGACTAGTTTTGAGGTTCGTGTGGTTTGCAAGCGGCTTTGTGTTTGAGGATGGTTTTGAGGTGTCTGTGGTTTGCAAGGGGAATTAGATTTGGGAGTGGATTTGAGGTTTCTGTGGTTTGCAAGTGGACTGAGATTTGTGTGTGGATTTGAGGTGTCTGTGGTTTGCAAGGGGACTGAGATTTGGGAGTGGGTTTGAGGTGTCTGTGGTTTGCAAGGGGACTGAGATTTGGGTGTGGATTTGAGGTGTCTGTGCTTTGCAAGGGAACTGAGATTTGGGGGTGGATTTGAGGTGTCTCTGGTTTGCAAGAGGCTTTAGGTTTGTGAGTAGATTTGAGGTGTCTGTGGTTTGCAAGGGGACTGAGATTTGGAGATGGATTTGAGGTGTCTGTGGTTTGCAAGGGGACTGCGATTTGGGTGTAGATTTGAGGTGTCTGCGGTTTGCAGGGGGACTGTGATTTGGGAGTGGGTTTCAGATATCTGTGGTTTGAAAGGGGCTTTATGTTTGAGAGTGTATTTGAGATGACTGTTGTGTGCAAGGAAACTCAAATTTGGGAGTGGATTTGAGATGTATGTGCTTTGCAAGGGGACTGAGATTTGGGAGTGGGTTTGAGATGTATGTGGTTTGCAAGATGCATTAGGTTTGCGAGTGCATTTGTGTTGTCTGTCGTTTGCAAGGGGACTGAGATTTGGGAGTGGATTTGAGGTGTCTGTGGTTTGCAAGGGGACTGAGATTTGGGAGTGGATTTGAGGTGTCTGTGGTTTGCAAGGGGACTGAGATTTGGGATTGGATTTGAGGTGTCTGTGGTTTGCAAGGGACTTTGGGTTTGGGAGTAGATTTGAGGTGTCTGTGTTTTGCAATGGGACTGAGATTTGGGAGTGGGTTTCAGTTATCTGTGGTTTGCAAGGGGACTCAGATTCGGGTGTGGGTTTGAGATGTCTGTGGTTTGCAAAGGTCTTTAGGTTTGAGAGTGCATTTGAGCTGTCTGTGGTTTGCAAGTGGACTGAGATTTGGGAGTGGATTTGAGGTGTCTCTGGTTTGCAAGGGAACTGAGATTTGGGGGTGGATTTGAGCTGTCTGTGGTTTGCAAGGGGACTCAGATTTGGGTGGATTTGAGGTTTCTGTGGTTTGCAAGGGGCTATAGTTTTGAGTGTGGATTTGAGGTTTTTGTTGTTTGCAAGGGGACTGTGATTTGTGAGTGCGATTGAGATCTCTGTTGTTTACAAGGGGCTTTTGGTTTGATAGTGGATTTGAGGTGTCTGTGGTTTGCAAGGAGCATTAGTTTTGAGAGTGGATTTGAGGTGTCTGTGGTTTGCAAGGAGCATTAGTTTTGAGAGTGGATTTGAGGTGTCTGTGGTTTGCAAGGGGCCTGAGATTTGTGTGTGGAATGGAGGTGTCTGTGGTTTGCAGGGGGACTGAGATTTGGGACTAGTTTTGAGGTTCGTGTGGTTTGCAAGCGGCTTTGTGTTTGAGGATGGTTTTGAGGTGTCTGTGGTTTGCAAGGGGACTGCGATTTGGGTGTGGATTTGAGGTGTCTGTGGTTTGCAAGGGGAATTAGATTTGGGAGTGGATTTGAGGTTTCTGTGGTTTGCAAGTGGACTGAGATTTGGGAGTGGATTTGAGCTGTCTGTGGTTGGAAATGGGTTTTGGGTTCGAGGGTGGTTTTGAGGTGTCTGTGGTTTGCAAGGGGAATTAGATTTGGGAGTGGATTTGAGGTGTCTGTTTTTAGCAAGTGGACTGAGATTTGGGAGTGGAATGGAGATGTCTGTGGTTTGCAAGGGGCTTTATGTTTGAGAGTGTATTTGAGATGACTGTTGTGTGCAAGGAAACTCAAATTTGGGAGTGGATTTGAGATGTATGTGGTTTGCAAGGGGACTGAGATTTGGGAGTGGGTTTGAGATGTATGTGGTTTGCAAGATGCATTAGGTTTGCAAGTGCATTTGAGTTGTCTGTCGTTTGCAAGTGGACTGAGATTTGGGAGTGGATTTGAGGTGTCTGTGGTTTGCAAGGGACTTTGGGTTTGGGAGTAGATTTGAGGTGTCTGTGTTTTGCAATGGGACTGAGATTTGGGAGTGGGTTTGAGTTATCTGTGGTTTGCAAGGGGACTCAGATTCGGGTGTGGGTTTGAGATGTCTGTGGTTTGCAAAGGTCTTTAGGTTTGAGAGTGCATTTGAGCTGTCTGTGGTTTGCAAGTGGACTGAGATTTGGGAGTGGATTTGAGGTGTCTCTGGTTTGCAAGGGAACTGAGATTTGGGGGTGGATTTGAGCTGTCTGTGGTTTGCAAGGGGACTGAGATTTGGGAGTGGATTTGAGGTGTCTCTGGTTTGCAAGGGAACTGAGATTTGGGGGTGGATTTGAGGTGTCTGGGGTTTGCAAGGGGACTGAGATTTGGGAGTGGATTTGAGGTGTCTCTGGTTTGCAAGGGGACTGAGATTTGCGAGTAGATTTGAGGTGTCTCTGGTTTGCAAGGGGACTGAGATTTGGGGGTGGATTTGAGGTGTCTGGGGTTTGCAAGGGGACTGAGATTTGGGAGTGGATTTGAGGTGTCTCTGGTTTGCAAGGGGACTGAGATTTGGGGGTGGATTTGAGGTGTCTGGGGTTTGCAAGGGGCTTTGGGTTTGCAGGTGGATTTGAGGAGTCTGTGGTTTGCAAGAGACCTTGGGTTTGTGAGTTGATTTGAGGTATCTCTGGTTTGGAATGGGACTGAGATTTGGGAGTGAATTTGAGGTGTCCGTGGTTTTCAAGCGGACTCAGATTTGGGGGTTGATTTTAGGTGGCTGTGGTTTGCAAGTGGACTGAGATTTGGGAGTGGAATTCAGGTGTCTGTGGTTTGCAAGGGGCTATAGTTTTGAGAGTGGATTTGAGGTTTTTGTTGTTTGCAAGGGGACTGTGATTTGGGAGTGTGATTGAGATCTCAGTGGTTTCCAAGCGGCTTTTGGTTTGAGAGTGGATTTGAGGTGTCTGTGGTTTGCAAGGGGACTAAGATTTATGAGTGCAATTGAGATCTCTGTGGTTTACAAGGGGCTTTAGGATTGCGAGTGGATTTGAGGTGTCTGTTTTTAGCAAGTGGACTGAGATTTGGGTATGGATTTGAGGTGTCTGTGGTTTGCAAAGGGACTGTGATTTGGGAGTGGGTTTGTGATATCTGTGGTTTGCAAGGGGCATTAGTTTTAGAAGTGGATTTGAAGTGCCTCTGTTTTGCAACGGTGCTTTAGGTTGGATAGTGTTTTTGAGGTGTCTGTGGTATGTAAGGGGACTGAGATTTGGGACTGGATTTGAGGTGTCTCTGGTTTGCAAGGGGACTGAGATTTGGGGGTGGATTTGAGGTGTCTGTGGTTTGCAAGGGGACTGAGATTTGGGACTGGATTTGAGGTGTCTCTGGTTTGCAAGTGGACTGAGATTTGGGGGTTGATTTGAGGTGTCTGTGGTTTGCAAGGGGACTGAGATTTGGGACTGGATTTGAGGTGTCTCTGGTTTGCAAGGGGACTGAGATTTGGGGGTGGATTTGAGGTGTCTGTGGTTTGCAAGGGGACTCAGATTTGGGTGGATTTGAGAAGTCTGTGGTTTGCAAGTGGACTGAGATTTGGGAGTGGATTTGAGCTGTCTGTGGTTGGAAATGTGTTTTGGGTTCGAGGGTGGTTTTGAGGTGTCTGTGGTTTGCAAGTGGACTGTGATTTGGGAGTGGGTTTGAGATATCTGTGGTTTGCAAGGGGCTATAGTTTTGAGATTGGATTTGAGGTTTTTGTTGTTTGCAAGGGGACTGTGATTTGGGAGTGCGATTGAGATCTCTGTTGTTTACAAGGGGCTTTTGGTTTGATAGTGGATTTGAGGTGTCTGTGGTTTGCAAGGGGACTGAGATTTGTGTGTGGAATGCAGGTGTCTGTGGTTTGCAGGGGGACTGAGATTTGGGACTAGTTTTGAGGTTCGTGTGGTTTGCAAGCGGCTTTGTGTTTGAGGATGGTTTTGAGGTGTCTGTGGTTTGCAAGGGGAATTAGATTTGGGAGTGGATTTGAGGTTTCTGTGGTTTGCAAGTGGACTGAGATTTGGGAGTGGATTTGAGCTGTCTGTGGTTGGAAATGGGTTTTGGGTTCGAGGGTGGTTTTGAGGTGTCTGTGGTTTGCAAAGGGAATTAGATTTGGGAGTGCATTTGAGGTTTCTGTGGTTTGCAAGGGGATTGAGATTTGGGAGTGGGTTTGAGATGTCTGTGGTTTGCAAGGGGACTGTGATTTGGGAGTGGGTTTGAGATATCTGTGGTTTGCAAGGTGCTATAGTTTTGAGAGTGGATTTGAGGTTTTTGTTGTTTGCAAGGGGACTGTGATTTGGGAGTGCGATTGAGGTCTCTGTGGTTTACAAGGGGCTTTTGGTTTGATAGTGGATTTGAGGTGTCTGTGGTTTGCAAGGGGCATTCATTTTGAGAGTGGATTTGAGGCGTCTGTTGTTTGCAAGAGTCATTAGGTTTGCGAGTGGATTTGACGTGTCTGTGGTTTGCAAGGGACTGAGAAATGGGAGTGGATTTGAGAAGTCTGTGGTTGTAAATGGGTTTTGGGTTCGAGAGTTGTTTTGAGGTGTCTGTGGTTTGCAAAGGGAATTAGATTTGGGAGTGGATTTGAGGTGTCTCTGGTTTGCAAGTGGACTGCGATTTGGGCGTGTATTTGAGGTGTCTCTACTTTGCAAGTGGACTGAGATTTGGTTGTGGATTTGAGATATCTGTGGTTTGCAAGGGGCTATAGTTTTGAGAGTGGATTTGAGGTTTTTGTTGTTTGCAAGGGGACTGTGATTTGGGAGTGCGATTGAGATCTCTGTGGTTTGCAAGGGGCATTAGTTTTGAGAGTGGATTTGAGGCGTCTGTTGTTTGCAAGAGGCATTAGGTTTACGAGTGGATTTGAAGTGTCTGTGCTTTTCAAGGGGCCTGAGATTTGTGTGTGGAATGGAGGTGTCTGTGGTTTGCAGGGGGACTGAGATTTGGGACTAGTTTTGAGGTTTGTGTGGTTTGCAAGCGGCTTTGTGTTTGAGGATGGATTTGAGATGTCTGTGGTTTGCAAGGGGACTGAGCTTTGGGACTGGATTTGAGGTGTCTCTGGTTTGCAAGGGGACTGAGATTTGGGGGTGGATTTGAGGTGTCTGGGGTTTGCAAGGGGACTCAGATTTGGGAGTGGATTTGAGGTGTCTCTGGTTTGCAAGGGGACTGAGATTTGGGGGTGGATTTGAGGTGTCTCTGGTTTGCAAGGGGACTGAGATTTGGGGGTGGATTTGAGGTGTCTGGTTTGCAAGGGGAATTAGATTTGGGAGTGGATTTGAGGTTTCTGTGGTTTGCAAGTGGACTGAGATTTGGGAGTGGATTTGAGGTGTCTCTGGTTTGCAAGTGGACTGCGATTTGGGCGTGTATTTGAGGTGTCTCTAGTTTGCAAGTGGACTGAGATTTGGTTGTGGATTTGAGATATCTGTGGTTTGCAAGGGGCTATAGTTTTGAGATTGGATTTGAGGTTTTTGTTGTTTGCAAGGGGACTGTGATTTGGGAGTGCGATTGAGATCTCTGTTGTTTACAAGGGCCTTTTGGTTTGATAGTGGATTTGAGGTGTCTGTGGTTTGCAAGGGGCATTAGTTTTGAGAGTGGATTTGAGGCATCTGTTGTTTGCAAGAGGCATTAGGTTTACGAGTGGATTTGAAGTGTCTGTGCTTTTCAAGGGGCCTGAGATTTGTGTGTGGAATGGAGGTGTCTGTGGTTTGCAGGGGGACTGAGATTTGGGACTAGTTTTGAGGTTTGTGTGGTTTGCAAGCGGCTTTGTGTTTGAGGATGGATTTGAGATGTCTGTGGTTTGCAAGGGGACTGAGCTTTGGGACTGGATTTGAGGTGTCTCTGGTTTGCAAGGGGACTGAGATTTGGGGGTGGATTTGAGGTGTCTGGGGTTTGCAAGGGGACTCAGATTTGGGAGTGGATTTGAGGTGTCTCTGGTTTGCAAGGGGACTGAGATTTGGGGGTGGATTTGAGGTGTCTCTGGTTTGCAAGGGGACTGAGATTCGGGTGTGGATTTGAGGTGTCTGGGGTTTGCAAGGGGACTCAGATTTGGGACTGGATTTGAGGTGTCTGTGGTTTGCAAGGGGACTGAGATTTGGGGGTGGATTTGAGGTGTCTGTGGTTTGCAAGGGGACTCAGATTTGGGAGTGGATTTGAGGTGTCTCTGGTTTGCAAGAGACCTTGGGTTTGCAGGTGGATTTGAGGAGTCTGTGGTTTGCAAGAGACCTTGGGTTTGTGAGTTGATTTGAGGTATCTCTGGTTTGGAATGGGACTGAGATTTGGGAGTGGATTTGAGGTGTCCGTGGTTTTCAAGCGGACTCAGATTTGGGGGTTGATTTTAGGTGGCTGTGGTTTGCAAGTGGACTGAGATTTGGGAGTGGAATTCAGGTGTCTGTGGTTTGCAAGGGGCTATAGTTTTGAGAGTGGATTTGAGGTTTTTGTTGTTTGCAAGGGGACTGTGATTTGGGAGTGTGATTGAGATCTCAGTGGTTTCCAAGCGGCTTTTGGTTTGAGAGTGGATTTGAGGTGTCTGTGGTTTGCAAGGGGACTAAGATTTATGAGTGCAATTGAGATCTCTGTGGTTTACAAGGGGCTTTAGGATTGCGAGTGGATTTGAGGTGTCTGTTTTTAGCAAGTGGACTGAGATTTGGGTATGGATTTGAGGTGTCTGTGGTTTGCAAAGGGTCTGTGATTTGGGAGTGGGTTTGTGATATCTGTGGTTTGCAAGGGGCATTAGTTTTAGAAGTGGATTTGAAGTGCCTGTGTTTTGCAACGGTGCTTTAGGTTGGATAGTGTTTTTGAGGTGTCTGTGGTTTGTAAGGGGACTGAGATTTGGGACTGGATTTGAGGTGTCTCTGGTTTGCAAGGGGACTGAGATTTGGGGGTGGATTTGAGGTGTCTGTGGTTTGCAAAGGGAATTAGATTTGCGAGTGGATTTGAAGTGTCTGTGGTTTGCAAGGGGACTGAGATTTGTGTGTGGAATGGAGGTGTCTGTGGTTTGCAGGGGGACTGAGATTTGGGACTAGTTTTGAGGTTCGTGTGGTTTGCAAGCGGCTTTGTGTTTGAGGATGGTTTTGAGGTGTCTGTGGTTTGCAAGGGGAATTAGATTTGGGAGTGGATTTGAGGTTTCTGTGGTTTGCAAGTGGACTGAGATTTGGGAGTGGATTTGAGCTGTCTGTGGTTGGAAATGGGTTTTGGGTTCGAGGGTGGTTTTGAGGTGTCTGTGGTTTGCAAGGGGAATTAGATTTGGGAGTGGATTTGAGGTTTCTGTGGTTTGCAAGGGGACTGAGATTTGGGAGTGGGTTTGTGATGTCTGTGGTTTGCAAGGGGACTGTGATTTGGGAGTGGGTTTGAGATATCTGTGGTTTACAAGGGGCTATAGTTTTGAGAGTGGATTTGAGGTTTTTGTTGTTTGCAAGGGGACTGTGATTTGGGAGTGCGATTGAGATCTCTGTGGTTTACAAGGGGCTTTTGGTTTGATAGTGGATTTGAGGTGTCTGTGGTTTGCAAGGGGCATTAGTTTTGAGAGTGGATTTGAGGCGTCTGTTGTTTGCAAGAGTCATTAGGTTTGCGAGTGGATTTGACGTGTCTGTGGTTTGCAAGGGACTGAGAAATGGGAGTGGATTTGAGAAGTCTGTGGTTGTAAATGGGTTTTGGGTTCGAGAGTTGTTTTGAGGTGTCTGTGGTTTGCAAAGGGAATTAGATTTGGGAGAGGATTTGAGGTGTCTCTGGTTTGCAAGTGGACTGCGATTTGGGTGTGGATTTGAGGTGTCTCTGGTTTGCAAGTGGACTGAGATTTGGTTGTGGATTTGAGATATCTGTGGTTTGCAAGGCGCTATAGTTTTGAGAGTGGATTTGAGGTTTTTGTTGTTTGCAAGGGGACTGTGATTTGGGAGTGCGATTGAGATCTCTGTTGTTTACAAGGGGCTTTTGGTTTGAGAGTGGATTTGAGGCGTCTGTTGTTTGCAAGAGGCATTAGGTTTGCGAGTGGATTTGAAGTGTCTGTGCTTTTCAAGGGGCCTGAGATTTGTGTGTGGAATGGAGGTGTCTGTGGTTTGCAGGGGGACTGAGATTTGGGACTAGTTTTGAGGTTTGTGTGGTTTGCAAGCGGCTTTGTGTTTGAGGATGGATTTGAGATGTCTGTGGTTTGCAAGGGGACTGAGATTTGGGACTGGATTTGAGGTGTCTCTGGTTTGCAAAGGGAATTAGATTTGGGAGTGGATTTGAGGTTTCTGTGGTTTGCAAGTGGACTGCGATTTGGGTGTGGATTTGAGGTGTCTGTGGTTTGCAAAGGGAATTAGATTTGGGAGTGGATTTGAGGTTTCTGTGGTTTGCAAGGGGACTGTGATTTGGGAGTGGGTTTGAGATGTCTGTGGCTTGAAAGGGAACTGAGATTTGGGAGTGGGTTTGAGTTATCTGTGGTTTGCAAGGGGACTCAGATTCGGGTGTGGGTTTGAGATGTCTGTGGTTTGCAAAGGTCTTTAGGTTTGAGAGTGCATTTGAGCTGTCTGTGGTTTGCAAGTGGACTGAGATTTGGGAGTGGATTTGAGGTGTCTCTGGTTTGCAAGGGAACTGAGATTTGGGGGTGGATTTGAGCTGTCTGTGGTTTGCAAGGGGACTGAGATTTGGGAGTGGATTTGAGGTGTCTCTGGTTTGCAAGGGAACTGAGATTTGGGGGTGGATTTGAGGTGTCTTGGGTTTGCAAGGGGACTGAGATTTGGGAGTGGATTTGAGGTGTCTGTGGTTTGCAAGGGGACTGAGATTTGCGAGTAGATTTGAGGTGTCTCTGGTTTGCAAGGGGACTGAGATTTGGGGGTGGATTTGAGGTGTCTCTGGTTTGCAAGGGGACTGAGATTTGGGAGTGGATTTGAGGTGTCTGTGGTTTGCAAGGGGACTCAGATTTGGGAGTGGATTTGAGGCGTCTCTGGTTTGCAAGGGGACTGAGATTTGGGGGTGGATTTGAGGTGTCTGTGGTTTGCAAGGGGACTGATTTTGGGAGTGGAATTGAGGTGTCTGTGGTTTGCAAAGGGTCTGTGATTTGGGAGTGGGTTTGTGATATCTGTGGTTTGCAAGGGGCATTAGTTTTAGAAGTGGATTTGAAGTGCCTGTGTTTTGCAACGGTGCTTTAGGTTGGATAGTGTTTTTGAGGTGTCTGTGGTTTGTAAGGGGACTGAGATTTGGGACTGGATTTGAGGTGTCTCTGGTTTGCAAGGGGACTGAGATTTGGGGGTGGATTTGAGGTGTCTGTGGTTTGCAAAGGGAATTAGATTTGCGAGTGGATTTGAAGTGTCTGTGGTTTGCAAGGGGACTGAGATTTGTGTGTGGAATGGAGGTGTCTGTGGTTTGCAGGGGGACTGAGATTTGGGACTAGTTTTGAGGTTCGTGTGGTTTGCAAGCGGCTTTGTGTTTGAGGATGGTTTTGAGGTGTCTGTGGTTTGCAAGGGGAATTAGATTTGGGAGTGGATTTGAGGTTTCTGTGGTTTGCAAGTGGACTGAGATTTGGGAGTGGATTTGAGCTGTCTGTGGTTGGAAATGGGTTTTGGGTTCGAGGGTGGTTTTGAGGTGTCTGTGGTTTGCAAGGGGAATTAGATTTGGGAGTGGATTTGAGGTTTCTGTGGTTTGCAAGGGGACTGAGATTTGGGAGTGGGTTTGTGATGTCTGTGGTTTGCAAGGGGACTGTGATTTGGGAGTGGGTTTGAGATATCTGTGGTTTACAAGGGGCTATAGTTTTGAGAGTGGATTTGAGGTTTTTGTTGTTTGCAAGGGGACTGTGATTTGGGAGTGCGATTGAGATCTCTGTGGTTTACAAGGGGCTTTTGGTTTGATAGTGGATTTGAGGTGTCTGTGGTTTGCAAGGGGCATTAGTTTTGAGAGTGGATTTGAGGCGTCTGTTGTTTGCAAGAGTCATTAGGTTTGCGAGTGGATTTGACGTGTCTGTGGTTTGCAAGGGACTGAGAAATGGGAGTGGATTTGAGAAGTCTGTGGTTGTAAATGGGTTTTGGGTTCGAGAGTTGTTTTGAGGTGTCTGTGGTTTGCAAAGGGAATTAGATTTGGGAGAGGATTTGAGGTGTCTCTGGTTTGCAAGTGGACTGCGATTTGGGTGTGGATTTGAGGTGTCTCTGGTTTGCAAGTGGACTGAGATTTGGTTGTGGATTTGAGATATCTGTGGTTTGCAAGGCGCTATAGTTTTGAGAGTGGATTTGAGGTTTTTGTTGTTTGCAAGGGGACTGTGATTTGGGAGTGCGATTGAGATCTCTGTTGTTTACAAGGGGCTTTTGGTTTGAGAGTGGATTTGAGGCGTCTGTTGTTTGCAAGAGGCATTAGGTTTGCGAGTGGATTTGAAGTGTCTGTGCTTTTCAAGGGGCCTGAGATTTGTGTGTGGAATGGAGGTGTCTGTGGTTTGCAGGGGGACTGAGATTTGGGACTAGTTTTGAGGTTTGTGTGGTTTGCAAGCGGCTTTGTGTTTGAGGATGGATTTGAGATGTCTGTGGTTTGCAAGGGGACTGAGATTTGGGACTGGATTTGAGGTGTCTCTGGTTTGCAAAGGAAATTAGGTTTGGGAGTGGATTTGAGGTTTCTGTGGTTTGCAAGGGGACTGTGATTTGGGACTGGATTTGAGGTGTCTCTGGTTTGCAAAGGGAATTAGATTTGGGAGTGGATTTGAGGTTTCTGTGGTTTGCAAGTGGACTGCGATTTGGGTGTGGATTTGAGGTGTCTGTGGTTTGCAAAGGGAATTAGATTTGGGAGTGGATTTGAGGTTTCTGTGGTTTGCAAGGGGACTGTGATTTGGGAGTGGGTTTGAGATGTCTGTGGCTTGAAAGGGAACTGAGATTTGGGAGTGGGTTTGAGTTATCTGTGGTTTGCAAGGGGACTCAGATTCGGGTGTGGGTTTGAGATGTCTGTGGTTTGCAAAGGTCTTTAGGTTTGAGAGTGCATTTGAGCTGTCTGTGGTTTGCAAGTGGACTGAGATTTGGGAGTGGATTTGAGGTGTCTCTGGTTTGCAAGGGAACTGAGATTTGGGGGTGGATTTGAGCTGTCTGTGGTTTGCAAGGGGACTGAGATTTGGGAGTGGATTTGAGGTGTCTCTGGTTTGCAAGGGAACTGAGATTTGGGGGTGGATTTGAGGTGTCTTGGGTTTGCAAGGGGACTGAGATTTGGGAGTGGATTTGAGGTGTCTGTGGTTTGCAAGGGGACTGAGATTTGCGAGTAGATTTGAGGTGTCTCTGGTTTGCAAGGGGACTGAGATTTGGGGGTGGATTTGAGGTGTCTCTGGTTTGCAAGGGGACTGAGATTTGGGAGTGGATTTGAGGTGTCTGTGGTTTGCAAGGGGACTCAGATTTGGGAGTGGATTTGAGGCGTCTCTGGTTTGCAAGGGGACTGAGATTTGGGGGTGGATTTGAGGTGTCTGTGGTTTGCAAGGGGACTGATTTTGGGAGTGGAATTGAGGTGTCTGTGGTTTGCAAGGACCTTGGGTTTGCAGGTGGATTTGAGGAGTCTGTGGTTTGCAAGAGACCTTGGGTTTGTGAGTTGATTTGAGGTATCTCTGGTTTGGAATGGGACTGAGATTTGGGAGTGGATTTGAGGTGTCCGTGGTTTTCAAGCGGACTCAGATTTGGGGGTTGATTTTAGGTGGCTGTGGTTTGCAAGTGGACTGAGATTTGGGAGTGGAATTCAGGTGTCTGTGGTTTGCAAGGGGCTATAGTTTTGAGAGTGGATTTGAGGTTTTTGTTGTTTGCAAGGGGACTGTGATTTGGGAGTGTGATTGAGATCTCAGTGGTTTCCAAGCGGCTTTTGGTTTGAGAGTGGATTTGAGGTGTCTGTGGTTTGCAAGGGGACTAAGATTTATGAGTGCAATTGAGATCTCTGTGGTTTACAAGGGGCTTTAGGATTGCGAGTGGATTTGAGGTGTCTGTTTTTAGCAAGTGGACTGAGATTTGGGTATGGATTTGAGGTGTCTGTGGTTTGCAAAGGGTCTGTGATTTGGGAGTGGGTTTGTGATATCTGTGGTTTGCAAGGGGCATTAGTTTTAGAAGTGGATTTGAAGTGCCTGTGTTTTCCAACGGTGCTTTAGGTTGGATAGTGTTTTTGAGGTGTCTGTGGTTTGTAAGGGGACTGAGATTTGGGACTGGATTTGAGGTGTCTCTGGTTTGCAAGGGGACTGAGATTTGGGGGTGGATTTGAGGTGTCTGTGGTTTGCAAGGGGACTCAGATTTGCGTGGATTTGAGAAGTCTGTGGTTTGCAAGTGGACTGAGATTTGGGAGTGGATTTGAGCTGTCTGTGGTTGGAAATGGGTTTTGGGTTCGAGGGTGGTTTTGAGGTGTCTGTGGTTTGCAAGTGGACTGTGATTTGGGAGTGGGTTTGAGATATCTGTGGTTTGCAAGGGGCTATAGATTTGAGAGTGGATTTGAGGTTTTTGTTGTTTGCAAGGGGACTGTGATTTGGGAGTGCGATTGAGATCTCTGTTGTTTACAAGGGGCTTTTGGTTTGATAGTGGATTTGAGGTGTCTGTGGTTTGCAAGGGGCATTAGTTTTGAGAGTGGATTTGAGGCGTCTGTTGTTTGCAAGAGGCATTAGGTTTGCGAGTGGATTTGAAGTGTCTGTGGTTTGCAAGGGGACTGAGATTTGGAGATGGATTTGAGGTGTCTGTGGTTTGCAAGGGGACTGCGATTTGGGTGTAGATTTGAGGTGTCTGTGGTTTGCAGGGGGACTGTGATTTGGGAGTGGGATTCAGATATCTGTGGTTTGAAAGGGGCTTTATGTTTGAGAGTGTATTTGAGATGACTGTTGTGTGCAAGGAAACTCAAATTTGGGAGTGGATTTGAGATGTATGTGCTTTGCAAGGGGACTGAGATTTGGGAGTGGGTTTGAGATGTATGTGGTTTGCAAGATGCATTAGGTTTGCGAGTGCATTTGTGTTGTCTGTCGTTTGCAAGGGGACTGAGATTTGGGAGTGGATTTGAGGTGTCTGTGGTTTGCAAGGGGACTGAGATTTGGGAGTGGATTTGAGGTGTCAGTGGTTTGCAAGGGGACTGAGATTTGGGATTTGATTTGAGGTGTCTGTGGTTTGCAAGGGACTTTGGGTTTGGGAGTAGATTTGAGGTGTCTGTGTTTTGCAATGGGACTGAGATTTGGGAGTGGGTTTCAGTTATCTGTGGTTTGCAAGGGGACTCAGATTCGGGTGTGGGTTTGAGATGTCTGTGGTTTGCAAAGGTCTTTAGGTTTGAGAGTGCATTTGAGCTGTCTGTGGTTTGCAAGTGGACTGAGATTTGGGAGTGGATTTGAGGTGTCTGTGGTTTGCAAGGGGACTCAGATTTGGGTGGATTTGAGGTTTCTGTGGTTTGCAAGGGGCTATAGTTTTGAGTGTGGATTTGAGGTTTTTGTTGTTTGCAAGGGGACTGTGATTTGGGAGTGCGATTGAGATCTCTGTTGTTTACAAGGGGCTTTTGGTTTGATAGTGGATTTGAGGTGTCTGTGGTTTGCAAGGAGCATTAGTTTTGAGAGTGGATTTGAGGTGTCTGTGGTTTGCAAGGGGACTGAGATTTGTGTGTGGAATGGAGGTGTCTGTGGTTTGCAGGGGGACTGAGATTTGGGACTAGTTTTGAGGTTCGTGTGGTTTGCAAGCGGCTTTGTGTTTGAGGATGGTTTTGAGGTGTCTGTGGTTTGCAAGGGGAATTAGATTTGGGAGTATATTTGGGGTTTCTGTGGTTTGCAAGGGGACTGAGATTTGGGAGTGGGTTTGAGATGTCTGTGGTTTGCAAGGGGACTGTGATTTGGGAGTGGGTTTGAGATATCTGTGGTTTGCAAGGGGCTATAGTTTTGAGAGTGGATTTGAGGTTTTTGTTGTTTGCAAGGGGACTGTGATTTGGGAGTGCGATTGAGATCTCTGTTGTTTACAAGGGGCTTTTGGTTTGATAGTGGATTTGAGGCGTCTGTTGTTTGCAAGAGGCATTAGGTTTGCGAGTGGATTTGAAGTGTCTGTGCTTTTCAAGGGGCCTGAGATTTGTGTGTGGAATGGAGGTGTCTGTGGTTTGCAGGGGGACTGAGATTTGGGACTAGTTTTGAGGTTTGTGTGGTTTGCAAGCGGCTTTGTGTTTGAGGATGGATTTGAGATGTCTGTGGTTTGCAAGGGGACTGAGATTTGGGACTGGATTTGAGGTGTCTGTGGTTTGCAAGGGGACTGAGATTTGGGACTGGATTTGAGGTGTCTGTGGTTTGCAAAGGGAATTAGATTTGGGAGTGGATTTGAGAAGTCTGTGGTTTGCAAGGGGACTGATTTTGGGAGTGGAATTGAGGTGTCTCTGGTTTGCAAGGGGACTGAGATTTGCGAGTAGATTTGAGGTGTCTCTGGTTTGCAAGGGGACTGAGATTTGGGGGTGGATTTGAGGTGTCTGGGGTTTGCAAGGGGACTCAGATTTGGGAGTGGATTTGAGGTGTCTCTGGTTTGCAAGGGACCTTGGGTTTGCAGGTGGATTTGAGGAGTCTGTGGTTTGCAAGAGACCTTGGGTTTGTGAGTTGATTTGAGGTATCTCTGGTTTGGAATGGGACTGAGATTTGGGAGTGGATTTGAGGTGTCCGTGGTTTTCAAGCGGACTCAGATTTGGGGGTTGATTTTAGGTGGCTGTGGTTTGCAAGTGGACTGAGATTTGGGAGTGGAATTCAGGTGTCTGTGGTTTGCAAGGGGCTATAGTTTTGAGAGTGGATTTGAGGTTTTTGTTGTTTGCAAGGGGACTGTGATTTGGGAGTGTGATTGAGATCTCAGTGGTTTCCAAGCGGCTTTTGGTTTGAGAGTGGATTTGAGGTGTCTGTGGTTTGCAAGTGGACTGTGATTTGGGAGTGGGTTTGAGATATCTGTGGTTTGCAAGGGGCTATAGATTTGAGAGTGGATTTGAGGTTTTTGTTGTTTGCAAGGGGACTGTGATTTGGGAGTGCGATTGAGATCTCTGTTGTTTATAAGGGGCTTTTGGTTTGATACTGGATTTGAGGTGTCTGTGGTTTGCAAGGGGCATTAGTTTTGAGAGTGGATTTGAGGCGTCTGTGGTTTGCAAGGGGACTGAGATTTGGGAGTGGATTTGAGGTTTCTGTGGTTTGCAAGTGGACTGAGATTTGGGAGTGGATTTGAGCTGTCTGTGGTTGGAAATGGGTTTTGGGTTCGAGGGTGGTTTTGAGGTGTCTGTGGTTTGCAAGTGGACTGTGATTTGGGAGTGGGTTTGAGATATCTGTGGTTTGCAAGGGGCTATAGTTTTGAGAGTGGATTTGAGGTTTTTGTTGTTTGCAAGGGGACTGTGATTTGGGAGTGCGATTGAGATCTCTGTTGTTTACAAGGGGCTTTTGGTTTGATAGTGGATTTGAGGCGTCTGTTGTTTGCAAGAGGCATTAGGTTTGCGAGTGGATTTGAAGTGTCTGTGGTTTGCAAGGGGACTGAGATTTGTGTGTGGAATGGAGGTGTCTGTGGTTTGCAGGGGGACTGAGATTTGGGACTAGTTTTGAGGTTCGTGTGGTTTGCAAGCGGCTTTGTGTTTGAGGATGGTTTTGAGGTGTCTGTGGTTTGCAAGGGGAATTAGATTTGGGAGTGGATTTGAGGTTTCTGTGGTTTGCAAGGGGACTGTGATTTGGGAGTGCGATTGAGATCTCTGTGGTTTACAAGGGGCTTTTGGTTTGATAGTGGATTTGAGGTGTCTGTGGTTTGCAAGGGGCATTCGTTTTGAGAGTGGATTTGAGGCGTCTGTTGTTTGCAAGAGTCATTAGGTTTGCGAGTGGATTTGACGTGTCTGTGGTTTGCAAGGGACTGAGAAATGGGAGTGGATTTGAGAAGTCTGTGGTTGTAAATGGGTTTTGGGTTCGAGAGTTGTTTTGAGGTGTCTGTGGTTTGCAAAGGGAATTAGATTTGGGAGTGGATTTGAGGTGTCTCTGGTTTGCAAGTGGACTGCGATTTGGGTGTGGATTTGAGGTGTCTCTGGTTTGCAAGTGGACTGAGATTTGGTTGTGGATTTGAGATATCTGTGGTTTGCAAGGGGCTATAGTTTTGAGAGTGGATTTGAGGTTTTTGTTGTTTGCAAGGGGACTGTGATTTGGGAGTGCGATTGAGATCTCTGTTGTTTACAAGGGGCTTTTGGTTTGATAGTGGATTTGAGGTGTCTGTGGTTTGCAAGGGGCATTAGTTTTGAGAGTGGATTTGAGGCGTCTGTTGTTTGCAAGAGGCATTAGGTTTGCGAGTGGATTTGAAGTGTCTGTGGTTTGCAAGGGGACTGAGATTTGGAGATGGATTTGAGGTGTCTGTGGTTTGCAAGGGGACTGCGATTTGGGTGTAGATTTGAGGTGTCTGTGGTTTGCAGGGGGACTGTGATTTGGGAGTGGGATTCAGATATCTGTGGTTTGAAAGGGGCTTTATGTTTGAGAGTGTATTTGAGATGACTGTTGTGTGCAAGGAAACTCAAATTTGGGAGTGGATTTGAGATGTATGTGCTTTGCAAGGGGACTGAGATTTGGGAGTGGGTTTGAGATGTATGTGGTTTGCAAGATGCATTAGGTTTGCGAGTGCATTTGTGTTGTCTGTCGTTTGCAAGGGGACTGAGATTTGGGAGTGGATTTGAGGTGTCTGTGGTTTGCAAGGGGACTGAGATTTGGGAGTGGATTTGAGGTGTCAGTGGTTTGCAAGGGGACTGAGATTTGGGATTTGATTTGAGGTGTCTGTGGTTTGCAAGGGACTTTGGGTTTGGGAGTAGATTTGAGGTGTCTGTGTTTTGCAATGGGACTGAGATTTGGGAGTGGGTTTCAGTTATCTGTGGTTTGCAAGGGGACTCAGATTCGGGTGTGGGTTTGAGATGTCTGTGGTTTGCAAAGGTCTTTAGGTTTGAGAGTGCATTTGAGCTGTCTGTGGTTTGCAAGTGGACTGAGATTTGGGAGTGGATTTGAGGTGTCTCTGGTTTGCAAGGGAACTGAGATTTGGGGGTGGATTTGAGCTGTCTGTGGTTTGCAAGGGGACTCAGATTTGGGTGGATTTGAGGTTTCTGTGGTTTGCAAGGGGCTATAGTTTTGAGTGTGGATTTGAGGTTTTTGTTGTTTGCAAGGGGACTGTGATTTGGGAGTGCGATTGAGATCTCTGTTGTTTACAAGGGGCTTTTGGTTTGATAGTGGATTTGAGGTGTCTGTAGTTTGCAAGGAGCATTAGTTTTGAGAGTGGATTTGAGGTGTCTGTGGTTTGCAAGGGGACTGAGATTTGTGTGTGGAATGGAGGTGTCTGTGGTTTGCAGGGGGACTGAGATTTGGGACTAGTTTTGAGGTTCGTGTGGTTTGCAAGCGGCTTTGTGTTTGAGGATGGTTTTGAGGTGTCTGTGGTTTGCAAGGGGAATTAGATTTGGGAGTGGATTTGGGGTTTCTGTGGTTTGCAAGGGGACTGAGATTTGGGAGTGGGTTTGAGATGTCTGTGGTTTGCAAGGGGACTGTGATTTGGGAGTGGGTTTGAGATATCTGTGGTTTGCAAGGGGCTATAGTTTTGAGAGTGGATTTGAGGTTTTTGTTGTTTGCAAGGGGACTGTGATTTGGGAGTGCGATTGAGATCTCTGTTGTTTACAAGGGGCTTTTGGTTTGAGAGTGGATTTGAGGCGTCTGTTGTTTGCAAGAGGCATTAGGTTTGCGAGTGGATTTGAAGTGTCTGTGCTTTTCAAGGGGCCTGAGATTTGTGTGTGGAATGGAGGTGTCTGTGGTTTGCAGGGGGACTGAGATTTGGGACTAGTTTTGAGGTTTGTGTGGTTTGCAAGCGGCTTTGTGTTTGAGGATGGATTTGAGATGTCTGTGGTTTGCAAGGGGACTGAGATTTGGGACTGGATTTGAGGTGTCTCTGGTTTGCAAAGGGAATTAGATTTGGGAGTGGATTTGAGGTTTCTGTGGTTTGCAAGGGGACTGTGATTTGGACTGGATTTGAGGTGTCTCTGGTTTGCAAAGGGAATTAGATTTGGGAGTGGATTTGAGGTTTCTGTGGTTTGCAAGGGGACTGTGATTTGGGAGTGGGTTTGAGATGTCTGTGGCTTGAAAGGGAACTGAGATTTGTGAGTGGGTTTGAGTTATCTGTGGTTTGCAAGGGGACTCAGATTTGGGACTGGATTTGAGGTGTCTGTAGTTTGCAAGGGGACTGAGATTTGGGAGTGGATTTGAGGTGTCTCTGGTTTGCAAGGGGACTGAGATTTGCGAGTAGATTTGAGGTGTCTCTGGTTTGCAAGGGGACTGAGATTTGGGGGTGGATTTGAGGTGTCTGGGGTTTGCAAGGGGACTCAGATTTGGGAGTGGATTTGAGGTGTCTCTGGTTTGCAAGGGACCTTGGGTTTGCAGGTGGATTTGAGGAGTCTGTGGTTTGCAAGAGACCTTGGGTTTGTGAGTTGATTTGAGGTATCTCTGGTTTGGAATGGGACTGAGATTTGGGAGTGGATTTGAGGTGTCCGTGGTTTTCAAGCGGACTCAGATTTGGGGGTTGATTTTAGGTGGCTGTGGTTTGCAAGTGGACTGAGATTTGGGAGTGGAATTCAGGTGTCCGTGGTTTGCAAGGGGCTATAGTTTTGAGAGTGGATTTGAGGTTTTTGTTGTTTGCAAGGGGACTGTGATTTGGGAGTGTGATTGAGATCTCAGTGGTTTCCAAGCGGCTTTTGGTTTGAGAGTGGATTTGAGGTGTCTGTGGTTTGCAAGGGGACTGTGATTTGGGAGTGCGATTGAGATCTCTGTTGTTTACAAGGGGCTTTTGGTTTGATAGTGGATTTGAGGTGTCTGTGGTTTGCAAGGGGCATTAGTTTTGAGAGTGGATTTGAGGCGTCTGTGGTTTGCAAGGGGACTGAGATTTGGGAGTGGATTTGAGGTTTCTTTGGTTTGCAAGTGGACTGAGATTTGGGAGTGGATTTGAGCTGTCTGTGGTTGGAAATGGGTTTTGGGTTCGAGGGTGGTTTTGAGGTGTCTGTTGTTTGCAAGTGGACTGTGATTTGGGAGTGGGTTTGAGATATCTGTGGTTTGCAAGGGGCTATAGTTTTGAGAGTGGATTTGAGGTTTTTGTTGTTTGCAAGGGGACTGTGATTTGGGAGTGCGATTGAGATCTCTGTTGTTTACAAGGGGCTTTTGGTTTGATAGTGGATTTGAGGCGTCTGTTGTTTGCAAGAGGCATTAGGTTTGCGAGTGGATTTGAAGTGTCTGTGGTTTGCAAGGGGACTGAGATTTGTGTGTGGAATGGAGGTGTCTGTGGTTTGCAGGGGGACTGAGATTTGGGACTAGTTTTGAGGTTCGTGTGGTTTGCAAGCGGCTTTGTGTTTGAGGATGGTTTTGAGGTGTCTGTGGTTTGCAAGGGGAATTAGATTTGGGAGTGGATTTGAGGTTTCTGTGGTTTGCAAGGGGACTGTGATTTGGGAGTGCGATTGAGATCTCTGTGGTTTACAAGGGGCTTTTGGTTTGATAGTGGATTTGAGGTGTCTGTGGTTTGCAAGGGGCATTCGTTTTGAGAGTGGATTTGAGGCGTCTGTTGTTTGCAAGAGTCATTAGGTTTGCGAGTGGATTTGACGTGTCTGTGGTTTGCAAGGGACTGAGAAATGGGAGTGGATTTGAGAAGTCTGTGGTTGTAAATGGGTTTTGGGTTCGAGAGTTGTTTTGAGGTGTCTGTGGTTTGCAAAGGGAATTAGATTTGGGAGTGGATTTGAGGTGTCTCTGGTTTGCAAGTGGACTGCGATTTGGGTGTGGATTTGAGGTGTCTCTGGTTTGCAAGTGGACTGAGATTTGGTTGTGGATTTGAGATATCTGTGGTTTGCAAGGGGCTATAGTTTTGAGAGTGGATTTGAGGTTTTTGTTGTTTGCAAGGGGACTGTGATTTGGGAGTGCGATTGAGATCTCTGTTGTTTACAAGGGGCTTTTGGTTTGATAGTGGATTTGAGGTGTCTGTGGTTTGCAAGGGGCATTAGTTTTGAGAGTGGATTTGAGGCGTCTGTTGTTTGCAAGAGGCATTAGGTTTGCGAGTGGATTTGAAGTGTCTGTGCTTTTCAAGGGGCCTGAGATTTGTGTGTGGAATGGAGGTGTCTGTGGTTTGCAGGGGGACTGAGATTTGGGACTAGTTTTGAGGTTTGTGTGGTTTGCAAGCGGCTTTGTGTTTGAGGATGGATTTGAGATGTCTGTGGTTTGCAAGGGGACTGAGATTTGGGACTGGATTTGAGGTGTCTCTGGTTTGCAAAGGGAATTAGATTTGGGAGTGGATTTGAGGTTTCTGTGGTTTGCAAGGGGACTGTGATTTGGACTGGATTTGAGGTGTCTCTGGTTTGCAAAGGGAATTAGATTTGGGAGTGGATTTGAGGTTTCTGTGGTTTGCAAGGGGACTGTGATTTGGGACTGGATTTGAGGTGTCTCTGGTTTGCAAAGGGAATTAGATTTGGGAGTGGATTTGAGGTGTCTGTGGTTTGCAAGGGGACTGTGATTTGGGAGTGGGTTTGAGATGTCTGTGGCTTGAAAGGGAACTGAGATTTGGGAGTGGGTTTGAGTTATCTGTGGTTTGCAAGGGGACTCAGATTCGGGTGTGGGTTTGAGGTGTCTGGGGTTTGCAAGTGGACTGTGATTTGGGAGTGGGTTTGAGATATCTGTGGTTTGCAAGGGGCTATAGTTTTGAGAGTGGATTTGAGGGTTTTGTTGTTTGCAAGGGGACTGTGATTTGGGAGTGCGATTGAGATCTCTGTGGTTTACAAGGGGCTTTTGGTTTGATAGTGGATTTGAGGTGTCTGTGGTTTGCAAGGGGCATTCGTTTTGAGAGTGGATTTGAGGCGTCTGTTGTTTGCAAGAGTCATTAGGTTTGCGAGTGGATTTGACGTGTCTGTGGTTTGCAAGGGACTGAGAAATGGGAGTGGATTTGAGAAGTCTGTGGTTGTAAATGGGTTTTGGGTTCGAGAGTTGTTTTGAGGTGTCTGTGGTTTGCAAAGGGAATTAGATTTGGGAGTGGATTTGAGGTGTCTCTGGTTTGCAAGTGGACTGCGATTTGGGTGTGGATTTGAGGTGTCTCTGGTTTGCAAGTGGACTGAGATTTGGTTGTGGATTTGAGATATCTGTGGTTTGCAAGGGGCTATAGTTTTGAGAGTGGATTTGAGGTTTTTGTTGTTTGCAAGGGGACTGTGATTTGGGAGTGCGATTGAGATCTCTGTTGTTTACAAGGGGCTTTTGGTTTGATAGTGGATTTGAGGTGTCTGTGGTTTGCAAGGGGCATTAGTTTTGAGAGTGGATTTGAGGCGTCTGTTGTTTGCAAGAGGCATTAGGTTTGCGAGTGGATTTGAAGTGTCTGTGCTTTTCAAGGGGCCTGAGATTTGTGTGTGGAATGGAGGTGTCTGTGGTTTGCAGGGGGACTGAGATTTGGGACTAGTTTTGAGGTTTGTGTGGTTTGCAAGCGGCTTTGTGTTTGAGGATGGATTTGAGATGTCTGTGGTTTGCAAGGGGACTGAGATTTGGGACTGGATTTGAGGTGTCTCTGGTTTGCAAAGGGAATTAGATTTGGGAGTGGATTTGAGGTTTCTGTGGTTTGCAAGGGGACTGTGATTTGGACTGGATTTGAGGTGTCTCTGGTTTGCAAAGGGAATTAGATTTGGGAGTGGATTTGAGGTTTCTGTGGTTTGCAAGGGGACTGTGATTTGGGAGTGGGTTTGAGATGTCTGTGGCTTGAAAGGGAACTGAGATTTGGGAGTGGGTTTGAGGTGTCTCTGGTTTGCAAGGGGACTGAGATTTGCGAGTAGATTTGAGGTGTCTCTGGTTTGCAAGGGGACTGAGATTTGGGGGTTGATTTGAGGTGTCTGGGGTTTGCAAGGGGACTCAGATTTGGGAGTGGATTTGAGGTGTCTCTGGTTTGCAAGGGACCTTGGGTTTGCAGGTGGATTTGAGGAGTCTGTGGTTTGCAAGAGACCTTGGGTTTGTGAGTTGATTTGAGGTATCTCTGGTTTGGAATGGGACTGAGATTTGGGAGTGGATTTGAGGTGTCCGTGGTTTTCAAGCGGACTCAGATTTGGGGGTTGATTTTAGGTGGCTGTGGTTTGCAAGTGGACTGAGATTTGGGAGTGGAATTCAGGTGTCTGTGGTTTGCAAGGGGCTATAGATTTGAGAGTGGATTTGAGGTTTTTGTTGTTTGCAAGGGGACTGTGATTTTGGAGTGTGATTGAGATCTCTGTGGTTTCCAAGCGGCTTTTGGTTTGAGAGTGGATTTGAGGTGTCTGTGGTTTGCAAGGGGACTGAGATTTGGGAGTGGATTTGAGCTGTCTGTGGTTGGAAATGGGTTTTGGGTTCGAGGGTGGTTTTGAGGTGTCTGTGGTTTGCAAGTGGACTGTGATTTGGGAGTGGGTTTGAGATATCTGTGGTTTGCAAGGGGCTATAGTTTTGAGAGTGGATTTGAGGTTTTTGTTGTTTGCAAGGGGACTGTGATTTGGGAGTGCGATTGAGATCTCTGTTGTTTACAAGGGGCTTTTGGTTTGATAGTGGATTTGAGGCGTCTGTTGTTTGCAAGAGGCATTAGGTTTGCGAGTGGATTTGAAGTGTCTGTGGTTTGCAAGGGGACTGAGATTTGTGTGTGGAATGGAGGTGTCTGTGGTTTGCAGGGGGACTGAGATTTGGGACTAGTTTTGAGGTTCGTGTGGTTTGCAAGCGGCTTTGTGTTTGAGGATGGTTTTGAGGTGTCTGTGGTTTGCAAGGGGAATTAGATTTGGGAGTGGATTTGAGGTTTCTGTGGTTTGCAAGGGGACTGTGATTTGGGAGTGCGATTGAGATCTCTGTGGTTTACAAGGGGCTTTTGGTTTGATAGTGGATTTGAGGTGTCTGTGGTTTGCAAGGGGCGTTAGTTTTGAGAGTGGATTTGAGGCGTCTGTGGTTTGCAAAGGGACTGAGATTTGGGAGTGGATTTGAGGTTTCTGTGGTTTGCAAGTGGACTGAGATTTGGGAGTGGATTTGAGCTGTCTGTGGTTGGAAATGGGTTTTGGGTTCGAGGGTGGTTTTGAGTTGTCTGTGGTTTGCAAGTGGACTGTGATTTGGGAGTGGGTTTGAGATATCTGTGGTTTGCAAGGGGCTATAGTTTTGAGAGTGGATTTGAGGTTTTTGTTGTTTGCAAGGGGACTGTGATTTGGGAGTGCGATTGAGATCTCTGTTGTTTACAAGGGGCTTTTGGTTTGATAGTGGATTTGAGGCGTCTGTTGTTTGCAAGAGGCATTAGGTTTGCGAGTGGATTTGAAGTGTCTGTGGTTTGCAAGGGGACTGAGATTTGTGTGTGGAATGGAGGTGTCTGTGGTTTGCAGGGGGACTGAGATTTGGGACTAGTTTTGAGGTTCGTGTGGTTTGCAAGCGGCTTTGTGTTTGAGGATGGTTTTGAGGTGTCTGTGGTTTGCAAGGGGAATTAGATTTGGGAGTGGATTTGAGGTTTCTGTGGTTTGCAAGGGGACTGTGATTTGGGAGTGCGATTGAGATCTCTGTGGTTTACAAGGGGCATTTGGTTTGATAGTGGATTTGAGGTGTCTGTGGTTTGCAAGGGGCATTCGTTTTGAGAGTGGATTTGAGGCGTCTGTTGTTTGCAAGAGTCATTAGGTTTGTGAGTGGATTTGACGTGTCTGTGGTTTGCAAGGGACTGAGGAATGGGAGTGGATTTGAGAAGTCTGTGGTTGTAAATGGGTTTTGGGTTCGAGAGTTGTTTTGAGGTGTCTGTGGTTTGCAAAGGGAATTAGATTTGGGAGTGGATTTGAGGTGTCTCTGGTTTGCAAGTGGACTGAGATTTGGTTGTGGATTTGAGATATCTGTGGTTTGCAAGGGGCTATAGTTTTGAGAGTGGATTTGAGGTTTTTGTTGTTTGCAAGGGGACTGTGATTTGGGAGTGCGATTGAGATCTCTGTTGTTTACAAGGGGCTTTTGGTTTGATAGTGGATTTGAGGTGTCTGTGGTTTGCAAGGGGCATTAGTTTTGAGAGTGGATTTGAGGCGTCTGTTGTTTGCAAGAGGCATTAGGTTTGCGAGTGGATTTGAAGTGTCTGTGCTTTTCAAGGGGCCTGAGATTTGTGTGTAGAATGGAGGTGTCTGTGGTTTGCAGGGGGACTGAGATTTGGGACTAGTTTTGAGGTTTGTGTGGTTTGCAAGCGGCTTTGTGTTTGAGGATGGATTTGAGATGTCTGTGGTTTGCAAGGGGACTGAGATTTGGGACTGGATTTGAGGTGTCTCTGGTTTGCAAAGGGAATTAGATTTGGGAGTGGATTTGAGGTTTCTGTGGTTTGCAAGGGGACTGTGATTTGGACTGGATTTGAGGTGTCTCTGGTTTGCAAAGGGAATTAGATTTGGGAGTGGATTTGAGGTTTCTGTGGTTTGCAAGGGGACTGTGATTTGGGAGTGGGTTTGAGATGTCTGTGGCTTGAAAGGGAACTGAGATTTGGGAGTGGGTTTGAGGTGTCTCTGGTTTGCAAGGGGACTGAGATTTGCGAGTAGATTTGAGGTGTCTCTGGTTTGCAAGGGGACTGAGATTTGGGGGTTGATTTGAGGTGTCTGGGGTTTGCAAGGGGACTCAGATTTGGGAGTGGATTTGAGGTGTCTCTGGTTTGCAAGGGACCTTGGGTTTGCAGGTGGATTTGAGGAGTCTGTGGTTTGCAAGAGACCTTGGGTTTGTGAGTTGATTTGAGGTATCTCTGGTTTGGAATGGGACTGAGATTTGGGAGTGGATTTGAGGTGTCCGTGGTTTTCAAGCGGACTCAGATTTGGGGGTTGATTTTAGGTGGCTGTGGTTTGCAAGTGGACTGAGATTTGGGAGTGGAATTCAGGTGTCTGTGGTTTGCAAGGGGCTATAGTTTTGAGAGTGGATTTGAGGTTTTTGTTGTTTGCAAGGGGACTGTGATTTGGGAGTGTGATTGAGATCTCAGTGGTTTCCAAGCGGCTTTTGGTTTGAGAGTGGATTTGAGGTGTCTGTGGTTTGCAAGTGGACTGTGATTTGGGAGTGGGTTTGAGATATCTGTGGTTTGCAAGGGGACTGTGATTTGGGAGTGGGTTTGAGATATCTGTGGTTTGCAAGGGGCTATAGTTTTGAGAGTGGATTTGAGGTTTTTGTTGTTTGCAAGGGGACTGTGATTTGGGAGTGCGATTGAGATCTCTGTTGTTTACAAGGGGCTTTTGGTTTGATAGTGGATTTGAGGCGTCTGTTGTTTGCAAGAGGCATTAGGTTTGCGAGTGGATTTGAAGTGTCTGTGCTTTTCAAGGGGCCTGAGATTTGTGTGTGGAATGGAGGTGTCTGTGGTTTGCAGGGGGACTGAGATTTGGGACTAGTTTTGAGGTTTGTGTGGTTTGCAAGCGGCTTTGTGTTTGAGGATGGATTTGAGATGTCTGTGGTTTGCAAGGGGACTGAGATTTGGGACTGGATTTGAGGTGTCTCTGGTTTGCAAAGGGAATTAGATTTGGGAGTGGATTTGAGGTTTCTGTGGTTTGCAAGGGGACTGTGATTTGGGACTGGATTTGAGGTGTCTCTGGTTTGCAAAGGGAATTAGATTTGGGACTGGATTTGAGGTGTCTGGGGTTTGCAAGGGGACTGAGATTTGGGGGTGGATTTGAGGTGTCTGTGGTTTGCAAGGGGACTGAGATTTGGGGGTGGATTTGAGGTGTCTGGGGTTTGCAAGGGGACTCAGATTCGGGTGTGGGTTTGAGTTATCTGTGGTTTGCAAGGGGACTGAGATTCGGGTGTGGATTTGAGGTGTCTCTGGTTTGCAAGGGGACTGAGATTCGGGTGTGGGTTTGAGGTGTCTGGGGTTTGCAACGGGACTCTGATTTGGCAGTGGATTTGAGAAGTCTGTGGTTTGCAAGGGGACTGATTTTGGGAGTGGAATTGAGGTGCATGTGGTTTGCAACGGGACTCAGATTTGGGACTGGATTTGAGGTGTCTGTAGTTTGCAAGGGGACTGTGATTTGGGAGTGCGATTGAGATCTCTGTTGTTTACAAGGGGCTTTTGGTTTGATAGTGGATTTGAGGCGTCTGTTGTTTGCAAGAGGCATTAGGTTTGCGAGTGGATTTGAAGTGTCTGTGGTTTGCAAGGGGACTGAGATTTGTGTGTGGAATGGAGGTGTCTGTGGTTTGCAGGGGGACTGAGATTTGGGACTAGTTTTGAGGTTCGTGTGGTTTGCAAGCGGCTTTGTGTTTGAGGATGGTTTTGAGGTGTCTGTGGTTTGCAAGGGGAATTAGATTTGGGAGTGGATTTGAGGTTTCTGTGGTTTGCAAGGGGACTGTGATTTGGGAGTGGGTTTGAGATATCTGTGGTTTGCAAGGGGCTATAGATTTGAGAGTGGATTTGAGGTTTTTGTTGTTTGCAAGGGGACTGTGATTTGGGAGTGCGATTGAGATCTCTGTTGTTTACAAGGGGCTTTTGGTTTGATAGTGGATTTGAGGTGTCTGTGGTTTGCAAGGGGCATTAGTTTTGAGAGTGGATTTGAGGCGTCTGTGGTTTGCAAGGGGACTGAGATTTGGGAGTGGATTTGAGGTTTCTGTGGTTTGCAAGTGGACTGAGATTTGGGAGTGGATTTGAGCTGTCTGTGGTTGGAAATGGGTTTTGGGTTCGAGGGTGGTTTTGAGGTGTCTGTGGTTTGCAAGTGGACTGTGATTTGGGAGTGGGTTTGAGATATCTGTGGTTTGCAAGGGGCTATAGTTTTGAGAGTGGATTTGAGGTTTTTGTTGTTTGCAAGGGGACTGTGATTTGGGAGTGCGATTGAGATCTCTGTTGTTTACAAGGGGCTTTTGGTTTGATAGTGGATTTGAGGCGTCTGTTGTTTGCAAGAGGCATTAGGTTTGCGAGTGGATTTGAAGTGTCTGTGGTTTGCAAGGGGACTGAGATTTGTGTGTGGAATGGAGGTGTCTGCGGTTTGCAGGGGGACTGAGATTTGGGACTAGTTTTGAGGTTCGTGTGGTTTGCAAGCGGCTTTGTGTTTGAGGATGGTTTTGAGGTGTCTGTGGTTTGCAAGGGGCATTCGTTTTGAGAGTGGATTTGAGGCGTCTGTTGTTTGCAAGAGTCATTAGGTTTGCGAGTGGATTTGACGTGTCTGTGGTTTGCAAGGGACTGAGAAATGGGAGTGGATTTGAGAAGTCTGTGGTTGTAAATGGGTTTTGGGTTCGAGAGTTGTTTTGAGGTGTCTGTGGTTTGCAAAGGGAATTAGATTTGGGAGTGGATTTGAGGTGTCTCTGGTTTGCAAGTGGACTGCGATTTGGGTGTGGATTTGAGGTGTCTCTGGTTTGCAAGTGGACTGAGATTTGGTTGTGGATTTGAGATATCTGTGGTTTGCAAGGGGCTATAGTTTTGAGAGTGGATTTGAGGTTTTTGTTGTTTGCAAGGGGACTGTGATTTGGGAGTGCGATTGAGATCTCTGTTGTTTACAAGGGGCTTTTGGTTTGATAGTGGATTTGAGGTGTCTGTGGTTTGCAAGGGGCATTAGTTTTGAGAGTGGATTTGAGGCGTCTGTTGTTTGCAAGAGGCATTAGGTTTGCGAGTGGATTTGAAGTGTCTGTGCTTTTCAAGGGGCCTGAGATTTGTGTGTGGAATGGAGGTGTCTGTGGTTTGCAGGGGGACTGAGATTTGGGACTAGTTTTGAGGTTTGTGTGGTTTGCAAGCGGCTTTGTGTTTGAGGATGGATTTGAGATGTCTGTGGTTTGCAAGGGGACTGAGATTTGGGACTGGATTTGAGGTGTCTCTGGTTTGCAAAGGGAATTAGATTTGGGAGTGGATTTGAGGTTTCTGTGGTTTGCAAGGGGACTGTGATTTGGACTGGATTTGAGGTGTCTCTGGTTTGCAAAGGGAATTAGATTTGGGAGTGGATTTGAGGTTTCTGTGGTTTGCAAGGGGACTGTGATTTGGGAGTGGGTTTGAGATGTCTGTGGCTTGAAAGGGAACTGAGATTTGGGAGTGGGTTTGAGGTGTCTCTGGTTTGCAAGGGGACTGAGATTTGCGAGTAGATTTGAGGTGTCTCTGGTTTGCAAGGGGACTGAGATTTGGGGGTTGATTTGAGGTGTCTGGGGTTTGCAAGGGGACTCAGATTTGGGAGTGGATTTGAGGTGTCTCTGGTTTGCAAGGGACCTTGGGTTTGCAGGTGGATTTGAGGAGTCTGTGGTTTGCAAGAGACCTTGGGTTTGTGAGTTGATTTGAGGTATCTCTGGTTTGGAATGGGACTGAGATTTGGGAGTGGATTTGAGGTGTCCGTGGTTTTCAAGCGGACTCAGATTAGGGGGTTGATTTTAGGTGGCTGTGGTTTGCAAGTGGACTGAGATTTGGGAGTGGAATTCAGGTGTCTGTGGTTTGCAAGGGGCTATAGTTTTGAGAGTGGATTTGAGGTTTTTGCTGTTTGCAAGGGGACTGTGATTTGGGAGTGTGATTGAGATCTCAGTGGTTTCCAAGCGGCTTTTGGTTTGAGAGTGGATTTGAGGTGTCTGTGGTTTGCAAGTGGACTGTGATTTGGGAGTGGGTTTGAGATATCTGTGGTTTGCAAGGGGCTATAGATTTGAGAGTGGATTTGAGGTTTTTGTTGTTTGCAAGGGGACTGTGATTTGGGAGTGCGATTGAGATCTCTGTTGTTTACAAGGGGCTTTTGGTTTGATAGTGGATTTGAGGTGTCTGTGGTTTGCAAGGGGCATTAGTTTTGAGAGTGGATTTGAGGCGTCTGTGGTTTGCAAGGGGACTGAGATTTGGGAGTGGATTTGAGGTTTCTGTGGTTTGCAAGTGGACTGAGATTTGGGAGTGGGTTTGAGATATCTGTGGTTTGCAAGGGGCTATAGATTTGAGAGTGGATTTGAGGTTTTTGTTGTTTGCAAGGGGACTGTGATTTGGGAGTGCGATTGAGATCTCTGTTGTTTACAAGGGGCTTTTGGTTTGATAGTGGATTTGAGGTTTCTGTGGTTTGCAAGTGGACTGAGATTTGGGAGTGGATTTGAGCTGTCTGTGGTTGGAAATGGGTTTTGGGTTCGAGGGTGGTTTTGAGGTGTCTGTGGTTTGCAAGTGGACTGTGATTTGGGAGTGGGTTTGAGATATCTGTGGTTTGCAAGGGGCTATAGTTTTGAGAGTGGATTTGAGGTTTTTGTTGTTTGCAAGGGGACTGTGATTTGGGAGTGCGATTGAGATCTCTGTTGTTTACAGGGGGCTTTTGGTTTGATAGTGGATTTGAGGCGTCTGTTGTTTGCAAGGGGCATTAGGTTTGCGAGTGGATTTGAAGTGTCTGTGGTTTGCAAGGGGCATTAGTTTTGAGAGTGGATTTGAGGCGTCTGTTGTTTGCAAGAGGCATTAGGTTTGCGAGTGGATTTGAAGTGTCTGTGGTTTGCAAGGGGACTGAGATTTGTGTGTGGAATGGAGGTGTCTGTGGTTTGCAGGGGGACTGAGATTTGGGACTAGTTTTGAGGTTCGTGTGGTTTGCAAGCGGCTTTGTGTTTGAGGATGGTTTTGAGGTGTCTGTGGTTTGCAAGGGGAATTAGATTTGGGAGCGGATTTGAGGTTTCTGTGGTTTGCAAGTGGACTGAGATTTGGGAGTGGATTTGAGCTGTCTGTGGTTGGAAATGGGTTTTGGGTTCGAGGGTGGTTTTGAGGTGTCTGTGGTTTGCAAGGGGAATTAGATTTGGGAGTGGATTTGAGGTTTCTGTGGTTTGCAAGGGGACTGAGATTTGGGAGTGGGTTTGAGATGTCTGTGGTTTGCAAGGGGACTGTGATTTGGGAGTGGGTTTGAGATATCTGTGGTTTGCAAGGGGCTATAGTTTTGAGAGTGGATTTGAGGTTTTTGTTGTTTGCAAGGGGACTGTGATTTGGGAGTGCGATTGAGATCTCTGTGGTTTACAAGGGGCTTTTGGTTTGATAGTGGATTTGAGGTGTCTGTGGTTTGCAAGGGGCATTCGTTTTGAGAGTGGATTTGAGGCGTCTGTGGTTTGCAAGAGTCATTAGGTTTGCGAGTGGATTTGACGTGTCTGTGGTTTGCAAGGGACTGAGAAATGGGAGTGGATTTGAGAAGTCTGTGGTTGTAAATGGGTTTTGGGTTCGAGAGTTGTTTTGAGGTGTCTGTGGTTTGCAAAGGGAATTAGATTTGGGAGTGGATTTGAGGTGTCTCTGGTTTGCAAGTGGACTGCGATTTGGGTGTGGATTTGAGGTGTCTCTGGTTTGCAAGTGGACTGAGATTTGGTTGTGGATTTGAGATATCTGTGGTTTGCAAGGGGCTATAGTTTTGAGAGTGGATTTGAGGTTTTTGTTGTTTGCAAGGGGACTGTGATTTGGGAGTGCGATTGAGATCTCTGTTGTTTACAAGGGGCTTTTGGTTTGATAGTGGATTTGAGGTGTCTGTGGTTTGCAAGGGGCATTAGTTTTGAGAGTGGATTTGAGGCGTCTGTTGTTTGCAAGAGGCATTAGGTTTGCGAGTGGATTTGAAGTGTCTGTGCTTTTCAAGGGGCCTGAGATTTGTGTGTGGAATGGAGGTGTCTGTGGTTTGCAGGGGGACTGAGATTTGGGACTAGTTTTGAGGTTTGTGTGGTTTGCAAGCGGCTTTGTGTTTGAGGATGGATTTGAGATGTCTGTGGTTTGCAAGGGGACTGAGATTTGGGACTGGATTTGAGGTGTCTCTGGTTTGCAAAGGGAATTAGATTTGGGAGTGGATTTGAGGTTTCTGTGGTTTGCAAGGGGACTGTGATTTGGACTGGATTTGAGGTGTCTCTGGTTTGCAAAGGGAATTAGATTTGGGAGTGGATTTGAGGTGTCTGTGGTTTGCAAGGGGACTGTGATTTGGGACTGGATTTGAGGTGTCTCTGGTTTGCAAAGGGAATTAGATTTGGGAGTGGATTTGAGGTGTCTGTGGTTTGCAAGGGGACTGTGATTTGGGAGTGGGTTTGAGATGTCTGTGGCTTGAAAGGGAACTGAGATTTGGGAGTGGGTTTGAGTTATCTGTGGTTTGCAAGGGGACTCAGATTTGGGAGTGGATTTGAGGTGTCTCTGGTTTGCAAGGGGACTGAGATTTGGGGGTGGATTTGAGTTATCAGTGGTTTGCAAGGGGACTGAGATTCGGGTGTGGATTTGAGGTGTCTCTGGTTTGCAAGGGGACTGAGATTCGGGTGTGGGTTTGAGGTGTCTGTGGTTTGCAACGGGACTCTGATTTGGCAGTGGATTTGAGAAGTCTGTGGTTTGCAAGGGGACTGATTTTGGGAGTGGAATTGAGGTGCATGTGGTTTGCAACGGGACTCAGATTTGGGACTGGATTTGAGGTGTCTGTAGTTTGCAAGGGGACTGAGATTTGGGAGTGGATTTGAGGTGTCTCTGGTTTGCAAGGGAACTGAGATTTGGGACTGGATGTGAGGTGTCTGTAGTTTGCAAGGGGACTGAGATTTGGGAGTGGATTTGAGGTGTCTCTGGTTTGCAAGGGGACTGAGATTTGGGGGTGGATTTGAGGTGTCTGTGGTTTGCAAGGGGACTCAGATTTGGGAGTGGATTTGAGGTGTCTCTGGTTTGCAAGGGGACTGAGATTTGGGAGTGGATTTGAGGTGTCTGTGGTTTGCAAGGACCTTGGGTTTGCAGGTGGATTTGAGGAGTCTGTGGTTTGCAAGAGACCTTGGGTTTGTGAGTTGATTTGAGGTATCTCTGGTTTGGAATGGGACTGAGATTTGGGAGTGGATTTGAGGTGTCCGTGGTTTTCAAGCGGACTCAGATTTGGGGGTTGATTTTAGGTGGCTGTGGTTTGCAAGTGGACTGAGATTTGGGAGTGGAATTCAGGTGTCTGTGGTTTGCAAGGGGCTATAGTTTTGAGAGTGGATTTGAGGTTTTTGCTGTTTGCAAGGGGACTGTGATTTGGGAGTGTGATTGAGATCTCAGTGGTTTCCAAGCGGCTTTTGGTTTGAGAGTGGATTTGAGGTGTCTGTGGTTTGCAAGTGGACTGTGATTTGGGAGTGGGTTTGAGATATCTGTGGTTTGCAAGGGGCTATAGTTTTGAGAGTGGATTTGAGGTTTTTGTTGTTTGCAAGGGGACTGTGATTTTGGAGTGTGATTGAGATCTCAGTGGTTTCCAAGCGGCTTTTGGTTTGAGAGTGGATTTGAGGTGTCTGTGGTTTGCAAGTGGACTGTGATTTGGGAGTGGGTTTGAGATATCTGTGGTTTGCAAGGGGCTATAGATTTGAGAGTGGATTTGAGGTTTTTGTTGTTTGCAAGGGGACTGTGATTTGGGAGTGCGATTGAGATCTCTGTTGTTTACAAGGGGCTTTTGGTTTGATAGTGGATTTGAGGTGTCTGTGGTTTGCAAGGGGACTGAGATTTGTGTGTGGAATGGAGGTGTCTGTGGTTTGCAGGGGGACTGAGATTTGGGACTAGTTTTGAGGTTCGTGTGGTTTGCAAGCGGCTTTGTGTTTGAGGATGGTTTTGAGGTGTCTGTGGTTTGCAAGGGGAATTAGATTTGGGACTGGATTTGAGGTTTCTGTGGTTTGCAAGTGGACTGAGATTTGGGAGTGGATTTGAGCTGTCTGTGGTTGGAAATGGGTTTTGGGTTCGAGGGTGGTTTTGAGGTGTCTGTGGTTTGCAAGGGGAATTAGATTTGGGAGTGGATTTGAGGTTTCTGTGGTTTGCAAGGGGACTGAGATTTGGGAGTGGGTTTGAGATGTCTGTGGTTTGCAAGGGGACTGTGATTTGGGAGTGGGTTTGAGATATCTGTGGTTTGCAAGGGGCTATAGTTTTGAGAGTGGATTTGAGGTTTTTGTTGTTTGCAAGGGGACTGTGATTTGGGAGTGCGATTGAGATCTCTGTGGTTTACAAGGGGCTTTTGGTTTGATAGTGGATTTGAGGTGTCTGTGGTTTGCAAGGGGCATTCGTTTTGAGAGTGGATTTGAGGCGTCTGTTGTTTGCAAGAGTCATTAGGTTTGCGAGTGGATTTGACGTGTCTGTGGTTTGCAAGGGACTGAGAAATGGGAGTGGATTTGAGAAGTCTTTGGTTGTAAATGGGTTTTGGGTTCGAGAGTTGTTTTGAGGTGTCTGTGGTTTGCAAAGGGAATTAGATTTGGGAGTGGATTTGAGGTGTCTCTGGTTTGCAAGTGGACTGCGATTTGGGTGTGGATTTGAGGTGTCTCTGGTTTGCAAGTGGACTGAGATTTGGTTGTGGATTTGAGATATCTGTGGTTTGCAAGGGGCTATAGTTTTGAGAGTGGATTTGAGGTTTTTGTTGTTTGCAAGGGGACTGTGATTTGGGAGTGCGATTGAGATCTCTGTTGTTTACAAGGGGCTTTTGGTTTGATAGTGGATTTGAGGTGTCTGTGGTTTGCAAGGGGCATTAGTTTTGAGAGTGGATTTGAGGCGTCTGTTGTTTGCAAGAGGCATTAGGTTTGCGAGTGGATTTGAAGTGTCTGTGCTTTTCAAGGGGCCTGAGATTTGTGTGTGGAATGGAGGTGTCTGTGGTTTGCAGGGGGACTGAGATTTGGGACTAGTTTTGAGGTTTGTGTGGTTTGCAAGCGGCTTTGTGTTTGAGGATGGATTTGAGATGTCTGTGGTTTGCAAGGGGACTGAGATTTGGGACTGGATTTGAGGTGTCTCTGGTTTGCAAAGGGAATTAGATTTGGGAGTGGATTTGAGGTTTCTGTGGTTTGCAAGGGGACTGTGATTTGGACTGGATTTGAGGTGTCTCTGGTTTGCAAAGGGAATTAGATTTGGGAGTGGATTTGAGGTTTCTGTGGTTTGCAAGGGGACTGTGATTTGGGAGTGGGTTTGAGATGTCTGTGGCTTGAAAGGGAACTGAGATTTGGGAGTGGATTTGAGGTGTCTCTGGTTTGCAAGGGGACTGAGATTTGGGAGTGGATTTGAGGTGTCTCTGGTTTGCAAGGGGACTGAGATTCGGGTGTGGGTTTGAGGTGTCTGGGGTTTGCAACGGGACTCTGATTTGGCAGTGGATTTGAGGTGTCTGTGGTTTGCAAGGGGACTGATTTTGGGAGTGGAATTGAGGTGCATGTGGTTTGCAACGGGACTCAGATTTGGGAGTGGATTTGAGGTGTCTCTGGTTTGCAAGGGGACTGAGTTTTGGGGGTGGTTTTGAGGTGTCTGTAGTTTGCAAGGGGACTGAGATTTGGGAGTGGATTTGAGGTGTCTGTGGTTTGCAAGGTGCCTTGGGTTTGCAGGTGGATTTGAGGAGTCTGTGGTTTGCAAGAGACCTTGGGTTTGTGAATTGATTTGAGGTATCTCTGGTTTGGAATGGGACTGAGATTTGGGAGTGGATTTGAGGTGTCCGTGGTTTTCAAGCGGACTCAGATTTGGGGGTTGAATTTAGGTGGCTGTGGTTTGCAAGTGGACTGAGATTTGGGAGTGGAATTCAGGTGTCTGTGGTTTGCAAGGGGCTATAGTTTTGAGAGTGGATTTGAGGTTTTTGTTGTTTGCAAGGGGACTGTGATTTGGGAGTGTGATTGAGATCTCAATGGTTTCCAAGCGGCTTTTGGTTTGAGAGTGGATTTGAGGTGTCTGTTGTTTGCAAGAGGCATTAGGTTTGCGAGTGGTTTTGAGGTGTCTGTGGTTTGCAAGGGGAATTAGATTTGGGAGTGGATTTGAGGTTTCTGTGGTTTGCAAGGGGACTGAGATTTGGGAGTGGGTTTGAGATGTCTGTGGTTTGCAAGGGGACTGTGATTTGGGAGTGGGTTTGAGATATCTGTGGTTTGCAAGGGGCTATACTTTTGAGAGTGGATTTGAGTTTTTAGTTGTTTGCAAGGGGACTGTGATTTGGGAGTGCGATTGAGATCTCTGTGGTTTACAAGGGGCTTTTGGTTTGATAGTGGATTTGAGGTGTCTGTGGTTTGCAAGGGGCATTCGTTTTGAGAGTGGATTTGAGGCGTCTGTTGTTTGCAAGAGTCATTAGGTTTGCGAGTGGATTTGACGTGTCTGTGGTTTGCAAGGGACTGAGAAATGGGAGTCGATTTGAGAAGTCTGTGGTTGTAAATGGGTTTTGGGTTCGAGAGTTGTTTTGAGGTGTCTGTGGTTTGCAAAGGGAACTGAGATTTGGGAGTGGGTTTGAGTTATCTGTGGTTTGCAAGGGGACTCAGATTCGGGTGTGGGTTTGAGATGTCTGTGGTTTGCAAAGGTCTTTAGGTTTGAGAGTGCATTTGAGCTGTCTGTGGTTTGCAAGTGGACTGCGATTTGGGTGTGGATTTGAGGTGTCTCTGGTTTGCAAGTGGACTGAGATTTGGTTGTGGATTTGAGATATCTGTGGTTTGCAAGGGGCTATAGTTTTGAGAGTGGATTTGAGGTTTTTGTTGTTTGCAAGGGGACTGTGATTTGGGAGTGCGATTGAGATCTCTGTTGTTTACAAGGGGCTTTTGGTTTGATAGTGGATTTGAGGTGTCTGTGGTTTGCAAGGGGCATTAGTTTTGAGAGTGGATTTGAGGCGTCTGTTGTTTGCAAGAGGCATTAGGTTTGCGAGTGGATTTGAAGTGTCTGTGCTTTTCAAGGGGCCTGAGATTTGTGTGTGGAATGGAGGTGTCTGTGGTTTGCAGGGGGACTGAGATTTGGGACTAGTTTTGAGGTTTGTGTGGTTTGCAAGCGGCTTTGTGTTTGAGGATGGATTTGAGATGTCTGTGGTTTGCAAGGGGACTGAGATTTGGGACTGGATTTGAGGTGTCTCTGGTTTGCAAAGGGAATTAGATTTGGGAGTGGATTTGAGGTTTCTGTGGTTTGCAAGGGGACTGTGATTTGGACTGGATTTGAGGTGTCTCTGGTTTGCAAAGGGAATTAGATTTGGGAGTGGATTTGAGGTTTCTGTGGTTTGCAAGGGGACTGTGATTTGGGAGTGGGTTTGAGATGTCTGTGGCTTGAAAGGGAACTGAGATTTGGGAGTGGGTTTGAGTTGTCTGTGGTTTGCAAGGGGAATTAGATTTGGGAGTGGATTTGAGGTTTCTGTGGTTTGCAAGGGGACTGAGATTTGGGGGTGGATTTGAGGTGTCTCTGGTTTGCAAGGGGACTGAGATTCGGGTGTGGGTTTGAGGTGTCTGGGGTTTGCAACGGGATTCTGATTTGGCAGTGGATTTGAGAAGTCTGTGGTTTGCAAGGGGACTGATTTTGGGAGTGGAATTGAGGTGCATGTGGTTTGCAACGGGACTCAGATTTGGGACTGGATTTGAGGTGTCTGTGGTTTGCAAGGGGCATTCGTTTTGAGAGTGGATTTGAGGCGTCTGTTGTTTGCAAGAGTCATTAGGTTTGCGAGTGGATTTGACGTGTCTGTGGTTTGCAAGGGACTGAGAAATGGGAGTCGATTTGAGAAGTCTGTGGTTGTAAATGGGTTTTGGGTTCGAGAGTTGTTTTGAGGTGTCTGTGGTTTGCAAAGGGAATTAGATTTGGGAGTGGATTTGAGGTGTCTCTGGTTTGCAAGTGGACTGCGATTTGGGTGTGGATTTGAGGTGTCTCTGGTTTGCAAGTGGACTGCGATTTGGGTGTGGATTTGAGGTGTCTCTGGTTTGCAAGTGGACTGAGATTTGGTTGTGGATTTGAGGTGTCTCTGGTTTGCAAGTGGACTGCGATTTGGGTGTGGTTTTGAGGTGTCTGTGGTTTGCAAGTGGACTGAGATTTGGTTGTGGATTTGAGATATCTGTGGTTTGCAAGGGGCTATAGTTTTGAGAGTGGATTTGAGGTTTTTGTTGTTTGCAAGGGGACTGTGATTTGGGAGTGCGATTGAGATCTCTGTTGTTTACAAGGGGCTTTTGGTTTGATAGTGGATTTGAGGTGTCTGTGGTTTGCAAGGGGCATTAGTTTTGAGAGTGGATTTGAGGCGTCTGTTGTTTGCAAGAGGCATTAGGTTTGCGAGTGGATTTGAAGTGTCTGTGCTTTTCAAGGGGCCTGAGATTTGTGTGTGGAATGGAGGTGTCTGTGGTTTGCAGGGGGACTGAGATTTGGGACTAGTTTTGAGGTTTGTGTGGTTTGCAAGCGGCTTTGTGTTTGAGGATGGATTTGAGATGTCTGTGGTTTGCAGGGGGACTGAGATTTGGGACTGGATTTGAGGTGTCTCTGGTTTGCAAAGGGAATTAGATTTGGGAGTGGATTTGAGGTTTCTGTGGTTTGCAAGGGGACTGTGATTTGGGAGTGGGTTTGAGATGTCTGTGGCTTGAAAGGGAACTGAGATTTGTGAGTGGGTTTGAGTTATCTGTGGTTTGCAAGGGGACTCAGATTCGGGTGTGGGTTTGAGGTGTCTGGGGTTTGCAACGGGATTCTGATTTGGCAGTGGATTTGAGAAGTCTGTGGTTTGCAAGGGGACTGATTTTGGGAGTGGAATTGAGGTGCATGTGGTTTGCAACGGGACTCAGATTTGGGACTGGATTTGAGGTGTCTGTGGTTTGCAGGGGGACTGAGATTTGGGACTAGTTTTGAGGTTTGTGTGGTTTGCAAGTGGCTTTGTGTTTGAGGATGGATTTGAGATGTCTGTGGTTTGCAAGGGGACTGAGATTTGGGACTGGATTTGAGGTGTCTCTGGTTTGCAAAGGGAATTAGATTTGGGAGTGGATTTGAGGTTTCTGTGGTTTGCAAGGGGACTGTGATTTGGGAGTGTGATTGAGATCTCAGTGGTTTCCAAGCGGCTTTTGGTTTGAGAGTGGATTTGAGGTGTCTGTGGTTTGCAAGGGGACTAAGATTTATGAGTGCAATTGAGATCTCTGTGGTTTACAAGGGGCTTTAGGATTGCGAGTGGATTTGAGGTGTCTGTTTTTAGCAAGTGGACTGAGATTTGGGTATGGATTTGAGGTGTCTGTGGTTTGCAATGGGTCTGTGATTTGGGAGTGGGTTTGTGATATCTGTGGTTTGCAAGGGGCATTAGTTTTAGAAGTGGATTTGAAGTGCCTGTGTTTTCCAACGGTGCTTTAGGTTGGATAGTGTTTTTGAGGTGTCTGTGGTTTGTAAGGGGACTGAGATTTGGGACTGGATTTGAGGTGTCTCTGGTTTGCAAGGGGACTGAGTTTTGGGGGTGGATTTGAGGTGTCTGGGGTTGGAAATGGGTTTTGGGTTCGAGGGTGGTTTTGAGGTGTCTGTGGTTTGCAAGTGGACTGTGATTTGGGAGTGGGTTTGAGATATCTGTGGTTTGCAAGGGGCTATAGTTTTGAGAGTGGATTTGAGGTTTTTGTTGTTTGCAAGGGGACTGTGATTTGGGAGTGCGATTGAGATCTCTGTGGTTTACAAGGGGCTTTTGGTTTGATAGTGGATTTGAGGCCTCTGTTGTTTGCAAGAGTCATTAGGTTTGCGAGTGGATTTGACGTGTCTGTGGTTTGCAAGGGACTGAGAAATGGGACTGGATTTGAGGTGTCTGTGGTTTGCAAGGGACTGAGAAATGGGACTGGATTTGAGGTGTCTGTGGTTTGCAAGGGGACTGAGATTTGTGTGTGGAATGGACGTGTCTGTGATTTGCAAGGGCGCTAAGATTTGGGACTAGTTTTGAGGTGTCTGTGGTTTCCAAGGGGCATTAGTTTTGAGAGTGGATTTGGGTTGTCTCTGGTTTGCAAGAGGCTTTAGGTTTATGAGTAGATTTGAGGTGTCTGTGGTTTGCAAGGGGACTGAGATTTGGTGGTGGATTTGAGGTGTTTGTGTTTGCAAGGGGACTCTGATTTGGGATTGGATTTGAGAAGTCTGTGGTTTGCATGTGGACTGAGATTTGGGAGTGGGTTTGAGATATCTGTGGTTTGCAAGGGGCTATAGTTTTGAGAGTGGATTTGAGGTTTTTGTTGTTTGCAAGGGGACTGTGATTTGGGAGTGCGATTGAGTTCTCTGTTGTTTACAAGGGGCTTTTGGTTTGATAGTGGATTTGAGGTGTCTGTGGTTTGCAAGTGGACTGTGATTTGGGAGTGGGTTTGAGATATCTGTGGTTTGCAAGGGGCTATAGTTTTGAGAGTGGATTTGAGGTTTTTGTTGTTTGCAAGGGGACTGTGATTTGGGAGTGCGATTGAGATCTCTGTGGTTTACAAGGGGCTTTTGGTTTGATAGTGGATTTGAGGCCTCTGTTGTTTGCAAGAGTCATTAGGTTTGCGAGTGGATTTGACGTGTCTGTGGTTTGCAAGGGACTGAGAAATGGGACTGGATTTGAGGTGTCTGTGGTTTGCAAGGGGACTGAGATTTGTGTGTGGAATGGACGTGTCTGTGATTTGCAAGGGCGCTAAGATTTGGGACTAGTTTTGAGGTGTCTGTGGTTTCCAAGGGGCATTAGTTTTGAGAGTGGATTTGGGTTGTCTCTGGTTTGCAAGAGGCTTTAGGTTTATGAGTAGATTTGAGGTGTCTGTGGTTTGCAAGGGGACTGAGATTTGGTGGTGGATTTGAGGTGTTTGTGTTTGCAAGGGGACTCTGATTTGGGATTGGATTTGAGAAGTCTGTGGTTTGCATGTGGACTGAGATTTGGGTGTGGATTTGAGGTGTCAGTGGTTTGCAAGTGTGCTTTAGGTTTCAGAGTGTTTTTGAGGTATCTGTGGTTTGGAATGGGACAGAGATTTGAGACTGGATTTGAGATGTCTGTGCTTTGCATTGGGATTTAGTTTTGTGGGTGTATTTTAGGTGTCTGTGGTTTGCAAGGGGACTGAGATTTGAGAGTGGATTTCAGCTGTCTGTGGTTGGAAAGGGGTTTTGGGTTCGAGGGTGGATTTGAGGTTTCTGTGGTTTGCAAGGGGCTTTTGCTTTGAGAGTAGATTTGAGGCGTATGTGGTTTGCAAGATGCATTAGGTTTGCGAGTGGATTTGAGGTGTCTGTGGTTTGCAAGGGGCCTGAGATTTGGGAGTGGGTTTGAGCTGTCTGTGGTTTTCAAAGGGACTGAGATTTGGGACTGGATTTGAGGTGTCTCTGGTTTGCAAGGGGACTGAGATTTGGGGGTGGATTTGAGGTGTCAGTGGTTTGCAAGGGTGCTGTGGGTTTGAGAGTGTTTTTGAGGTATCTCTGGTTTGGAATGGGACTGGGATTTGTGACTGGATTTGAGATGTCTGTGCTTTGCAAGGGGATTTAGTTTTGTCAGTGTATTTTAGGTGGCTCCGGTTTGCAAGGGGACTGAGACTTGGGAGTGGATTTGAGCTGTCTGTGGTTGGAAATGGGTTTTGGGTTCGAGAGTGGTTTTGAGGTGTCTGTGGTTTGCAAAGGGAATTAGATTTGGGAGTGGATTTGAGGTGTCAGTGGTTTGCAAGGGTGCTGTAGGTTTGAGAGTGTTTTTGAGGTATCTCTGGTTTGGAATGGGACTGCGATTGGAGAGTGGATTTGAGATGTCTGTGCTTTGCATTGGGATTTTGTTTTGTGGGTGTATTTTAGGTGTCTGTGGTTTGCAAGTGGACTGAGACTTGGGAGTGGATTTGAGCTGTCTGTGGTTGGAAATTGGTTTTGGGTTCGAGGGTGGTTTTGAGGTGTCTGTGGTTTGCAAAGGGAATTAGATTTGGGAGTGGATTTGAGGTTTCTGTGGTTTGCAAGTGGACTGCCATTTGGGTGTGGATTTGAGGTGTCTCTGGTTTGCAAGTGGACTGCGATTTGTGTGTGGATTTGAGGTGTCTGTGGTTTGCAAGGGGACTGAGATTTGGGAGTGGGTTTGAGGTGTCTGTGGTTTGCAAGGGGACTGAGATTTGGGTGTGGATTTGAGGTGTCTGTGGTTTGCAAAGGAACTGAGATTTGGGGGTGGATTTGAGGTGTCTCTGGTTTGCAATGGGCTTTAGTTCTGGGAGTGTTTTTGAAGTGTCTGTGGTTTCCAGTGGGACTGAGATCTGGGAGTGGATTTGAGGTGTCCGTGGTTTGCAAGGGGACTGAGATTTGGGGATGGATTTGAGGTGTCTGTGGTTTGCAAGGGGACTGCAATTTGGGTGTAGATTTGAGGTGTCTGTGGTTTGCAGGGGGACTGTGATTTGGGAGTGGGTTTCAGATATCTGTGGTTTGAAAGGGGCTTTTGGTTTGAGAGTGGATTTGAGGCGTCTGTGGTTTGCAAGTGGATTTAGGTTTGCGAGTGGATTTGAGGTGTCTGTTTTTAGCAAGTGGACTGAGATTTGGGAGTGGAATGGAGATGTCTGTGGTTTGCAAGGGGCTTTATGTTTGAGAGTGTATTTGAGATGACTGTTGTGTGCAAGGAAACTCAAATTTGGGAGTGGATTTGAGATGTATGTGGTTTGCAAGGGGACTGAGATTTGGGAGTGGGTTTGAGATGTATGTGGTTTGCAAGATGCATTAGGTTTGCGAGTGCATTTGAGTTGTCTGTCGTTTGCAAGGGGACTGAGATTTGGGAGTGGATTTGAGGTGTCTGTGGTTTGCAAGGGACTTTGGGTTTGGGAGTAGATTTGAGGTGTCTGTGTTTTGCAATGGGACTGAGATTTGGGAGTGGGTTTGAGTTATCTGTGGTTTGCAAGGGGACTCAGATTCGGGTGTGGGTTTGAGATGTCTGTGGTTTGCAAAGGTCTTTAGGTTTGAGAGTGCATTTGAGCTGTCTGTAGTTTGCAAGTGGACTGAGATTTGGGAGTGGATTTGAGGTGTCTCTGGTTTGCAAGGGAACTGAGATTTGGGAGTGGATTTGAGGTGTCTCTGGTTTGCAAGGGGACTGAGATTTGCGAGTAGATTTGAGGTGTCTCTGGTTTGCAAGGGGACTGAGATTTGGGGGTGGATTTGAGGTGTCTGGGGTTTGCAAGGGGACTCAGATTTGGGAGTGGATTTGAGGTGTCTCTGGTTTGCAAGGGGACTGAGATTTGGGAGTGGATTTGAGGTGTCTGTGGTTTGCAAGGACCTTGGGTTTGCAGGTGGATTTGAGGAGTCTGTGGTTTGCAAGAGACCTTGGGTTTGTGAGTTGATTTGAGGTATCTCTGGTTTGGAATGGGACTGAGATTTGGGAGTGGATTTGAGGTGTCCGTGGTTTTCAAGCGGACTCAGATTTGGGGGTTGATTTTAGGTGGCTGTGGTTTGCAAGTGGACTGAGATTTGGGAGTGGAATTCAGGTGTCTGTGTTTGCAAGGGGCTATAGTTTTGAGAGTGGATTTGAGGTTTTTGTTGTTTGCAAGGGGACTGTGATTTTGGAGTGTGATTGAGATCTCAGTGGTTTCCAAGCGGCTTTTGGTTTGAGAGTGGATTTGAGGTGTCTGTGGTTTGCAAGTGGACTGTGATTTGGGAGTGGGTTTGAGATATCTGTGGTTTGCAAGGGGCTATAGATTTGAGAGTGGATTTGAGGTTTTTGTTGTTTGCAAGGGGACTGTGATTTGGGAGTGCGATTGAGATCTCTGTTGTTTACAAGGGGCTTTTGGTTTGATAGTGGATTTGAGGTGTCTGTGGTTTGCAAGGGGACTGAGATTTGTGTGTGGAATGGAGGTGTCTGTGGTTTGCAGGGGGACTGAGATTTGGGACTAGTTTTGAGGTTCGTGTGGTTTGCAAGCGGCTTTGTGTTTGAGGATGGTTTTGAGGTGTCTGTGGTTTGCAAGGGGAATTAGATTTGGGACTGGATTTGAGGTTTCTGTGGTTTGCAAGTGGACTGAGATTTGGGAGTGGATTTGAGCTGTCTGTGGTTGGAAATGGGTTTTGGGTTCGAGGGTGGTTTTGAGGTGTCTGTGGTTTGCAAGGGGAATTAGATTTGGGAGTGGATTTGAGGTTTCTGTGGTTTGCAAGGGGACTGAGATTTGGGAGTGGGTTTGAGATGTCTGTGGTTTGCAAGGGGACTGTGATTTGGGAGTGGGTTTGAGATATCTGTGGTTTGCAAGGGGCTATAGTTTTGAGAGTGGATTTGAGGTTTTTGTTGTTTGCAAGGGGACTGTGATTTGGGAGTGCGATTGAGATCTCTGTGGTTTACAAGGGGCTTTTGGTTTGATAGTGGATTTGAGGTGTCTGTGGTTTGCAAGGGGCATTCGTTTTGAGAGTGGATTTGAGGCGTCTGTTGTTTGCAAGAGTCATTAGGTTTGCGAGTGGATTTGACGTGTCTGTGGTTTGCAAGGGACTGAGAAATGGGAGTGGATTTGAGAAGTCTTTGGTTGTAAATGGGTTTTGGGTTCGAGAGTTGTTTTGAGGTGTCTGTGGTTTGCAAAGGGAATTAGATTTGGGAGTGGATTTGAGGTGTCTCTGGTTTGCAAGTGGACTGCGATTTGGGTGTGGATTTGAGGTGTCTCTGGTTTGCAAGTGGACTGAGATTTGGTTGTGGATTTGAGATATCTGTGGTTTGCAAGGGGCTATAGTTTTGAGAGTGGATTTGAGGTTTTTGTTGTTTGCAAGGGGACTGTGATTTGGGAGTGCGATTGAGATCTCTGTTGTTTACAAGGGGCTTTTGGTTTGATAGTGGATTTGAGGTGTCTGTGGTTTGCAAGGGGCATTAGTTTTGAGAGTGGATTTGAGGCGTCTGTTGTTTGCAAGAGGCATTAGGTTTGCGAGTGGATTTGAAGTGTCTGTGCTTTTCAAGGGGCCTGAGATTTGTGTGTGGAATGGAGGTGTCTGTGGTTTGCAGGGGGACTGAGATTTGGGACTAGTTTTGAGGTTTGTGTGGTTTGCAAGCGGCTTTGTGTTTGAGGATGGATTTGAGATGTCTGTGGTTTGCAAGGGGACTGAGATTTGGGACTGGATTTGAGGTGTCTCTGGTTTGCAAAGGGAATTAGATTTGGGAGTGGATTTGAGGTTTCTGTGGTTTGCAAGGGGACTGTGATTTGGACTGGATTTGAGGTGTCTCTGGTTTGCAAAGGGAATTAGATTTGGGAGTGGATTTGAGGTTTCTGTGGTTTGCAAGGGGACTGTGATTTGGGAGTGGGTTTGAGATGTCTGTGGCTTGAAAGGGAACTGAGATTTGGGAGTGGATTTGAGGTGTCTCTGGTTTGCAAGGGGACTGAGATTTGGGAGTGGATTTGAGGTGTCTCTGGTTTGCAAGGGGACTGAGATTCGGGTGTGGGTTTGAGTTATCTGTAGTTTGCAAGGGGACTGAGATTCGGGTGTGGATTTGAGGTGTCTCTGGTTTGCAAGGGGACTGAGATTCGGGTGTGGGTTTGAGGTGTCTGGGGTTTGCAACGGGACTCTGATTTGGCAGTGGATTTGAGAAGTCTGTGGTTTGCAAGGGGACTGATTTTGGGAGTGGAATTGAGGTGCATGTGGTTTGCAACGGGACTCAGATTTGGGACTGGATTTGAGGTGTCTGTGGTTTGCAGGGGGACTGAGATTTGGGACTAGTTTTGAGGTTTGTGTGGTTTGCAAGTGGCTTTGTGTTTGAGGATGGATTTGAGATGTCTGTGGTTTGCAAGGGGACTGAGATTTGGGACTGGATTTGAGGTGTCTCTGGTTTGCAAAGGGAATTAGATTTGGGAGTGGATTTGAGGTTTCTGTGGTTTGCAAGGGGACTGTGATTTGGGAGTGTGATTGAGATCTCAGTGGTTTCCAAGCGGCTTTTGGTTTGAGAGTGGATTTGAGGTGTCTGTGGTTTGCAAGGGGACTAAGATTTATGAGTGCAATTGAGATCTCTGTGGTTTACAAGGGGCTTTAGGATTGCGAGTGGATTTGAGGTGTCTGTTTTTAGCAAGTGGACTGAGATTTGGGTATGGATTTGAGGTGTCTGTGGTTTGCAATGGGTCTGTGATTTGGGAGTGGGTTTGTGATATCTGTGGTTTGCAAGGGGCATTAGTTTTAGAAGTGGATTTGAAGTGCCTGTGTTTTCCAACGGTGCTTTAGGTTGGATAGTGTTTTTGAGGTGTCTGTGGTTTGTAAGGGGACTGAGATTTGGGACTGGATTTGAGGTGTCTCTGGTTTGCAAGGGGACTGAGTTTTGGGGGTGGATTTGAGGTGTCTGGGGTTGGAAATGGGTTTTGGGTTCGAGGGTGGTTTTGAGGTGTCTGTGGTTTGCAAGTGGACTGTGATTTGGGAGTGGGTTTGAGATATCTGTGGTTTGCAAGGGGCTATAGTTTTGAGAGTGGATTTGAGGTTTTTGTTGTTTGCAAGGGGACTGTGATTTGGGAGTGCGATTGAGATCTCTGTGGTTTACAAGGGGCTTTTGGTTTGATAGTGGATTTGAGGCCTCTGTTGTTTGCAAGAGTCATTAGGTTTGCGAGTGGATTTGACGTGTCTGTGGTTTGCAAGGGACTGAGAAATGGGACTGGATTTGAGGTGTCTGTGGTTTGCAAGGGGACTGAGATTTGTGTGTGGAATGGACGTGTCTGTGATTTGCAAGGGCGCTAAGATTTGGGACTAGTTTTGAGGTGTCTGTGGTTTCCAAGGGGCATTAGTTTTGAGAGTGGATTTGGGTTGTCTCTGGTTTGCAAGAGGCTTTAGGTTTATGAGTAGATTTGAGGTGTCTGTGGTTTGCAAGGGGACTGAGATTTGGTGGTGGATTTGAGGTGTTTGTGTTTGCAAGGGGACTCTGATTTGGGATTGGATTTGAGAAGTCTGTGGTTTGCATGTGGACTGAGATTTGGGAGTGGGTTTGAGATATCTGTGGTTTGCAAGGGGCTATAGTTTTGAGAGTGGATTTGAGGTTTTTGTTGTTTGCAAGGGGACTGTGATTTGGGAGTGCGATTGAGTTCTCTGTTGTTTACAAGGGGCTTTTGGTTTGATAGTGGATTTGAGGTGTCTGTGGTTTGCAAGTGGACTGTGATTTGGGAGTGGGTTTGAGATATCTGTGGTTTGCAAGGGGCTATAGTTTTGAGAGTGGATTTGAGGTTTTTGTTGTTTGCAAGGGGACTGTGATTTGGGAGTGCGATTGAGATCTCTGTGGTTTACAAGGGGCTTTTGGTTTGATAGTGGATTTGAGGCCTCTGTTGTTTGCAAGAGTCATTAGGTTTGCGAGTGGATTTGACGTGTCTGTGGTTTGCAAGGGACTGAGAAATGGGACTGGATTTGAGGTGTCTGTGGTTTGCAAGGGGACTGAGATTTGTGTGTGGAATGGACGTGTCTGTGATTTGCAAGGGCGCTAAGATTTGGGACTAGTTTTGAGGTGTCTGTGGTTTCCAAGGGGCATTAGTTTTGAGAGTGGATTTGGGTTGTCTCTGGTTTGCAAGAGGCTTTAGGTTTATGAGTAGATTTGAGGTGTCTGTGGTTTGCAAGGGGACTGAGATTTGGTGGTGGATTTGAGGTGTTTGTGTTTGCAAGGGGACTCTGATTTGGGATTGGATTTGAGAAGTCTGTGGTTTGCATGTGGACTGAGATTTGGGTGTGGATTTGAGGTGTCAGTGGTTTGCAAGTGTGCTTTAGGTTTCAGAGTGTTTTTGAGGTATCTGTGGTTTGGAATGGGACAGAGATTTGAGACTGGATTTGAGATGTCTGTGCTTTGCATTGGGATTTAGTTTTGTGGGTGTATTTTAGGTGTCTGTGGTTTGCAAGGGGACTGAGATTTGAGAGTGGATTTCAGCTGTCTGTGGTTGGAAAGGGGTTTTGGGTTCGAGGGTGGATTTGAGGTTTCTGTGGTTTGCAAGGGGCTTTTGCTTTGAGAGTAGATTTGAGGCGTATGTGGTTTGCAAGATGCATTAGGTTTGCGAGTGGATTTGAGGTGTCTGTGGTTTGCAAGGGGCCTGAGATTTGGGAGTGGGTTTGAGCTGTCTGTGGTTTTCAAAGGGACTGAGATTTGGGACTGGATTTGAGGTGTCTCTGGTTTGCAAGGGGACTGAGATTTGGGGGTGGATTTGAGGTGTCAGTGGTTTGCAAGGGTGCTGTGGGTTTGAGAGTGTTTTTGAGGTATCTCTGGTTTGGAATGGGACTGGGATTTGTGACTGGATTTGAGATGTCTGTGCTTTGCAAGGGGATTTAGTTTTGTCAGTGTATTTTAGGTGGCTCCGGTTTGCAAGGGGACTGAGACTTGGGAGTGGATTTGAGCTGTCTGTGGTTGGAAATGGGTTTTGGGTTCGAGAGTGGTTTTGAGGTGTCTGTGGTTTGCAAAGGGAATTAGATTTGGGAGTGGATTTGAGGTGTCAGTGGTTTGCAAGGGTGCTGTAGGTTTGAGAGTGTTTTTGAGGTATCTCTGGTTTGGAATGGGACTGCGATTGGAGAGTGGATTTGAGATGTCTGTGCTTTGCATTGGGATTTTGTTTTGTGGGTGTATTTTAGGTGTCTGTGGTTTGCAAGTGGACTGAGACTTGGGAGTGGATTTGAGCTGTCTGTGGTTGGAAATTGGTTTTGGGTTCGAGGGTGGTTTTGAGGTGTCTGTGGTTTGCAAAGGGAATTAGATTTGGGAGTGGATTTGAGGTTTCTGTGGTTTGCAAGTGGACTGCCATTTGGGTGTGGATTTGAGGTGTCTCTGGTTTGCAAGTGGACTGCGATTTGTGTGTGGATTTGAGGTGTCTGTGGTTTGCAAGGGGACTGAGATTTGGGAGTGGGTTTGAGGTGTCTGTGGTTTGCAAGGGGACTGAGATTTGGGTGTGGATTTGAGGTGTCTGTGGTTTGCAAAGGAACTGAGATTTGGGGGTGGATTTGAGGTGTCTCTGGTTTGCAATGGGCTTTAGTTCTGGGAGTGTTTTTGAAGTGTCTGTGGTTTCCAGTGGGACTGAGATCTGGGAGTGGATTTGAGGTGTCCGTGGTTTGCAAGGGGACTGAGATTTGGGGATGGATTTGAGGTGTCTGTGGTTTGCAAGGGGACTGCAATTTGGGTGTAGATTTGAGGTGTCTGTGGTTTGCAGGGGGACTGTGATTTGGGAGTGGGTTTCAGATATCTGTGGTTTGAAAGGGGCTTTTGGTTTGAGAGTGGATTTGAGGCGTCTGTGGTTTGCAAGTGGATTTAGGTTTGCGAGTGGATTTGAGGTGTCTGTTTTTAGCAAGTGGACTGAGATTTGGGAGTGGAATGGAGATGTCTGTGGTTTGCAAGGGGCTTTATGTTTGAGAGTGTATTTGAGATGACTGTTGTGTGCAAGGAAACTCAAATTTGGGAGTGGATTTGAGATGTATGTGGTTTGCAAGGGGACTGAGATTTGGGAGTGGGTTTGAGATGTATGTGGTTTGCAAGATGCATTAGGTTTGCGAGTGCATTTGTGTTGTCTGTCGTTTGCAAGGGGACTGAGATTTGGGAGTGGATTTGAGGTGTCTCTGGTTTGCAAGGGAACTGAGATTTGGGGGTGGATTTGAGGTGTCTGGGGTTTGCAAGGGGACTGAGATTTGGGTGTGGATTTGAGGTGTCTCTGGTTTGCAAGGGGACTGAGATTTGCGAGTAGATTTGAGGTGTCTCTGGTTTGCAAGGGGACTGAGATTTGGGGGTGGATTTGAGGTGTCTGGGGTTTGCAATGGGACTCAAATTTGGGAGTGGATTTGAGGTGTCTCTGGTTTGCAAGGGGACTGAGATTTGCGAGTAGATTTGAGGTGTCTCTGGTTTGCAAGGGGACTGTGATTTGGGAGTGGGTTTGAGATGTCTGTGGCTTGAAAGGGAACTGAGATTTGGGAGTGGGTTTGAGATGTCTGTGGTTTGCAAGGGGACTGTGATTTGGGAGTGGGTTTGAGATATCTGTGGTTTGCAAGGGGCTATAGTTTTGAGAGTGGATTTGAGGTTTTTGTTGTTTGCAAGGGGACTGTGATTTTGGAGTGTGATTGAGATCTCTGTGGTTTCCAAGCGGCTTTTGGTTTGAGAGTGGATTTGAGGTGTCTGTGGTTTGCAAGGGGACTGAGATTTGGGAGTGGATTTGAGCTGTCTGTGGTTGGAAATGGGTTTTGGGTTCGAGGGTGGTTTTGAGGTGTCTGTGGTTTGCAAGTGGACTGTGATTTGGGAGTGGGTTTGAGATATCTGTGGTTTGCAAGGGGCTATAGTTTTGAGAGTGGATTTGAGGTTTTTGTTGTTTGCAAGGGGACTGTGATTTGGGAGTGCGATTGAGATCTCTGTTGTTTACAAGGGGCTTTTGGTTTGATAGTGGATTTGAGGTGTCTGTGGTTTGCAAGGGGACTGAGATTTGTGTGTGGAATGGAGGTGTCTGTGGTTTGCAGGGGGACTGAGATTTGGGACTAGTTTTGAGGTTCGTGTGGTTTGCAAGTGGCTTTGTGTTTGAGGATGGTTTTGAAGTGTCTGTGGTTTGCAAGGGGAATTAGATTTGGTGGTGGATTTGAGGTTTCTGTGGTTTGCAAGTGGACTGAGATTTGGGAGTGGATTTGAGCTGTCTGTGGTTTGCAAGGGGACTGTGATTTGGGACTGGATTTGAGGTGTCTCTGGTTTGCAAGGGGAATTAGATTTGGGAGTGGATTTGAGGTTTCTGTGGTTTGCAAGGGGACTGAGATTTGGGAGTGGGTTTGAGATGTCTGTGGTTTGCAAGGGGACTGTGATTTGGGAGTGGGTTTGAGATATCTGTGGTTTGCAAGGGGCTATAGTTTTGAGAGTGGATTTGAGGTTTTTGTTGTTTGCAAGGGGACTGTGATTTGGGAGTGCGATTGAGATCTCTGTGGTTTACAAGGGGCTTTTGGTTTGATAGTGGATTTGAGGTGTCTGTGGTTTGCAAGGGGCATTCGTTTTGAGAGTGGATTTGAGGTTTTTGTTGTTTGCAAGGGGACTGTGATTTGGGAGTGTGATTGAGATCTCAGTGGTTTCCAAGCGGCTTTTGGTTTGAGAGTGGATTTGAGGTGTCTGTGGTTTGCAAGTGGACTGTGATTTGGGAGTGGGTTTGAGATATCTGTGGTTTGCAAGGGGCTATAGATTTGAGAGTGGATTTGAGGTTTTTGTTGTTTGCAAGGGGACTGTGATTTGGGAGTGCGATTGAGATCTCTGAGATTTGGGGGTGGAATTGAGGTGTCTCTGGTTTGCAAGGGGACTGAGATTTGGGGGTGGATTTGAGGTGTCTGTGGTTTGCAAGGGGACTGATTTTGGGAGTGGAATTGAGGTGCATGTGGTTTGCAACGGGACTCAGATTTGGGACTGGATTTGAGGTGTCTGTGGTTTGCAAGGGGACTGAGATTTGGGACTGGATTTGAGGTGTCTGTGGTTTGCAAGGGGACTCAGATTTGGGACTGGATTTGAGGTGTCTGGGGTTTGCAAGGGGACTGAGATTTGGGAGTGGATTTGAGGTGTCTGTGGTTTGCAAGGGGCTTTGGGTTTGCAGGTGGATTTGAGGAGTCTGTGGTTTGCAAGAGACCTTGGGTTTGTGAGTTGATTTGAGGTATCTCTGGTTTGGAATGGGACTGAGATTTGGGAGTGGATTTGAGGTGTCCGTGGTTTTCAAGCGGACTCAGATTTGGGGGTTGATTTTAGGTGGCTGTGGTTTGCAAGTGGACTGAGATTTGGGAGTGGAATTCAGGTGTCTGTGGTTTGCAAGGGGCTATAGATTTGAGAGTGGATTTGAGGTTTTTGTTGTTTGCAAGGGGACTGTGATTTTGGAGTGTGATTGAGATCTCTGTGGTTTCCAAGCGGCTTTTGGTTTGAGAGTGGATTTGAGGTGTCTGTGGTTTGCAAGGGGACTGAGATTTGGGAGTGGATTTGAGCTGTCTGTGGTTGGAAATGGGTTTTGGGTTCGAGGGTGGTTTTGAGGTGTCTGTGGTTTGCAAGTGGACTGTGATTTGGGAGTGGGTTTGAGATATCTGTGGTTTGCAAGGGGCTATAGTTTTGAGAGTGGATTTGAGGTTTTTGTTGTTTGCAAGGGGACTGTGATTTGGGAGTGCGATTGAGATCTCTGTTGTTTACAAGGGGCTTTTGGTTTGATAGTGGATTTGAGGCGTCTGTTGTTTGCAAGAGGCATTAGGTTTGCGAGTGGATTTGAAGTGTCTGTGGTTTGCAAGGGGACTGAGATTTGTGTGTGGAATGGAGGTGTCTGTGGTTTGCAGGGGGACTGAGATTTGGGACTAGTTTTGAGGTTCGTGTGGTTTGCAAGCGGCTTTGTGTTTGAGGATGGTTTTGAGGTGTCTGTGGTTTGCAAGGGGAATTAGATTTGGGAGTGGATTTGAGGTTTCTGTGGTTTGCAAGGGGACTGTGATTTGGGAGTGCGATTGAGATCTCTGTGGTTTACAAGGGGCTTTTGGTTTGATAGTGGATTTGAGGTGTCTGTGGTTTGCAAGGGGCATTAGTTTTGAGAGTGGATTTGAGGCGTCTGTGGTTTGCAAGGGGACTGAGATTTGGGAGTGGATTTGAGGTTTCTGTGGTTTGCAAGTGGACTGAGATTTGGGAGTGGATTTGAGCTGTCTGTGGTTGGAAATGGGTTTTGGGTTCGAGGGTGGTTTTGAGGTGTCTGTGGTTTGCAAGTGGACTGTGATTTGGGAGTGGGTTTGAGATATCTGTGGTTTGCAAGGGGCTATAGTTTTGAGAGTGGATTTGAGGTTTTTGTTGTTTGCAAGGGGACTGTGATTTGGGAGTGCGATTGAGATCTCTGTTGTTTACAAGGGGCTTTTGGTTTGATAGTGGATTTGAGGCGTCTGTTGTTTGCAAGAGGCATTAGGTTTGCGAGTGGATTTGAAGTGTCTGTGGTTTGCAAGGGGACTGAGATTTGTGTGTGGAATGGAGGTGTCTGTGGTTTGCAGGGGGACTGAGATTTGGGACTAGTTTTGAGGTTCGTGTGGTTTGCAAGCGGCTTTGTGTTTGAGGATGGTTTTGAGGTGTCTGTGGTTTGCAAGGGGAATTAGATTTGGGAGTGGATTTGAGGTTTCTGTGGTTTGCAAGGGGACTGTGATTTGGGAGTGCGATTGAGATCTCTGTGGTTTACAAGGGGCATTTGGTTTGATAGTGGATTTGAGGTGTCTGTGGTTTGCAAGGGGCATTCGTTTTGAGAGTGGATTTGAGGCGTCTGTTGTTTGCAAGAGTCATTAGGTTTGTGAGTGGATTTGACGTGTCTGTGGTTTGCAAGGGACTGAGGAATGGGAGTGGATTTGAGAAGTCTGTGGTTGTAAATGGGTTTTGGGTTCGAGAGTTGTTTTGAGGTGTCTGTGGTTTGCAAAGGGAATTAGATTTGGGAGTGGATTTGAGGTGTCTCTGGTTTGCAAGTGGACTGCGATTTGGGTGTGGATTTGAGGTGTCTCTGGTTTGCAAGTGGACTGAGATTTGGTTGTGGATTTGAGATATCTGTGGTTTGCAAGGGGCTATAGTTTTGAGAGTGGATTTGAGGTTTTTGTTGTTTGCAAGGGGACTGTGATTTGGGAGTGCGATTGAGATCTCTGTTGTTTACAAGGGGCTTTTGGTTTGATAGTGGATTTGAGGTGTCTGTGGTTTGCAAGGGGCATTAGTTTTGAGAGTGGATTTGAGGCGTCTGTTGTTTGCAAGAGGCATTAGGTTTGCGAGTGGATTTGAAGTGTCTGTGCTTTTCAAGGGGCCTGAGATTTGTGTGTAGAATGGAGGTGTCTGTGGTTTGCAGGGGGACTGAGATTTGGGACTAGTTTTGAGGTTTGTGTGGTTTGCAAGCGGCTTTGTGTTTGAGGATGGATTTGAGATGTCTGTGGTTTGCAAGGGGACTGAGATTTGGGACTGGATTTGAGGTGTCTCTGGTTTGCAAAGGGAATTAGATTTGGGAGTGGATTTGAGGTTTCTGTGGTTTGCAAGGGGACTGTGATTTGGACTGGATTTGAGGTGTCTCTGGTTTGCAAAGGGAATTAGATTTGGGAGTGGATTTGAGGTTTCTGTGGTTTGCAAGGGGACTGTGATTTGGGAGTGGGTTTGAGATGTCTGTGGCTTGAAAGGGAACTGAGATTTGGGAGTGGGTTTGAGGTGTCTCTGGTTTGCAAGGGGACTGAGATTTGCGAGTAGATTTGAGGTGTCTCTGGTTTGCAAGGGGACTGAGATTTGGGGGTTGATTTGAGGTGTCTGGGGTTTGCAAGGGGACTCAGATTTGGGAGTGGATTTGAGGTGTCTCTGGTTTGCAAGGGACCTTGGGTTTGCAGGTGGATTTGAGGAGTCTGTGGTTTGCAAGAGACCTTGGGTTTGTGAGTTGATTTGAGGTATCTCTGGTTTGGAATGGGACTGAGATTTGGGAGTGGATTTGAGGTGTCCGTGGTTTTCAAGCGGACTCAGATTTGGGGGTTGATTTTAGGTGGCTGTGGTTTGCAAGTGGACTGAGATTTGGGAGTGGAATTCAGGTGTCTGTGGTTTGCAAGGGGCTATAGTTTTGAGAGTGGATTTGAGGTTTTTGTTGTTTGCAAGTGGACTGCGATTTGGGTGTGGATTTGAGGTGTCTGTGGTTTGCAAAGGGAATTAGATTTGGGAGTGGATTTGAGGTTTCTGTGGTTTGCAAGGGGACAGTGACTTGGGAGTGGGTTTGAGATGTCTGTGGCTTGAAAGGGGCTTTTGGTTTGAGACTGGATATGAGCCGTCTGTGGTTTGCAAGAGGATTTAGGTTTGCGAGTGGATTTGAGGTGTCTGTGGTTTGCAATGGGACTGACAAATGGGAGTGGATTTGAGGTGTTTGTGTTTGCAAGGGGACTCTGATTTGGGATTGGATTTGAGAAGTCTGTGGTTTGCATGTGGACTGAGATTTGGGTGTGGATTTGAGGTGTCAGTGGTTTGCAAGTGTGCTTTAGGTTTCAGAGTGTTTTTGAGGTATCTGTGGTTTGGAATGGGACAGAGATTTGAGACTGGATTTGAGATGTCTGTGCTTTGCATTGGGATTTAGTTTTGTGGGTGTATTTTAGGTGTCTGTGGTTTGCAAGGGGACTGAGATTTGAGAGTGGATTTCAGCTGTCTGTGGTTGGAAAGGGGTTTTGGGTTCGAGGGTGGATTTGAGGTTTCTGTGGTTTGCAAGGGGCTTTTGCTTTGAGAGTAGATTTGAGGCGTATGTGGTTTGCAAGATGCATTAGGTTTGCGAGTGGATTTGAGGTGTCTGTGGTTTGCAAGGGGACTGAGATTTGGGAGTGGGTTTGAGCTGTCTGTGGTTTTCAAGGGGACTGAGATTTGGGACTGGATTTGAGGTGTCTCTGGTTTGCAAGGGGACTGAGATTTGGGGGTGGATTTGAGGTGTCAGTGGTTTGCAAGGGTGCTGTGGGTTTGAGAGTGTTTTTGAGGTATCTCTGGTTTGGAATGGGACTGGGATTTGTGACTGGATTTGAGATGTCTGTGCTTTGCAAGGGGATTTAGTTTTGTCAGTGTATTTTAGGTGGCTCCGGTTTGCAAGGGGACTGAGATTTGGGAGTGGATTTGAGCTGTCTGTGGTTGGAAATGGGTTTTGGGTTCGAGAGTGGTTTTGAGGTGTCTGTGGTTTGCAAATGGAATTAGATTTGGGAGTGGGTTTGAGGTGTCTCTGGTTGCAAGGGGACTGAGATTTGGGAGTGGATTTGAGGTGTCTCTGGTTTGCAAGAGGCTTTAGGTTTGTGAGTAGATTTGAGGTGTCTGTGGTTTACAAGGGGACTCTGATTTGGGAGTGGATTTGAGGTGTCTGTGGTTTACAAGGGGACTCTGATTTGGGAGTGGATTTGAGGTTTCTGTGGTTTGCACGGGGACTGAGATTTCGGAATGGAATTGAGATGTCTGTGGTTTGCAAGGGGCTTTAGTCTTGGGAATGGATTTGATGTGTCTGTGCTTTTCAAGGGGCCTGAGATTTGGGAGTGGAATGGAGATGTCTGCGGTTTGCAACGGGCTTTAGGATTGGGAGTGGATTTGAGATGTTTGTCGTTTGCAGGTGAGCTTCAGATTTGAGAGTGGATTTGAGTTGTCTGTGGTTTGCAATGTGCTTTAGGTTTGAGAATGGATTTGAGGTGTCAGTGGTTTGCAATGGGCTTTAGTTCTGGGAGTGTTTTTGAAGTGTCTGTCGTTTCCAGTGGGACTGAGATCTGGGAGTGGATTTGAGGTGTCCGTGGTTTGCAAGGGGACTGAGATTTCGGGGTTGTTTTGAGATGTCTGTGGTTTGCAAGGGGATTTAGGTTTGAGGGTGGAATTTGAGGAGTCTGTGGTTTGCAAAGGGACTGAGATTTGGGAATGGAATTGAGATGTCTGTGGTTTGCAAGGGGACTGAGATTTGGGAGTGGATTTGAGGTGTCTCTGGTTTGCAAGGGTGAGATTTGGGAGTGGATTTGAGGTGTCTGTGGTTTGCGAGGTGTCTGTGGTTTGCAAAGGGACTGCGATTTGGGAGTGAATTTGAGGAGTCTGTGCTTTGCGAAGGGACTGAGATTTGGGAGTGGATTTGAGGTGTCTGTGGTTTGCAAGGGGACTGCGATTTGGGAGTGAATTTGAGGAGTCTGTGCTTTGCGAAGGGACTGAGATTTGTGGGTGGATTTGAAGTGTCTGTGGTTTGCAAGGGGACTGAGATTTGAGAGTGGATTTGAGATTTCTGTGGTTTGCAAGGGGACTGTGATTTCGGGGTTGTTTTGAGATGTCTGTGGTTTGCAAGGGGATTTAGGTTTGAGGGTGGAATTTGAGGAGTCTGTGGTTTGCAAAGGGACTGAGATTTGGGAATGGAATTGAGATGTCTGTGGTTTGCAAGGGGTCTGAGATTTGGGAGTGGATTTGAGGTGTCTCTGGTTTGCAAGGGTGAGATTTGGGAGTGGATTTGAGGTGTCTCTGGTTTGCAAGGGGACTGAGATTTGGGAGTGGATTTGAGGTTTCTGTGGTTTGCAAGGGGCTTTAGGTTTTAGAGTGGATTTGAGGTGTCTGTGATCTGCAAGGGTATTGAGATTTGGGAGTGGATTTGAGATTAACCGTCCAAATCATTACGTATAGTTATGATATTGTGGCAATTACGGAAACATGGCTGCAGGGTGACCAGGACTGGATATTAAACATACAAGTGTATTCGACAATTAGGGGGGACAGGCAAGAAGGAAAAGGAGGTGGGATGGCTATGTTAATAAAGCAAGAAGTCACTGCAATAAAGCAAAATGATATTGGCTGAAAGGATCAGCATAACGAAACAATTTGGGTAGAAATAAGAAATAGTAAAGGGAAAAAACTGTGGTGGGCGTAGTCTATAGGCCTCCAAACAGCTGTAACTCAGTTGGTCGGAGCATAAATCAGGAAATAGTTGGGCCTTGTAATAAGGGAACAGCTATAATTATGGGCGATTTTAACCTTCATATTGACTGGACTAATCAAGTCGGACACGGCAGCCTTGAAGAAGAGTTTATTGAGTGTATTCGGGATACACTCGAACTTGAACAATACATTACTGAGCCATCAAGGGGGCCAGCAGTCTTAGATCTGGTCCTGTGTAATGAGACAAGACAAATAAAACATGTCCTAGTAAAGGACATGTCTATGGTTTGCAAGCGGACTGAGATTTGGGAGTGGATTTGAGGTTTCTGTGGTTTGCAAGAGGCTTTAGGTTTGCGAGTGGATTTGAGGTGTCTGTGGTTTGCAAGCGGACTGAGATTTGGGAGTGGATTTGAGGTTTCTGTGGTTTGCTAGGGGCTTTAGGTTTGAGTGTGGATTTGGAATGAGTGTCCATAACATGGTCGAATTCCATATTCAATTAGAGGATGAGAGGGTTGGATCTCAAACAAGCGTACTGAGCTTAAATAAAGGAGACTATGATGGTATGAGAGCGGAATTGCTTAAGATGGATTGGGAAAATAGATTGAAGTATAGATCGGTACTTGATCAGTGGTGTATATTTAAGGAGTTATTTTACAACTATCAAGAAAAATATATTCCACTGAAGGAAAAAGGGTGTAAAAGAAAATATAGTTATCCGTGGCGAAGTAAAGAAATAAAGCAAAGTATACGACTAAAAAGAAAGTTATATAAGGTAGCTAAATCTAGTGGGAAGATTGAAGATCAAGAAGCTTTTAAAGATCAGCAGCAAATAACAAAAAGATTGATTAAGAAGGGGAAGATAGATTATGAAAGTAAATTGGCGAAAAACATAAAAGCAGATAGTAAGAGTTTTTATAGTTACATAAAAAGTAAAAGGGTGGCTAAAGCAAATGTTGGTCCCCTAGCAGATGAGACCGGGAAATTAATGGTAGGGGACATGGAGATGACGGACATGCTGAACAAATATTTTGTATCAGTTTTTACAGTAGAGGACACTCAAAATATCCTAATACTGGATAAACAGGGGGCTCTAGGGGGACAGAAGCTAACTACGATTCAAATCACCAAGGAAATGGTACTTGGTAAATTAATGGGACTGAAGGTGGATAAATCCCCTGGACCGGATGGCTTGCATCCTAGGGTCTTAAGGGAAGTGGCGGTCGGGATTGTGGATGCATTAGAGATAATTTTTCAAAACTTGCTGGACTCGGCAATGGTCCCAGCAGATTGGAAAAATGCTAATGTAACTCCTTTATTTAAAAAGGGCAATAGACAGAAGGCTGGGAATTATAGGCCAGTTAGCCTAACATCTGTGGTGGCAAAATGTTGGAATCGATAATTAAGGAAACAGTAACAGGGCATTTGGATAAACATAGCTTAATAGGACAAAGTCAGCATGGCTTTACAAAAGGGAAGTCATGTTTGACAAATTTGTTGGAGTTCTTTGAGGACATAACATAGAGGGTAGTTAAAGGGGAACCAGTGGATGTGGTGTATTTGGACTTCCAAAAGGCACTTGACAAGGTGCCACACCAAAGATTATTACTTAAAGTAAAAAATCATGGGGTTGGGGATAATATTCTGGCATGGGTGGAGTATTGGCTTTCTAACAGAAAACAGAGAGTTGGGATAAATGGTTTATTCTCAGACTGGCAGTTGGTGACTAGTGGTGTTCCGCAGGGGTCGGTGTTGGGACCCCAACTCTTTACAATCTATATTAATGATTTGGAGAAAGGGACTAAGTGCAACGTATCGAAGTTTGCTGTTGACACAAAGATGGGAGGGAGTGTAATGAGTGCAGAGGACATTGAAACCCTGCAGGGGGACATAGATAGGCTGAGTGATTGGGCAGACATTTGGCAGATGAAATATAATACTGACAAGTGTGAGGTCTTGCACTTTGGCAGGAAAAATAATAGAGCAAATTATTATCTAAATGGAGAGAAACTGGAAAGTCCTTCTGTGCAAAGGGATCTGGGGGTCCTGCTGCAGGAAACACAACAAGTTAGTATGCAAGTGCAGCAGGTGGTCAAGAAGGCCAATGGAATGCTGGCTTTTATTGCTAGGGGGATGGAGTATAAGAACAGGGAGGTCTTACTGCAGTTGTACCGGGTATTGGTGAGACCACACCTAGAGTATTGTGTGCAGTTCTGATGTCCATATTTAAGAAAGGACATACTGGCTCTCGAGGCAGTGCAGAGAAGGTTCACTAGGTTAATTCCGGGGATGGGTGGGTTGATGTATGATGAGAGGTTGAGTAGATTGGGACTCTACTCATTGGAGTTCTGAAGAATGAGAGGCGATCTTATTGAAACATATAAGATTGTGAAGGGGCTTGATCGGGTGGATGCGGGGAGAATGTTCCCAATGATGGATGAAACTAGGACTAGGGGGCATAATCTTAAAATAAGGGGATGCCGTTCCAGGACTGAGATGAGGAGAAATTTCTTCACTCAGAGGGTAGTGGGGCTGTGGAATTTACTGCCCCAGAGAGCTGTGGAAGCTACTACACTCAATAAATTCAAAATGGAGATAGACATTTTCCTAGATAAAAATGGCATTAGGGGATACGGTGAGCGAGCAGGTAAGTGGACATGAGGCTAGGTTTAGATCAGCCATGTGATCTCCTGGACCAGTTTTTGATAGCCTGGATGGGTCGGAGAGGAATTTTCCAGATTTTTTCTCCTCAATTGGCAAATCGTTTTTTTGTCCCCCAGGTGATCACATGGGTTTGGGCGGGATGAATAATAAAATAAAATGGGAGGCATGGTGCCCTGTTGGTTGGCACTGTTGCCTTGTGGGATTCGGTGAAAACTAGAGTTAAGATTGGATCAGCCATGATCTTGTTGAATGGCAGAAAAGGCTTGAGGGGCTGATTGGCCTACTCCTGCTCCTATTTCTTATGTTCTTATGTTCTTATCTCTGTGGTTTGCAAGGGGCTTTTGGTTTGAGAGTGGATTTGAGGTGTCTGTGGTTTGCAAGGGGACTGAACTTTGGGAGGGGTTTCAGGTTGGTGAGAGGTTTTGAGATGTTTGAGGTTACCTAGGAGTTTGAGGTTTGTGAAGGTGTTTGATAAGTTTGTGGTTACCTAGGGGTTTGAGGTTTACAAGGGATTGAGTTTAGTGAGGGTGTTTGAGGATTGCAAGAGGATTTGAGACTTGCAAGCGTATTTGATGGGTTTATGGTTTGCAAGGAGTTTTGAGGTTTAAGAGAAGGTTTGAGGTTAGTGATGGTGTTTTAGCTTTGCAAGGGGATTTAAGGTTTGAGTGGGACTTTGAGATTTGTGAAGGAGTTTAATGTGTCTGAGGTTAATGTGAGGGTTTGAGGTGTTTAAATTTTTTGAGGGGGTTTGAAGTCTGCAAGGGGCTTGAGGCTTGGGAGTGGATTTGAGGTGTTTGAATTTATGGGGGGTTGAAATGTTTGACATTTGCAAAGGTGTTTGATGTTTGCAAGGGGGATTAGGTTCACAAGGGGTTTGAGGTTACTGAGGGGTTTGAGGTATGTGAAGGGATTTGGTGTTTGAGGTTAGCAAGGAGATTCCTTGAGTTTAGTGAGGAGCTTTGAGGTTTGCAAGAGTGTTTGAAGTTTGTAAGAGATTGAGTTTAGCAAGAGTGTTTGAGGGGTTGAGTAGAATTAGGCCATTCAGCCCACTGAGTCTGCTCGGCCATTTCCTTATGGCTGATTTAACATCCCTTCCAACGTCCTTTGTTGGAACATAGAAGGTTAAGGGGGGACTTGATAGAGGTATTTAATATTATGAGGGGGTTAGATAGATTTGACGTGGATAGGCTTTTTCCATTGAGTAGGAGAGATTCAAACAAGAGGACATGAGTTGAGAGTTAAGGGGCAAAAGTTTAGGGGTAATAAGAGGGGGAATTTATTTACTCATATGGTGGTAGCTGTGTGGAATGAGCTTCCAGTAGAAGTGGTAGAGGCAGGTTCGATATTGTCATTTAAAGTAAAATTGGATATGTATATGGACAGGAAAGGAATGGAGGGTTATGGGCTGAATGCAGGTCGGTGGGACTAGGTGAGAGTAAGCGTTCGGCACGGACTAGAAGGGCCAAGATTGCCTGTTTCCATGCTGTAATTGTTATATGATTATATGTTTATATAACATGAATCTCCTGCCCTCTCCCCATAAATCTTTTATATCCTTACTCAAGGTAATTGGAGACTAATGATAAAATAAGTCAAAGTCAACATGGTTTCTGTGAAGAGAAATCTTGCTTGACAAATCTGTTAAGAGTTCTTTGAGGGAGTAACAAGCAGGTTAGATGAAGGTGAGGCAGTGGATGTCATTTACTTGGATTTTCAGAAGGCATTTGATAAGGCGCCACACGTGAGGCTGCTTAACAAGATAAAATCCTATGGCATTACAGGAAATATATTGACATGGATAGAGGAATGGCTGACAATCAGGAGGCAGTGAGTGGGAATAAAAGGGGCCTTTTCTGGTTGGCTGCCGGTGACTAGTGGTGTTCTTCAGATGTCAGCATTGGGATCGCTACTTTTCACATTGTATGTCAATAGTTTGAATAATGGAATTAATGGCTTTGTGGTAAAATTTGTAGATGATGCAAAGATAGATGGAGGGGTACGTAGTGCTGAGGAAGCAATGCGATTACAACAGGACTTAGACAAATTGGAAGAACGGGCAAAAAAGTGGCAGGTGGAATACAGTGTTGGGAAATGTATGATAATGCATTTTGGTAAAAGGAACAATAGCGCAGATTATTATCTGAATGGGGAGAAGGTTCAATCATCAGACGTGCAGAGGAACTTGGTAGTCCTTGTGCAGGACTGCCAGAAGGTTAATTTACAGGTTCAGTCTGTGGTAAAGAAGGCAAATGCAATGTTTGCATTTATTTCAAAAGGAACAGAATAGAAAAGCAAGGAGATAATGCTGAGCCTTTATAAGACACCAGTCAGGCCACACTCGGAGTATTGTCAACAGTTTTAGGCCCCATATCTCAGAAAGGATGTGTTGTCATTGGAGAGAGTCCAGAGGAGGTTCACAAGAATGATTCCAGGAATGAAGGGGTTAACATATGAGGAGTGTTTGGCAGCTTTGAGCCTGTACTCACTGGAATTTAAAAGAATGTGGGGGGGGGGGGGGTGGCAGGGGTATCTCACTGAAACCTACCAAATGTTGAAAGGAGTAGATAGGGTGGACATGGAGAGGATGTTTCCTTTGGTGGCAGTGTCCAGAACTCTCGTACACAGTCTCAAAATTGAGGGGCGACCCTTTAGAATAGAGATAAGAAAGAGGTTTTTTTGGCCAGAGGGTGGTGGATCTGTGGAATACTCTGCCATAGGGCATCAAAGGATATGGCAAAAAGCCAGGTGTATGGAGTTGAGAGGGATCCAGAATCAGCCATGCTGGAATGGCAGAGAAGACTTGATGGGCTGAATGGCTTAATTCTGCTCCTATGTCTTATGGTCTTATAGGTTTAAGGTTTGTGAGGGGATTTGAGATTTGTAAGTGTATCTTGAGGCATATGAGGTTTGCAAGGTGATTTGAAGGGGGTTTGAGGCTTGTGGTGGGGTTTGAGATTTGCAAGAGGGTTACAGTTTGAGAGGGAGTTTGAAGTTTGTGAGGGAGTTTCAGGTGTTTGAGATATGCAGTTTGCAAGGGGTTTTGAGATTAGTGAGAGGGATTTGAGGTTTGCGAGAGGTTTTGAGTTCTCAAATGGCAGGGCTAGGGAACCCATGGCTGACAAGGGAAGTTAAGGACTACATAAAAGCAAAGAATGAGCACATATGGCGCAAAAGTGAGTGTGAAGTTGGGTGATTGGGAAGTTTTTAAAATCCAACAAAAGGTAACTAACAAGCCATAAGCAGGGAAAAGAAGAAATATGAGGATAAACTAGTTAATACTATAAAGCAGAACACCAGAAGTTTTTCCAGTAATATAAAGAACAAAAGGGAGGTGAAAGTTGATATTGGAGTACTGGGAAGTAATGCTGATGAGGTAGTAATGGGGGACCCTTTAGAACAGAGGTAAGGAGGCATTTTTTTAGCTAGAGAGTAGTGAATCTATGGAATACTCTGCCACAGACTGTGGTGGAGGTCAAGTCCATGGTATATTTAAAGCAGAGGTTGATAGATTCTTGATTGGTATCAAGGGATATGGTGAGAGGGCAGGTGTATGAAGTTGATTGGGATCTGGGATCAGCCATGATGAAATGGCAGCGCAGACTCAATGGGCTGAATAGGCTACTCCTATATCTTATGGTTTTATGGTCAGCGAGTATGTTTGAGGTTTGCAAGGAGCTTTAGGTTTGGGAGTGGATTTAAAGTGTTTGAGCTTTGTGAGGGGGTTTGAGATGTTTGATATTTGCAAGTCTGAAGTTTGTAAGGGAAATTGAGTTTTTTGAGGGGTTGAGGTTTGTGAGGGGGTTGAAGATTAACGAGTATATTTGAGGTTTACAAGGATCTTTAGGTTTGGGAGTGGATTTGAAGTGTTTGAGCTTTGTGTGGAGGCTTGAGATGTTTGATATTTGTAAGTCTGTTTGAGCTTTGTAATGGGGATTGAAGTTAGTAAGGGGGCAAAAGTTTAAGGGTAACACGAGGGGGAATTTTTTTACTCAGAGAGTGGTAGCTGTGTGGAACGAGCTTCCAGTAGAAGTGCTACAGGCAGGTTCGATATTGTCATTTAAAGTAAAATTGGATAGGTATATGGACAGGAAAGGAGTGGAGGGCTATGGGCTGAGTGCGGGCCAGTGGGACTAGGTGAGAGTAAGCGTTCGGCACGGACTAGAAGGGCCGAGATGGCCTGTTTCCGTGCTGTAATTGTTATATGGTTATATGGTTTGAGGTTAGTGAGGGGGTTTGAGGTGTTTTAGGTTAGTGAGCAGGCTGCTTAAGTTTAGTGAGGGGGTTGAGGTTCAATTTGTGAGGCTGTTTGTGATATTTGATGTTTGTGAGAGGGTTTGAGGTTTGTGGGGGGCTTTGAGATTGGTAAAGGGTTTGAGGTTAGTGAAGGTGTTTGAGGTTTTGAGAGGTGATTGACATTGGCAAATAGCAAAGGGGTTTCGAGGAATGTGAGGAGGTTTGAGGTTAGTGAAGGTGTTTGAGGTTTGTGAGGCTGTTTGTAGTATTTGATGTTTGAGAGAGGGCTTGAGGTTTGCAAGGGGGTTTGAGATTGGTGAAGGGGTTTTATGGTTTGCAAGGGTTTGAAGTTAGTGACAGTGTTCGAAGTCTGTGAAGGGGTTTAAATTTTGGGATTGAGTTTGAGGGGTTTGAGGTTTTGAGGTTTGTGTGGGGCTTTGAGGTTGATTAAGGGGTTTTAAGGGGTTTAAGCTTTGAGATGATGTTTAAGGTTGGTGAGGGTTTGAGGTCTGTCAACAATTATAGTCAGCAGACAATAGGTGCAGAAGTAGACCATTCGGCCCTTCAAGCCTGCACCGCCATTCTGAGATCATGGCTGATCATCTACTATCAATACCCGGTTCCTGCCTTGTCCCCATATCCCTTGATTCCCCTATCCATAAGATACTTATCTAGCTCCTTCTTGAAAGCATCCAGAGAATTGGCCTCCACTGCCTTCTGAGGCAGTGCATTCCAGACCCCCACAACTCTCTGGGAGAAGAAGTTTTTCCTTAGCTCTGTCCTAAATGACCTACCCCTTATTCTCAAACCATGCCCTCTGGTACTGGACTCTCCCAGCATCTGGAACATATTTCCTGCCTCTATCTTGTCCAATTCCTTAATAATCTTATATGTTGCAATCAGATCCCCTCTCAATCTCTTTAATTCCAGCGTGTACAAGCCCAGTCTCTCTAACCTCTCTGCTTAAGACGGTCCGGATATCCCAGGAATTAACCTCGTGAATCTACGCTGCACTTCCTCTACAGCCAGGATGTCCTTCCTTAACCCTGGAGACCGAAACTGTACACAATACTCCAGGTGTGGTCTCACCAGAGCCCTGTACAAATGCAAGAGGATTTCCTTGCTCTTGAACGCAATTCCCTTTGTAATAAAGGCCAACATTCCATTAGCTTTCTTCACTGCCTGCTGCACTTGCTCATTCACCTTCAGTGACTGATGAACAAGGACTCCTAGATCTCTTTGTATTTCTCCCTTACCTAACTCTACACCATTCAGATAATAATCTGCCTCCCTGTTCTTACTCCCAAAGTGGATAACCTCACACTTATTCACATTAAACATCATCTGCCAAGTATCTGCCCACTCACTCAGCCTATCCAAGTCACCCTGAATTCTCCTAACATCCTCATCACGTCACTCTGACACCCAGCTTAGTATCATCAGCAAACTTGCTGATATTATTCTCAATGCCTTCATCTAAATCATTGATGTAAATCATAAACAACTGTGGTCCCAATACCGAGCCCTGTGGCACCCCACTCGTCACCACCTGCCATTCCGAGAAACACCCATTCACCGTTACCCTTTGCTTTCTATCTGCCAACCAGTTTTCTATCCATGTCAATATCTTCCCCCTAATGCCATGAGCTCTGATTTTACCCACCAATCTCCTATTTGGGACCTAATCAAATGCCTTCTGAAAATCGAGGTACACTACATCCACTGGATCTCCCTTGTCTAACTTCCTGGTTACATCCTCAAAAAACTCCAATAGATTAGTCAAGCATGATTTGCCCTTGGTAAATCCATGCTGGCTCGGCCCAATCCTATCACTGCTATCTAGATATGCCACTATTTCATCTTTAATAATGGACTCTAGCATCTTCCTCACTACTGATGTTAGGCTGACAGGACGATAGTTCTCTGTTTTTGCCCTCCCTCCTTTCTTAAAAAGTGGGATAACATTAGCCATTCTCCAATCCTCAGGAACTGATCCTGAATCTGAGGAACATTGGAAAATGATTACCAATGCATCTGCAATTTCCAGAGCCACCTCCTTTAGTACCCTAGGATGCAGACCATCTGGACCTGGGGATTTGTCAGCCTTCAGTCCCATCAGTCCACTCATCACCATTTCCTTCCTAATGTCAAGCTGCTTCATTTCCTCTGTTACCCTATGACCTTGGCCCATCCATACATCTGGGAGATTGCTTGTGTCTTCCCTAGTGAAGACAGATCTAAAGTACTTATTAAATTCTTCTGCCATTTCTCTGTTTCCCATAACAATTTCACCCAATTCATTCTTCAAGGGCCCAACATTGTTCTTAACTATCTTCTTTCTCTTCACATACCTAAAAAAGCTTTTGCTATCCTCCTTTATATTCCTGGCTAGCTTGCGTTCGTACCTCATTTTTTCTCCCCATATTGCCTTTTTAGTTAAGTTCTGTTGTTCTTTAAAAATTTCCCAATCATCTGTCCTCCCACTCACCTTAGCTCTGTCATACTTCCTTTTTTTTAATGCTATGCAATCTCTGACTTCCTTTGTCTACCACTGTGGCCCCTTCCCCCCTTTGAATCCTTCCTTCTCCGGGGAATGAACTGATTTTGCACCTTGTGCATTATTCCCAAGAATACCTGCCATTGCTGTTCCACTGTCTTTTCTGCTAGGATATCCATCCAGTTAACTTTGGCCAGCTCCTCCCTCATGGCTCCATAGTCTCCTTTGTTCAACTGCAACACTGACACCTCTGATCTGCCCTTATCCTTCTCAAATTGAAGATAAAAACATCATATTCTGGTCACTACCTCCTAATGGCTCCTTTACTTCAAGATCACTTATCAAATCCTGTTCATTACACAAGACTAAACCCAGAATAGCCTCGTCCCTGGTCGTCTCTCGTACAAGCTGTTCCAAGAATGCATCCCGTAGGCACTCTACAAACTCCCTATCCTGGGGTCCAGCACCAACCTGATTCTCCCAGTTCACCTGCATGTCAAAATCCCCCATAACTACTGCGAAATTACCTTTGCCACATGCCAATGTTAACTCCCTATTCAACTTGCACCCAATATCCATGCTACTGTTTGGGGGCCTGTAGACAACACCCATTATGGTCTTTTTGCCCTTACTGTTCCTCTGTTCTAGCCATACAGATTCTACTTCTCCTGATCCTATGCCCCCCCGCCTTGCAAAGGACTGAATCTCATTCCTCACCATCAGGGCCACCCCACCCCCTCTGCCCATATTTCTGTCCCTACGATAGCGCGTATACCCTTGTACATTCATTTCCCAGGTCTGATCTCCCTGCAGCCATGTCTTCATTATCCCAACAACATCATAGTTACCCATTCGCACCTGAGCTTCAAGCTCATCTGCCTTATTTCTGACACCGTGCATTCAGATATAGAATTTTTAGCTCATTTCTCCTCACTCTGTTTAAATCGCTGCCTATTGTGCTTAACCCAGCTCTCCGAACTCCCATCGGGCTATACGCCCCTTGAATTTTGTTGTCTTTCCTAAATTTACTTATTCTTTCTGCACATTTAACTCCATGTTCCGTCAGACCATCCGTCTGTACATGTGCCCTCCTTATCACTTGTTCCACCTCACCTTTCTCTACTACACACTTAATATTCCAGAACCGTGTATTCCCCACCTGTCCTTTATTTTTCATCTCACTATCCTCTCTCGCATTCTGGATCCCTGCCCCCAGCCAATTTAGTTTAAACCCCCCCGAGAAGCACTAGCAAACTTTCCTGCAAGAATGTTAGTACCGTTCCAGTTCAGGTGTAAACCGTCTCGTCGGAACAAATTCCACCTTCCCTGGGACAAAGCCCAATTATCTAAAAACCTGAAGCCCTCCCTCTTGCACTCAGCCACGTATTAATCTGCAATAAGCAGTAATAATCTGCAATAATCTGTCAGCCACGTATTAATTTTGAGGTGTTTGAAGTATGTATAAGAATGAGGTTAACAAGGGCTTGAAGTTTTTGAGGGGTTTGAGGTTAGTGAGAGGGTTTGAGATTTTTGAGAGTAGTGAGGGGGTTCAAGGTTTATGGAGGGAGGTTTGAGATTTGTAAGGGGTTTCAAGGTTTATGAGGGAGTTTGAGGTGTTTGAAGTTTGCGAGGGTTTTGAGGTAGGTGAGATGGTTGATGATTGTGACAGCATTTGATGTTTGTGACAAGGTTTGTGATGGGTTTAAGGTTTGCAAGGGAATTTTGAGGCCATTCAGGTTAACGAGGTTTGGAGTCTCTCTAAGCCCCAGCAGTACACATGGGAGATGATCATGCCAACCTCATCAGTCAGGGAAGCCCTCAGAGCAGCCTTTAAGGAGCATTGAAACTGCTCGCATAGGCCATTGGACTGGGGGTGATGTGCAGTGGTGTGATGTAGCCTAACGCTGAGGTTCTGGGTCATTCTAGTCCAAAGGTCTGAAATGAATTGGGGACTGTAGTCAGAGTAAATACCAGATGGGGTGCCAAACTGAGCAACCTAGGTGCTGATGAATATCCCAGCCACGTCTGCAACCGCATTCAGTGCCAGAGGGACAACCTCTGGTCACTTGGTGACATGGTCCACCATGGTAAGGAGGTGCGTGAAACCACAGGAGAGGGAAGAGGACCAACAAGGTCCACATTGCAAATGGCGCCTAAACATGATGGTTAACTTTGGTCTATTGACACTCCTCACAGGCTGCAGTGCCAGCACGCACATCCTTTCTGAAGCCATGCCACATGAACTTCAGTGCAGCCAGTTTCTGTGAGACCTTCCAGCTTGGATGTGAGAGGCCACGAAAACAGTCTGTCTCCAGTTTGCAGGCAGTGTGGGACAAGAGTGACTGGTTGAGACATCGCAGCGGAGAGAAACCCCAATTTCCTCGAACTTGATGTCAGCCAACCATAGGCCTTTTACTGATGTTCGGTTAGCCAGGACCTCTGGGTCAGAAGCTTGGTCGTCTGCCATGCTGGCATAGTCAGCCCCTATGTGTACGGCCTCAATGGCTGACTGTCAGAGGCAATCAGCCAAGGCATTATTTTTCCCCTTGATACGTTGTAAGTACATCAGTTGTGAACTTAGATATGTAGACCAGGTGGCGTTGCTGCCATCTGATATTTTTGCTATCGCATGCACAAAGGGTTTATGGTCAATGAACGCTGTGAAATGATGACCCTCTAAAAGAAAACAAAAGTGGTAGACAGCCAGACAGAGACTAAGAAGCTCACAGACAAACGTGCTGTACTTCCTTTCGGAGGGACAGAGCTGCCGGTTGAAGAAGGCGAGTGACTGTCACACACTGTTCGTGCACCGTACCCACAGCATATTTGGAAGCACACTCCACAGGGGAACGTAGTAAGTCCAGCAGCTCGTAGAATGAAGTGGTAATAGAAATTGGCCATTTCTAAAAACTCCTGTAGTTTCTTTGTAGTGCAGGGTGGTGGGAAATCCATAATAGTGGCTATATTTGATGGGAAGAGTTTCACACCTTCTGCAGAGATGCGATGGCCGAGAAAGTCATTGGTTGAAAACCCAAACTTGCACTTAGCAGGGTTAATAATCAACCTGTGTTGGCTTAAGCACTTGAAAGGTGTGCAGAGATGAGATTTGGATGCACTGGCAACAGGTATGATACCCAGGTAAATAAAAAAAAAGTCTGAGTCTTTTAATACAGAGTCCAGCAGCAGTTGGAAAGTCTGTGCTGCTTTTTTAACCCAAACAGCATGCAAAGAAACTCAGAGGCCAAGCAGGATTTAGCCACTTTGGGAATGTCCTCTAAGCACACTGGCCCCTGATGGTAGCCCCTTACTAAGTCGATTTTGGGAAAAACTATCTCGGCTAAATGTACCTAAACAATTGGGGATGGTGATCTCATTAAGGTGTCAGTAATTTCTTTATGGACACTATAGAGGCCACCCAGGGTCTATTTGACTGGCCTGCAATGCCAAGTCTTTTCATTTTGGCCAACACATAGCCTTCGCAGTTGCCAGCTTTTCTGGGTACAGTCTGCATGCATGAGCATGAACTGGCAGATCAGTTGTGGAAATGTGCTTGACCCCATATTTTGTGACTGTAGTGGAGAATATAGGCTTAGTGAGGTTTCGGATTTCACCCAACAGACAAGTAAACTCATGTGCCGGTACATGCACTTGACAGAATCATTGTGGGGAACATACTGGGGGAGTATGGTAATGATCGAAAGTTCTTGACATCCACAAGCCAACAGTTCCTAGATCAATTAATAGTTCATCAGCACACAGGAAATCTGCACTGACCAGAGGTCTAGCCACTTTATCCAGCATAAGTCCCACATGTAACATCAAACACTGAAGCAGAGTGTCACCCATCATGTCCCGTAGGTCTGGATCCTGCTACCTCCAGCGAGACTTCATCACCTTCTCGTCAATAGGTGATGCTAGGCAGACACTGAATGGCAGAGCAGACTCAATGGGCCAAATAGCCTTACTTCTGCTCCTATGTCTTATGATCTAACAGAACACTCACCTGTGTCACTCTGAAAAGATGTCCATAATGACCAGTAGATGACCCTGGCAGCTGGAACCCACGGTGGTGTCTCAATGAGCTGACACTGTTGAAGCTGCAAAGTGGTCAGCACTTCCTATTGTTCATACCAAAGAGAGCGTAGTAAAAACACAGACCTGCTATCATCTGTTTCACATCTGGTCCTTATGTTGGGGGCCTTGCTGACCAGGCTTACTAAGGTAGAGAAAGGAGGAGGAATGATGCACCGCTGTTTGGCTGAGTGTAGACTATCAGTCACTTTAGCAAGCTCCCTAAAGTCCTTTACAGGTGCATAGTGACAGCTATATGAACTTGTGTGAAGAGTTCTTTAAAAATAAAACAAGGATGGTGATTTCCCAGGAGAGACAGCATGTTGTCAAATTGCTCCAGTAGTTTAGCATCACCAAGGTTGGGCAAGGAGAGCAACTGTCTGGTGAGATCAGACTTTGGTAGTCTGAAAGTCTGTAATAGGTGAGTTTTTAGTGTTTGGTATTTATGTTATTCAAGCTGGTGTTCCAGTGGATTCACCACTCTCACAGCCGTGGAATTGCTGAGCGAAGCTAACTTGTAGTAGAATTTAATGTTACCAACAGTGAATTTTACAGTGCACGATGGGCCTTGGTTTGTACAAACTGAGCAACAACAGTTTGCTCTCACAACTCCAGCAGTTTCAAAGCAACTGGGTTGCCCAACATGTTCAATAACTCTGGAACTCTAGAGCATTGGGGTCAACAATGTGTGTTTTCACAAATAAAACAATGTGAGGCATTTTAGGTTTCAGAAAAACTGCAAACAACTCATTTATTGTATTCAAAACATTGAACATAAACACCACAGATAAAGAACCGTGCAATATGTTATCATGTCAAACCATCCTCTTAGGATGAACCCCAATTCAATGTTGTTGGTTGTCAATTATATACATTTTCACCAATTACATTACCTTACAAGGTTAGTGAGAGTGTTTGAGTTTGGTATAAGAGTTGCTATTCATTGGGACGGAACTGGTCACTGTTTAACAGGATCTTTTGGCTGCTGCTGGTGACAGAGTTGGTCAGTGCTGGCAGGGGACATGAGTTTGTAGGGGAAGAGTTCACTGGGGTGGGGAGGGGAGGGGAGTGGAAAGATAGGGCAGTGGGGAGATGAGTATATCTCTCTACCTCACTGAACACACTTTACAGGGGCTGACCCTGGGAAGTGGGAGGGGGGCAGAACTCTCTTCCTCCCTGAACAATCTAGCTGGGGCTGATCCCTGGGCAAAGCAATGTATCTGAGCAAGACAATATATCTGGGAGAAGGGCGGTGGGGGGGGGGGGAAGATAGTGGGAAGCACTGGTGAATGTACAGTCTTTGTCTCTGTCATCAACATCTGAGTGGAATAGGGTAACGTCCTGTGATGAGACATTGGGAATCACTGTGACATCCTCATCCACCCTCTAGTTCCACTGTGTGCTTCTCTTTATTCAGCTACTGACCATTCAGACACCAGACTAGGCCTCGGATGCCTCTGAATGCCTCTCATTTGGTGTTCCCTCCCAACCCCGTGCCCTGTATGTGTTCAGGTCTCTGTCAGGTCGGATCGTTGGTGGAGTTTGGTGGTTCTTCACTCTGATCATCATCTCCTCTTACACGGCAAACCTAGCTGCTTTCCTCACCGTCGAAAGGATGGTGTCGCCCATTGAGAGTGCCGAAGACCTGGCAAAACAGACGGAGATCGCCTACGGAACCCTGGATGCTGGATCAACCAAGGAGTTCTTCAGGGTGAGCTCACCACTCTTTTCCCCAAGTGATGGTTCCCAAGCTAGGGCATGGTCTCAGAATCTGAGTCTGCCCTTTTGGATGGAGATGGAGAGGGTAGTGAATCCATGGAACCCTGGACAGTGGAGGGAGCCAGTGAATATACTCAAGGCAGGGATGGAGTTTTAGTGCATGGGGCAGCCACGGTTTTGAGAAGGGCTACAGAAGTATGAGTCCGGGGCTGAGATGGGGTCAGCTGATTCCTGCCCATCTCATTTGTCCTGCCAGTAACAAGAGGACATTCTCTGATGTTCCAGCAAGGGTTTAGCCACACCAGAGGCTGCCCTTCCAGAGGTCACAGCATAGGGCAGCCACAATGGCAGTGAATTTGTGAAAGCACACGCCCACAAACAGACTCAATGCCAGAATTCCTCCACCCGTCACCTAGTCATTGACCAGTGATCTCACTCCACAAGAACAAGCTATGGTGGGACCAGAGGGTAGTCATTCAGTTCTGACAACCCTAGCAGTGCCAGTAGAGACTCTAGTTCCCTCACTAGGTTCCCATCAGTTGTCATCAGCCATTTTTAGCCCAGGGTCCACTTCTGCTTCCTCACCTGACAGGCCCTGACTCTTGGGATGACTGTTGCCCTAAGACCCTTCAAAATACCTTAGATACTTCCCCATTTATGCTTCAGCCTATAGAGAGGTTACATTTTGGTGGCCTGTAGACTACTCCGATTCAGATTCAGAATGGATTCAGATTTATTTATCCCATGTACACTGAAATATAGAGTAAAGTGCGTCCCTTGTATTAAAAACCAACACACCTGAGGACTTGTTGGGGGTAGATCGTAAGTGTTGCCAAACAATCCAGCACCAACATAGGATGTCCACAATGTTCAACCATATAACCAATAACAATCACAGCACGGAAACAGGCCATCTTGGCCCTCCTAGTCCGTGCCAAACCCTTAATCTCACCTAATCCCACCTACCTGCACTCAGCCCATAACCCTCCACTCCTTTCCTGTCCATATACCTATCCAATTTTACCTTAAATGACACAACTGAACTGGCCTCTACTACTTCTACAGGAAGCTCATTCCACACAGCTATCACTCTTTGAGTAAAGAAATACCCCCTCGTGTTTCCCTTAAACTTCTGCCCCCTAACTCTCAAATCATGTCCTCTAGTTTGAATCTCCCCTACTCTCAATGGAAACAGCCTGTTCACGTCAACTCTATCTATCCCTCTCAAAATTTTAAATACCTCGATCAAATCCCCCCCTCAACCTTCTACGCTCCAATGAATAGAGACCTAACTTGTTCAACCTTTCTCTGTAACTTAATTGCTGAAACCCAGGTAACATCCTAGTAACCCAGGTAACATCCTAGTAACACAGTAACCTAGTAATCCAGGTAACACGGCACAATGCAACACAACACAAGTAGCAGCAATAACAGGACAAAACAAGACAATATCTCTAACCCCAGGTCCAGCTGCCTCCAGGCCTCCATTCCTTGCCCCCAGACTCTCAGACTCACAGACCCCAAGGCACACCTGTTATTCATAATTTTAACCCAAAGCAGTTCTACATTACATTACACTGTCTCCACATCATGACACAACACTATTCCGATAACTTGTTGGATTAACAATGCTCCCTCACTCTTTTCTCTTTCTTGGAATGTGATATAGAACATATAACAGTACAGCACAGCAACAGGTCCACAGTGTTGGCCAAACCAACTAAATGGTCAACTAAACTAATCTCTTCTGTCTACACAATGTCCACGTCCTTCCATTTTCCTCACATTCATGTGACTATATAAATGTCTCTTAAAAGTCTCTGCCTCTATCACCACCCCAGGGGGTGCATTCCAGGCACCCACCAGTCTCTGTGTAAAAAAAAACTTGCCCCTCACATCTCTTTTGAAATTACCCCCCTCATCTTAAATGCACATCCTCTGGTGTTAGACATTTCAATCCTTGGGAAAAGGTAATTGTCTGTCTGCTCTATTTGTGCCTCACATAATTGTATAAACCTCTATCAATCTACCAAATGATATAACGTGGAATATTGAATCCAGTCCTGGTGGCCCTATCTGTGTAATCAATTTCAGATCACATTCATATATTGTTATTGGATTGTCAGTTCATCCACTTTATCCTAAATGCTACATGCCTCCAAGTAAACAGTGTAAAGCCTTTCTATTTATTTCCAACCTCTGGACTTGTTCCATGCTGCATACTGTTTATAGTTTCTGTCTCAGCATGTTACTCTTTGCCAATTTCCGCCTAGTTAACCTGTACCCACACTGTCCCATCTCCTGCAGAACATCTTGCTCTGGCAGCCTTCCCCCTTTGTTATTTTAAAGCTCTGTACGCAGCCGTATTTATGTGATTCACTGGGAGGCTGATCCCCACACAGATCAGGTGAAGTTCATCCTATTGGAACAACCCTCCACTTCTCTAGCCCTACTATCAGTGCTCCATCAATCACAAACCATCTCCACCTCACCATATTTTCAAAGTCAAGATACCATTACTACCCTGAGATTTGTTTTCTTGCAGGAAAACAAAGAAATACAATAGAATTAATGAAACATAACAAAGACTGACATTCAACCATTGTGCAAAAGGAGACAAACTGTGCAAATAAAAAATAAATAATACTGATCTCATGAGTGGTAGAGTCTTTGAAAGTGTGTCTGTGGAATCAGTCCAGTGTTGAGGTGAGTGAAGTCAGCCTTACATTTATCTCTCTAATCCTACTATTTACCCTTTGCCAATCTGTCAAGATATGGAAGTTGCAGACACTAGGATCTAGGTCTGTGATGGGACTGGGATTGTTGGGGACAGGATTAAACAGTAAACGTGTGAAATATCTGTACATTTGTGGTGGCTGAACTGTGTGTGCGAGATTTACTGCACTGGGGAATGGCACCCATGATCGTGTGTTGGTGACCAATGATGATTTTGGAACAGAAGCTGCGGTGGCATGGCACTAAGGTAGACTCATGGTGTTCATTTCTCTCTGATCCCTAGAGATCCAAGATCGCTGTCTTTGAGAAGATGTGGGCGTATATGAAGTCTGCTGAGCCCTCAGTCTTTGTAAAGACCACAGAGGAAGGGGTAACACGAGTGCGGAAGTCAAAAGGGAAATATGCCTACCTGTTGGAGTCAACCATGAATGAGTACATTGAGCAGAGGAAGCCATGTGACACCATGAAAGTGGGAGGGAACCTAGACTCCAAGGGCTATGGAGTCGCCACACCCAAAGGATCTCCCCTAAGGTGGGTAATCCAAAGAGACCAGGGCAAGCATTAATGGAACCCTAGGTGGTTTTAGGCTGGTGCCCTGATAGTGTAACAGTGAGGAATGGTGAAGACAGTGAGGACAATAGAGTAATTGGAGGCCACAGCCTCAGAATAGAGAGACATCCCTTTGGAACAGAGATGAGGAGGAATTTCTTGATACACAGTGGTGAATCTGTGGAATTCTTTGCCACGGAGACTGTAGAAGCCAAACCATTCGGTATATTTAAAGTGAAGTTTGATAACTTCTTGATTAGTAAGCATGTCAAAGTTTAGGTTGAATGGCCTAATTCTGCTCCAATACCTTATGGTCTTCTGACTTGTGCACTGATAGTGGGGACTAGTACACCATAGTGTTATGGCAAAAGCTAGTGCACTGATAGTGTAATGGTGAGGACTAGTATACTGATAAGGAGGACTAGTAGATCATTGGTATAACAGTGAGGACTAGTGCACTAACAGTGTAAAGGTTAAAACTAATGCACTGACAGTGTAACAGTGAGGACAACTGCACTAATGATGTTACAGAGGATTAGCGCAATGATCGTGTAATGGAAGGACTAGTGCACGGATTGTGTAACAGTAAGGACTAGTGAACTGATGGTGTAATGGTGAGGAATAATATACTAGTGCAGTAACTTAACCCTTGTTGAAACCATCCTGAAGCACTTTGTACCTTTTTTGTTATTCAAGGGGTGATTGATAAGTTCGTGGCCTAAGGTAGAAGAAATCAATTTTAGAAAACCTAACATATTTATTTTTCAACATAGTCCCCTCCTACAGTTACACACTTAGTCCAGCGGTCGTGGAGCATACGGATCTTGAACCTCCAAAAGTGTCCACAGCAGGGGTGATTGATAAGTTTGTGGCCTGGGGTAGAAGGAGATGAGTTATACAGTTCTCACTACATGCTCATGCAGTTCAACTTTTTGACTGATTCTGCAGAAAGTTTAAAGTTAATAACTCATCAGGGGTGATTGATAAGATCATGGCCTAAGGTAGAAGGATATGAGCTATTAACGTCAAACTTTCTGCATAGTAACTCTGAGTTGAACTACACGTGCATGTAACGAGAACTGTATAACTCATCTCCTTCCACCTTGAGCCACAAGCTTATCAATCGCCCCTGCTGTGGACACTTTCTGGAAGTGCAAGATCTGTTTGCTCCACAACCGCTGGGCTAAGTGTGTAAACATAGGAGGCGACTATGTTAAAAAATAAATGTGCTAGGTTTTCTAAAATTGACTCCTTCTACCTTAGCATACAAACTTATCAATCACCCCTCGTAATGAAAATACAGAGAAACTAAAGGTTGGTGAGAAGTTTAATTTGATGCAAGTTAGATGGAGAAGAACATGGCCATCAACAATAGTGTCACCAAGGAATACAATCAGGAACTTTGGAGGAATTATCCTATCTACAGAGTAAGGAGAAGATGAAAGCTGGTCCCATAGTGTGTGGTAGAGATGAATTGAAAAGTCAACGTGCAAGGGAGTGAGAAATTATAAGAGTAAATCCCACAAAAGCTCAGCATCTGCTGAGGGATTGACAGAGAAAGATGAGGCATTGACTTTCTTCCTCTCCCCACAGATGCTCCCTGGGCTGCTGACTTTTTTTCAGGTTTTTATTCAGAATAGTTAAGTTTATAAGTCTTGATTTTGGGATGTGGGTGAGACTGGTTACTGAGGAAGTTTGGGAAAGGGTCTGTAAGGATCATTGTGCTGGTACGGAGCTGTCCAGTGCTGAAAGGCTGATGTAACAATAACCAGGAATGAAAAAGTAATTGGGAAATGAAGTGAAATAATAGGATAATGGCTTTAATCAACAATGTTACAGATTAACAATGCTAACTAGTGCGACAGCACCATTGGTAGTTAGCTCTGCTAATTCCTACTGTCTGATAGGAGACCAGTTAGTTTGCTCTGAGACGTGTGAAGGTAGGTTGTTTCCTTTTGAATTTGGGCAACACAAAGGATTTTATTGGTTTCTTACCTATCAGTAGACAACCTGAGGTCCACACTGTGCTGTCATACCCACCACCTACCGGTGATCATCTCGGCCCTCTGACCATCACTGACAGTTTAAACAGGACTGGGAATATCTGTCCTTCAGAAACTAGAACATTTCCCTCCCTCTCATATAACCTGACGTTCCCCTCCCTCTCAAGTATCCTGATATTCCCCTCCCTCCCATGAATCCTGATGTTCCTCTCCCTCCTATGTATCCTGACATTACACTCCCTCCCATGAATCCTGACGTTCCCTTCCCTCTCAAGTATCCTGACATTCCCGTCCCTCTCATGTATCCTGACATTACTCTCCCTCCCATGAATCCTGATGTTCCCCTCCCTCTCATGTATTCTGACCTTACCCCCCTCCCATGTAACCTGACATTCCCCTTCCTCCCTCCATGTATCCTAACATTTCCCTCCCTCCCATGTATCCAAACATTCCTCTCCCTCCATGTATCCTAACATTTCCATCCCTCCCATGTATCCAAACATTCCTCTCCCTCCCATGTATCCTAACATTTCCATCCCTCCCATGTATCCAAACATTCCTCTCCCTCCCATGTATCCTAACATTTCCCTCCCTCCCATGTATCCAAACATTCCTCTCCCTCCATGTATCCTAACATTTCCATCCCTCCCATGTATCCAAACATTCCTCTCCCTCCCATGTATCCTGATGTTCCCCATCCCTCCCATGTATCCTGACATTCCCCATCGCCCCACAAGCCTTGTCACACTCACTCAGCCCCTCCGCCACCAATCCCACTCCTCCCTGGACCTCGTCATTGACTCCCTGAATTAAGTGCAATTTTTTTAACCTGTGATTACAAAGACCTGACTATGACCAGGTTCCTATATCACACTTTGATTGCCAATTCCCCCCATGTTAACCTGTGCCCACGTTCTCTCACCTCCTGGCTTATTCAACATTTTGTTCTTGCAGCCTCTCTCCTTCTAGATAGTTTAAAGATTGAGATACAGCTGGATTTATGTGAATCACAGGATTCCTGGTCCCAGCACAGACTAGGTGAAGTTTATCCTAATTCAACAGCTCTCTCCTTCTCCATTCCTGGTATCAGCAATGCATCAGTCAGATTCCATTTCCATCTCACCACAATTCACTAATCCTATTTACCCTTTGCCAATTGCCAATTTACCCTTTACCCTTTGCCAATTCACATATGACTCCTGTAGTAATCCAGATATCATCCCCCTTGTAATTCTGCTTTTCAATTTTGCTTAGAGTTCTTCAATCCTTTTGTTTGTCAGTAGTTCCTGTGTGGATGAAGACAACTGGATTGTCTCCCCCACTGCACCAGTTTAAGTTCACCATTTACTGTGTAAATGCTGGAGGAACTCAGTGTGTCAGACAGCATGTATCATAAGGAATAAACAGCTGACATTTCAGGCCGAGTCCCTTCATCAAGACTGGAAAGGAAGGGGGATGGTGACAGAGTAAGAAAGTGGGGGTGAAGGGGAAGGAGGACAAGTTGGCTGATAATCGCAGGGAAGGTGGGTAGGGAGAGGGGGATAAAGGGGATAAGCTGGAGGTAATGCTGAAGGTAAAGGGCTGACAGGAGAGGACAATAGACCATGACAGACAGAGAAGGAGGTGGGAAACCAGGATACCTCTTTCTGTCATTGGCAGGTCATGAGAGTGAGACGAGGATAACGAGAAGAGTAATGGGGTGAGAGGGATGAAAACAAAGTGGGGTGGGGGAAAGAGGAGGTGACAGAAGGGAGGGGAGTGAAGGAGGGCAGAAGGGAGTGTGGGGGGACACGGGAGAGGAAGTGGGGAAGGGGTGTCAGAAAAATGGGGTGTGGTGTCAGAGAGCAATGGGGAAGGGGAAGAAGGGAGTAGGGGAGGGAAACAGAGAGGAGTAGGTAAAGAGGAACAGAGTAGAGTAGGGGAGGGGGCAGAGGGAGTTGGGGAAGGGGATGGAGGGGATGGGGACAGAGCCTAGTGGGGGGACAGAGGGAAGTGGGGAAGGGTGATATAGTGGGGAGTGGAGTAAGGGACAGACAGAGGGGAGAGAGGAGGACAGAAAGGAGTTTGGGAGAGGGGGAGGGAGTTCGAGGAAGAGGGGGAGGGGAGAGCGGTCAGTGGGGAATGGGGGAGGGGAGGAAAAGCGGGAGAGAGGAGTGGGGGAGAGGGGACAGAGGGGAGTTGGGGAGTATGGTCAGAGGGGAGGAGGGGGAGAGAGGAGGGAAGAGGACAGGGGGAGTGGGGCAGTGTGGGACAGAGGGGAGGAGGGGGAGAGAGGAGGGAAGAGGACAGGGGGAGTGGGGCAGTGTGGGACAGAGGGAAGAAGGGACAGAGGGGATTGGGGATGGGACTGTGTGGAGTTACGAGGCAGGTCAGAAGGTAATGGGGAGGGTACAGAGAGGAATGGGGTAGTGTGGGGCAAATGAGATTGAGGGGGTGGGGCAGAGTGGATTGAAGGAGAAACAGAGGGGATTGAAGGAGGGACAGAGGCGATTGAAAGAGGGACAGAGGGGATTGAAAGAGGGATAGGTGGTGGGGAGGGTGGGACAGATGGGATTGAGGCAGGGTGGGGCAGGGGGGATTGAGGACAAAGGGAAGTGGGGAGAGGACAGAGGGGAGTGATGGAGGGACAGAGAGGAATGGGGGAGGGTACAGAGGGGATCGAGGGAGGGTCAGAGAGGAGTAGGGTGGGGACAGTGGGGAGTGGGGGAGGGTGTGACAGCGGAGAGTGGAGGATGGAGGACATAGGGGAGTGGGGCAGGGGACAGAGGGTAGAGGCAGGGGCGTATCTATGTAAAATAGCACCTACAGCAAGCACTGAAATTGTGCCCCTGTTTGGGGTTTGGGGAAGACGCTCTCATCTCCACACTGAACAATAAATTCAAGAAGCTCTTCAGGTCTTGATATTTTCATGTTGACCCGCCTTGATAGCAACTTTCTGCAATCCAAAATTTCTTCATATAGCTGCTGTCCATCAATATCAGAGCTGTACAATTTGCCCAAATTTTCGCACTTCTTCTTTAGGTCATTACTGTCAGCACCGTAACACAGTCCCTCGACGTCGAGAAGGAACCCGAACTTGGCGTCAGTGTCGAGCAAGCAAGCGAACCTTTCGTCCCATTTCCCTGTGAAGACATTTGAGTGTTCCCTTCATGACTCTTTCCATTTCCTCCTTAGTTGTTAACCCAGTGTCTCTCGAGTTCTCATCAGCCATTCGTTTCTTTTGTCTCTGACGTCATCCAATGTCAATATTCCATTCTTGACAGGGACCAACTCCTTCTTTGAGTGACTCACTGACCAACACTTCTCTTTCATCATAAGAATGATCTCGGAGGGCTTTCAAATCCAGGGCAGCATCAAAGTTCATGCTAGGATCCTACAGCCTCTTTTGAATACGATCAATGCAAATGAGTACTTTGTTCCAAAAATGTAACAAAATCAGAAAATCGTAACTCAACATGCAGTTGTACAGCTCCCTTGCGTCATTTCTTGTTTCACTGGTCTCATTTTCATTGTCTATCATGTCCTAGAGAACTTGAAGTATCTCCTCAAGGTACTTGTTGACGGGCTTCACTACTTCTGTCCTTGCACTCCACCTGGTTTCGGACTCTGACTTAGCAACCACAGGCAAAACGTTTTTGTGTTTTTCCCAACGCTGTGTTGAATTACAGAAAAACATGTAGAGAGCTTTGATGGTTCCAAAAAACAGGACCATCATTGTATCCTGCTTGGTTGCATGTACACCCACCAAGTTGAGTGTACATTTCAATTCACAAACACTGCCAGTTTGTTTTTTTCACTTATTCTTGGATGAACACCACTTCTGTGTCCAGCCATCACAGCAGCATTGTTATAGCACTTTGTCTGACTATCTTGTAGCTCCATTTCGACCTTCACTCACTGTTTCAAGATGTCTTCAACTAAGCTCTTAGCATCCTTGTGGCTTGTCTGAATAAAACCAAGGAAGGACTCTCTTACATGGACTGTTTTCCTCTCAAAATAAACTTCCACATACCTCACTACTTCTGACATCTGCTCACCGTGTGCCTGATCAGGAGTCCAGTTGAACATGAGATCATAGTACTTGGCTTTACGAATGCTTCTCAGTAAACTCTGGCAAACAGTAGATGCCATCATGTGGATGAATTCGTTCTGGACACCCAGTGAAAGATAAGACATGGATCCAGGATGACTTTCCAAATGAGTGAGGTGTTCTTTTATGAAAGGGTCAAAGATGGCCAGTACTTTCAGTAAGCCAAGGAAATTTCCCACATTGGAGTCATCGTCTAGCTGAAGTGACTCCCTGTGTCCTCACAAAGCCAGGTTCTGAGTTGCAAGGAATTTTAGGCAGTGAAGGATTCTCATCAAGATATCACGCCACTTCTGCTTTTCCTTCTCAATCTGTGACTGAAATACCGCGTCAATAACTCCTCTGTTTCCAGCTAAATTTCTTTCCATTTCTTTCCACTGTGTGAAGCATTCCCGATGATTCTTGGCATTTTCATGAACACTAATCCTTACAGGTGCTTTCCACTGGTTGAATCCACTTTCCTGCTCCAATGAGGATTGATGGTCTGATCAGGAATAGAGAAGACAACAGATACAAAATGCAGACTTTTTAGAAAGGCAATAGACCAGCCATGAGGGAGTCACTTCCTCACCACGACCATTTCCCAATTTCCTCTTGAACCAAGTTTTGTTCATTGAGCTGTTATTTGCTGATAGGAAAGGCCCCTCACTGTTCTGGAAATACTTAGAACCCAGCTTTATGATTTCTGTTCTCAACACGTCAGGCAGAATTGCTTTTCCAGTACACCCTATCCTCGTTATATGCAGAGGATATGTTCCTCGTAGTTGACACATAATGTGAATAATTATTTAAATGGAGAAAATAGGGATACATTCCAAAGGGCTTCCTAAATATGTTTTGTCTGTAATTTATTCACATTTTCATACCAATATGACACAAAAGCAGTACCACAAGGCAACATTCGTATTATATTTCATCAATTTAAGATAATACTCAATGTAATAAATCATAGAAAGTTAACATACTAGGGTGTATAGTGCTCACCAACAGTGGCAGGTGTGTTCACTCTGGGAGATGAGTGGTTGTTGTGGTGTCGGGCAGCTTTACATGGATAAGGTGGATGGTTGTGGTCGTCAGGATCATATCGAGCACAGCAAGGGGTGAAGGAAAACTCACAGAACTCTTAGAACTGCTGGCAGCAGGACATGACACCGGTTTGAAGAAGGTGGTGATGGTTGTTTGCTTGGCAGCATTTTGTTTTTCAGCATAAATTTGTTTGTAGGGAAGAAGGGTTGACGGCAGGGAATGACTGAAATGCTGACTCTGTTCAAAACTTGGCTCCATGTCCATTGTCATTTGTGCCAAGTGTTCCAACTTCCACCATTCCCTCACCATTGGTAAATTCCCGGGATTTTCAAAATCACCTGTTGTTTGCCGCATCTGACAGATAGTTTGCAGTAAAAAAACCGCCTTGAATGTGGATCACACCCTGGTCGAGTGGTTGAATCAGCGATGTTGTGTTAGGCGGCAAGAAGCGCACTGTTATGTTGAGATGAAGGCTGTCCAAATGTTTAGGATGGGCTGGCACATTGTCAAGCAACAAAAAACTTTAAAGGCAAGATTCTGTTCCCGGCAGTAGCGTCCCAGAGCTGTGTTACCTTCACCTGATTCCGTGCTGTTTATAATTTCCAACTTTTTTTTCAAGTGTTAAAGCAGTTCTCTCCCACTCAGCTGATGGCCCAGGACATGATATCAGACACTTAGGAGGCGTAGTTACATATTTTAAACACAAAATCACTGCACCATAGGTAAAACCAACAAAAGTTTAAGAGCGCAAGATCGCACATCCATACGTTGCCAAAACCAAGACTGTGAGATGTATGCATATGACTTGTATTGGCAGGAAAGCAGTGCTCCTCACATAACTGTGAGTTTTGGATGCATATAAGGAGACATTGGTAGAAATAGGATCCTCGCATAACCACAAATCTGCATTGTCTGAAGATGCATATAACGAGGATAGGGTGTATCCCTGTCAAACTTCAGAAGTCCAGTGTCAAGCTGTTCAATCACTTTTGGTATGACAGTTCGAGGCTCTTTGACACTGTCCAGTTCACTAGGTTCAGTGTCGTCAGGTTCAATCCTGTCAGGTAAAATCTCGTCAGTAAACTCAACATCACCATCACCACCATCGTCTTCCCCTCCTGTCATGTCCACGTTCTCTGTGGCAGACTCACTCCTAATCTCATCATACTCAGATTTATCTGACTTGACTTCTTCCTCGGCCTGTGACGCATTAGTACTTGATCCACCTTCGGATTCTAACAAACTTGTAGCAGGTGCAGGAGACTCCATGGAACGTGTTGAACTACTTGTTCCAGGCTTTTCAAAGAAGGGTATGAAGAACTTACTCGACTTCTTGGCTTCCTCCACCTCCAACTCTCGTCTATTCCGTCCTTTAGCTCCACTTTCCTTCTTCTTCGTGAAGAAACGTGTCATGGTCTGATTACACCATGCTCTGAAATAAGACCATCCCAGTGCTTCTCACTCATGATAGTCAAAGACAGATCATACATCTGAAGAAAATTCTTTTTTCACTATCCGAGGATGACTTGTCTGACTTTAATAGAAACTGCTCAGTGGCTCCCAGGGCACGTGCCATACCTGCCATATCTTAGATACACCACTGGGTAGAGGGGGAGGGACAGAGGGGATTGGGGAGGGTACAGAGGGAGGTGGGGAAGGTGGGGCAGAGGGGAGTGGAGGAGTGTGGGACAGAGAGGAATGGGGAGGTGTGGGGAAGGCGGTTCAGAGGGGAGTTGGAGACAGGAAGAGGAGGTGGATGGAGAAGTGCGGGAAAGGGAGGATGAGGGAGAGATGACAGTGGGGAGTGGTGTGGGCAAAGTGGGATCACAGTGTGGGAGGGTATCACAGTGGGGAGGTGTCATTGGGACCATTAGTGAGGATGCGATCAATGGTGTCAAGGGGTTGCAGGGCTCTGACCTGGTCTCCCTTGGTACGGGATTGGAGGTTGTCGAGGGTGTGACTGTAGACAGCCCTGACTCTCGATCCCAATGCAGACCCCGACACTCGATCCTGGCACTAATCCTTGATCCCGACCCTAATTTGTTGTTTACTGATGATTGTCTTAGTTTACCCATGTGGAAGAGTAATTGGAGAGAGAGGAGCAGGCATCTGCTACCATGTGGTGGACTTAATAACCCTGGTAACTATAGGAACTCTGGTATTCCCAAAGTGTTACAGCAACTCCAGTACGAGATTCACAAACACTAGATGGACATTTTTCTCACTACCTGTATAATCACAACCTAACCCCAACTCCGACCCAACCCTGACCCCAGGGACATACTGTAGCTGAATTCTATAGGGAAACGGTACTCAGAGATTCTTTTGATTACTCAGAAGGTAGAAGAACCCCTTTCACCCCACCCTCACACTGGATGCCCAAGAGGGGGGAGATATCAGAGGCCATTCTAAAATTCAAGCGTATACTGAATGATATGATTGAGAGGGTTGAGAGAGAGACAGAAATGCAAGATAAACCCAATTTAACCAGGAAAGAGAGAGCAGCCCTGAAAGAGTTTAAAGGAAATAAGATGATTGTTATCAGGTGAAATGAGCCAGTCAAGGACTGGCAAGATGGACAGGCAACAACACCTGTTTGAGGCACACAGACAATTAAACAACACCAAACACTATGCCAACTGACAGAACCTATGTACAGGGAAACTCAGGAGGAAATTAAGAACATTTTGGAAGAACTGAGGGCTAAAAAGCTCAAAGAGAAGCAAGTGGAGTATCTGACAGGAACACAGCCATGAGCAAGAAAATTCAATATTCTCCTCAAACAAGAACCCAGACTCATGGACTGCTCCGGAGAAATCCCACCCGGCAGACCCATCGTGTCAGACTGCAGCAGTGAGTCGTACAGGATAGCAGAGTACATTGATGCCTTCCTTAACCCACTATCGCAGAAACACTCCAGCTACATTATAAGACCATACGATATACGGGCAGAAGTAGGCCATTCGACCCATCGAGTCTGCTCCACCATTTAGTCATGGGCTGATCGAATTCTTGCAGTCATCCGTACTCCCCTGCCTTCTCCCCATTCCCTTTGATGCCCTTCTTAATCAAGACCCTATCTATCTCTGCCTTAAATACACCCAATGACTTGGCCTCCACAGCCACTCATGGCAACAAATTCCACAGATTTACCACCCTCTGACTAAAGTAATTTCTCTGTTCTAAATGAACATCCTTCAATCCTGAAGTTGTGCCCTCTTTGTCCTAGACTCCCCTTCCATGTGAAATAACTTTGACATATCTAATCTGTTCAGGCCTTCGAACATTCGGAATGTTTCTATGAGATCCCCCTCATTCTCCTGAACTCCAGGGAATACAGCCCAAGAGTTGCCAGGCGTTCCTCATAGAGTAACCCTTTCATTCCTGGAATCATTCTTGCGAATCTTCTCTGAACCCTCTCCAATGTCAGTATATCCTTTCTAAAACAAGGAGCCCAAAACCGCACACAATACTCCAAGTGTGGTCTCACGAGTGCCTTATAAGACCTCAACATCACATCCCTGCTCTTATATTCTATACCTCTGGAAATGAATGCCAACATTGCATTCACCTTCTTCACCAACTCAACCTGGAGGTTAACCTTTAGGGTATCTTGCACAAGGACTCACAAGTCCCTTTGCATCTCTGCATTTTGAATTCTCTCCCCATCTAAATAATAGTCTGCGTGTTTATTTCTTCCACCAAAGTGCATGACATACACTTTCCAACATTTTATTTCATTTGCCACTTCTTTGCACATTCCCCTAAACTATCTAAGCCTCTCTGCAGGCTCGCTGTTTCCTCTACACCACCCGCTCCTCCACCGATCTTTGTATTACTGGCAAATTTAGCCACAAATCCATTAATCCCATAGTCCAAATCATTGACATACATTGTAAAAAGCAGCAGTCTCAACACCGACCCCTGTAGAATTCCAGTGGTAACCAATCAGAATTGGATCCTTTTATTTCCACTCTGCCAATCAACCAATGCTCCACCCATGCTAGTAACTTCCCTGTAATTCCATGGGCTTTTATTTTACTAAGCAGCCTCATGAGCCGCACCTTGTCAAAAGCCTTCTGAAGATCCAAGTACACCACATCTACTACATCTCCTTTGTCTATCCTGCTTGTAATTTCCTCAAAAAATTGCAGTAAGTTAGTCAGGCAGGATTTTCCTTTCAAGAAACAATGCTGTCTTTGGTCTATCTTGTCTTGTACCTCCAGGTACTTCGTAAGCTCATCCCTAACAATTGATTCCAACAATTTCCCAACCACTGATGTCAGGCTAACAGGTCTATAGTTTCCTTTCTGCTGCTTCCACCCTTTTTAAATAGTGGAGTAACATTTGCAATTTTCCAGTCATCCGGTACAATACCAGAATCTATCGATTCTTGAAAGGTCCTTATTAATGCTTTGGCTTCCTAGTATGCCCTCTCTTTTGCTTTTACTTAGGCTCTGACTTTACTTGTCAGCCACGGTAGTGTCCTTCTTCCATTCAAAAATGTTTTATTTGGAATATATCAGTCTTGCACTTCCCTCATTTTTCACAGAAGCTCCAGCTATTGCTACTCTGCCAGTGTCCCTTTCCAGTCATATTTGGCCAGTTCCCTTCTCATACCATTGTAATTTCCTTTATTCCACTAAAATACCAACACATTGGAATTTAGTTTCTCCTTCTCAAATTTCAAAGTGAACTTGATCATATTGTAAACACAATGAAATCTGCAAATGCTGGAAATTCAAGCAACACACACAAAATGCTGGTGGAACACAGCAGGCCAGGCAACACCTATAGGGAGAAGCACTGTTGAAATTTTGGGCCGAGACCCTTCGTCAGGATCAGGATCATTGCACAACATCCAATCCAGCAGAGCCGATCACCTAGTGGGCTTAACAACAAGCTTTCATAAAAAGCCATCCCTTAGACATTCTACAAATTCTCTCTCTTGAGGTCCAGTACTGGCCGACTTTTCCCAATCCACTTTCATGTTAAAATCCCCAACGATTATCATGACATTGCCCTTCTGACACACTTTTTCTATCTCCTGCTGTAATTTGTAATCCACATCCCGGCTGCTGTTTGGAGGCCTGTATACAACTACAATTAGTGTCTCTTTTACCCTCGTCATTTCTTAACTCAACCCTTAGAGACTCTACATCTTCCAATGCTATGTCATCTCTTTCTAATGATTTAATATTATTTCTTATACACAGGGCCACACCACCCCCTCTGCCTACTAACCTATCTTTCTAATACACCATATATCAAATGACTGCCATCCTTTAGCTAAGTTTCTGAAATGGCCACAATGTCATACTTGCCAATCTATAGCTGAATTTCAAGATCGTCCATTTTGTTTCTTATGCTGCGTGCATTTAAATATAACACTTTCAGTCCAGTATTTGTTGCTTTCTGTTTTAACTGCACCATGCCTCTATTGCCCTGTAAATCATCCCACTAGCTGTGATTATACCTCATCTCCTGCCTGTCCTTTCTGTCATTTCTGTTGCACACTGTCTTTGATTTATTTCTGTTTTCACTTCCTTAGCTCTGTCACTCCGGTTCCCATTCCCCTGCCAAATTAGTTTAAACTCTCAAGGACAAATAACACTTCATCCAGTATGTCAATTCCATGTCAGTGCTCCTGGAGGCCATACTCTTCACCGTGGACATTGAAAGCCTATACACCAATATAGAAACAGACAGAGGTTTAGAGGCAGTGAGCGATATCCTGCAGAAGAACCCTCATATAGGGACAGCAGACAAGGTCTTGATAAAACTCCTTAAACCTCAGCCTGACTAAAAATGGCTTAAAATTCAATGATGACTTCTACTTGCAAGTCAAGGGCACAACAATGGGAAAGAAGTTTGCTCCACACTATGTCAATATATACATGACAAAGTGGGAAGAGACGGGTTATCCAAAGTGTCCCAGAAAACCCACGTGTCTTTACAAATACTTGGATGACATCTGGGGAGTGTGGACATATTTTGAGTCAGAACTAGAGGAATTTATCCAAATCCTGAACACTCATCATCCATTAAGGTTAAAGCCAAAAGTAGGGAGAAAATTGGCTTCCTGGACACTACACTGGGAAAAGGCAGGCCGAAACTGGCCACCCAAGTACTTTTTAAAATTGCAGATACCTACACCTTCCTACACACAAGGAGCCACCATCCCAAGCACACTTTCAGAGGCATTGTCAAAGGACAGCTGACCCGGTTTCACATTTGTACCAGGACCGAAGACTTTCACCAGGCTACTCTTCACTGCACTCTGACTAACCTTGGCCACCAACCCTATCCATCACAGCTTCACATATCTTCCAACACTAAACTCCACAACCCTAACACCCCAGCCCCACATAGACAACCCCACCCCAACCCTTAATCCTAACATCCAAAGGCCAACGCCCAACTAACCCAGACAACACCCCAACTAACCCTGGCCTCATACCCACAAACGAGCTCACTTAATACCAGGTCCCATCCTCCACCCTGCCTCTCTCTTCCCACGGGGAGGCCTACATCTCCATCTCCCAACTCTACACCTAAATTGAACATCTACACCCCTCATACAAACCCCCATAAACCTGAGCTCTCTCCCCACCAGGGGGCCAAGTTCAGCCCACAGCACCATCAGTTCTTTTCCTTTCTCCCACCCCCCACCGTCAGGTTCCACACCACCCCTCCCTGCACTGCCAGTCCCCTTCCTCCACCTCTATTGCCCAACTTTACCCGCATTCCTGGCCCTCCCCTTCACACCCCGACAAATTGGTACACAGCACCCATTCCCTATATTAAAAACTCCCCAACATTAAGCACAAGTAATAACCCCACTACCTTAGCATACTGGTAACCTTAAACTTTAAAATGGATTTAATGAAGAGGAAGATCCCAATGAAGGCAAGTGGGGGACCTGGATAATGTAGAAATGGGCCATAAACAAAGTGGCAGGGTGTCACATCCTGACTCCAACCTTGACGCTGATCTCAACCCTGACCCTAAATCCAATTCTGACCTCCCACCCTGATCTGACCCCATCCCTGCCCCAACTTTGTCCCAATCCCCAACCCCCACACCTGACCCTGTCCCCATCCCTGACTTGTTCATGATCCTGACCCTGACTCCATCCAAGTCTTTGACCCTATACCCAATCCAATCCTGACCCTTTCCCTGTCCCTAATCGACACTTCTTCCACACTCCGTAGTATCAATATTTCACCACTTTAGCTCTTCGTGAAATAACGTCTCCAATTCTGATGGACACTTTTTCTGCTCACAACTGATGAGTATGTTTTATCTTTGCAAGAAACCCAGTAAACCTGGCAGTTCTTAAACTCAACGAACAGGGACTGTTGGACAAATTGAAAAACAAATGGTGGTACGACAAGGGAGAATGTGGCAGTGGCGGCAGTGACGCGAAGGTCAGCTCCAGTGGGAAACTCCTGGGTAAAAAACACAACTGTGTAACCAGCAGACAACCAGCATGGCCCCACCCTCGAGAGGATTCGCCCCACACCCTGAGGAGAACTGGCCCCACTCTCAGAGGGGAACTAATCCCACACTCAGAAGGGATCTGGCTGCACACTCTGAGGGAAATTTTCTCCACACTCAGGTGAACTGACCCCATGCTCTGAGGGTAGTTGCCCCCACAGGTTGTTACCAAAGGCTGTCTGTCCAAAATGGCTGTGACCAGTACTGACTCTCTCTGCCTCTTCACATCCTTTATATCCACCTCAGTGATGTCTAAGTCTGAGTCTGGAACAGTGGGCATTCCCTGGACTGGGTCTCCAGTACCCCAGAGCTGGGATCCAGCTATCTTGGACAGTGGTGAGACCAGGCATGTCCAGTACTTTCTGCTATCCACTAGAGTAGGACTTTCTGTCTCAATCAAGTTTCTGCTTCTGCGGTGAATTCACAGATTCACCAGGAATCTTACACAGAGGGAGGGAAAGGGTTAATAGCACTCCTCAATAGCCACCCATCCCTGCATCTGAGCAAACACTGACTGGAGACTAAACAGAAACTGACCAGAGATTAACCAAAGTCTGACCAATAACTGGCTAGACACTGAGTAATAAATAACCAGTAACTAACCAGACACTTACCAGTAACTGACCAGACACTAGCCAGTTGCTGAACAATAACTGACCTTAAGGGAAGGTCAAACACGAGGAAATCTGCAGATGCTGGACATTCAAACACCACACACAAAATGCTGGTGGAACACAGCAGGCCAGGCAGCATCTACAAGGAGAAGCAGTGTCGATGTTTCAGGCCAAGACCCTTCGTCAGGACTTAAGGGAAGGTCTTGCCTGACAAATCTGTTGGAATTCTTTGAAATAATAAGCAGGATAGACAAAGGAGAATTGGTGGATATTTTGTACTTAGATTTTCAGAAGTTTTTTGATAAGATGCCATGCTTAGCAAGGCTATGAGCCCATGTTATTACAGGAAGAATACTAGCATGGATATGATTGACAAGAGATAAAGAGTGGGAATAAAATGAGCCTTTTTTGATTGGCTGCTAATGACTAGCGGTGTTCCGCAGGGGTCGGTCTTGGGACCACTTCTTTTTACATTGTATGTCAATGATTTGGATGATGGAATTGATGGCTTTGTGACCAGTTTTGCAGATGATATGATGTTTTGCATTCCTCAGGCTGCAGAAGGATGGGCAAAGAAATGGCAGATGGAATACAGTTGGGAAGTGTGTGGTCATGCAATTTGGTAGAAGGAATAAAAGCATAGGCTATTTTCTAAATGGGGAGAAAATTCAAAAATCTGAAGTGCAAAGGGACTTGGGAGTCCTCATGCAGGATTCCCTAAAGGTTATCTTGCATGTTGAGGCAGCGATGGGAAAGACAAATGGAATATTAGCATCCATTTTAAGAGGACTAGAATATAAAAGCTAAAATGTGACGCTGTACCTTTATCAGGTTGAGGCACTGGTGAAGCCTCACCTGGAATATTGTGAGCAGTTTTGGGCCCCTTATTGAAGAAAGGATGTGCTGATGTTGAAGAGGATTCAGAAGAGTTTCAGGAGAATTATTCCAGAAACGAAAGAGTTAACATATGATGAGTGTTTGATGGCTCAGGGTCTGTACTTGATGGAATTTAGAAGAAATGCTGGGGGGGAGGGGTGGAATCTCATTGAAATCTGTTAAATGTTGAAAGACCTCAAAAGAGTATATATAGAGAGGATGTTTCCTTTGGTGGGTGAGTCTAGGAACAGAGGGCACAGCCTCAGAATAGAGCTGCCTCATTTTAGAAGGAAGAGAAATTTCATTAGCCAGAAGGTGGCGAATCTGTGGATTTTGTTGCCACAGGTAGCTATGGAGGCTCGGTCAGTGGGTATATATAAGGCGAAGGTTGAAAAGTTCTTGATTAGTTGGGGCATGAAAGGTTACAGGGAGAAGGCAGAAGAATGGAATTGAAAGGGAAATAGATCAGCCATGATGAATCAGCTAAATGGCCTAATTCTGCTCTTATGTCCTTGATCTTATGGTCAGACACTGACCAGTAACTGACTGGAGTCAGAGCACTAACTGACACTGAACACTGATCAATAACCAACCAGACTCTGAGTAGTGACTGATCAATTCCTGACCAGTAACTGACTGGACACAGAACAGGACAAAGCAGGAATCACAAATACCTGAGACACCAGCCCACAGTTTTCTTCCTCACTGGGACAGACTCTCCCAATCCCTGAGTTAATGAGACAGAGATCCCCAGCCCTGTTTCTGGAGGAGTGTGAGTTACCAGTTCATTCCTGGACCAGACTGAACTCACTTCACTTCCAAATGAGGCAAGACTGCTTCTTTCAGATGAGCTCAGGCCCCGTAACAAAGTCAGTTCCCTCAATGGTCTGTCCCCAGCACCAGAAGTCCTGGCGAGAAACAACCTGACCGAGGGTGACCATCGGCACACCTGACCAATCTGCCTCTCTGCCGAGGGTGACCATCGGCACACCTGACCAATCTGCCTCTCTGCCGAGAGTGACCATCGGCACACCTGACCAATCTGCCTCTCTGCCTCTTCACCCTCGGCTGCCAGAGGCTGTATCTCACCCTACATCTCTGCATCTGGCTGGATGCCATGGGAGAGAGTCCTCAGCTGATGCCCCAGAAGTTTCTGTGATTCCCCAAAAGTGGCCAAGGATGTATCTCCTGTCACGGTCTGGTGCGGGGTGTTGCTGGTTACATGGTGAAGGAGCTGGCACGTGTCGCTGGGAGTGGGGCACTTTCCCAGCCAGACGGAGCCCTCCGCTCTATCATTTGGAACTGTGAATCTGAAATGTGTTTTCTAATGGATAACATAAAATAACATTGATAATGTTATTTATGTTATGTTTCACGAGAAGAAATCGAGTAAACCTTGCAGTATTGAAACTCAGTGAGCAAGGCATCTTAGACAAGCTGAAAAACAAATGGTGGTACGGTAAAGGTGAATGTGGAAGGAAAGACTCCAGCAGTAAGGTTAGTTACTGCATGAAATGCACGAATCGCACGATACCCGAGGCAGGCTAAGCCGCTCCGGAACCACGGACCCTCTCTAAGCCTGAGCTTGTCAGCCAAGGAGCCAGTGTAGCCTGTGCTGGAGATCCAGGGTGTGGGGTCTCACTGCCACACTGGTGGGACTCACCGCACTGCAGAGAGAGTCAAGGGTCTGCAGCCCCTCTGCTCTGTGCTGGTGTCATGCCTCACACCAGCTTCTTGCCCCAGCTCCACCTCCCTCCATCCTCATCTCCCTCCATCTCATTTCCTCCCATCCACACCTCCCTCTATCCCATCTTCTCCCATCCACACCTCCCCAACCCCTTCCTCCATATGAATCTCCCTCTATCCCATCTTCTCCCATACACACCTTTCTCTATGCCATCTCCTCCCATCCTTACTTTTCTCTATCCAATCTTCCTCCATCCATGCCTTCCTCTATCCAATCTTCTCCCATCCTCACCTCCTTCTATCCCCTCCCTCCATATGAATCCTCCTCTTTCATCCATCCCCACCTCTCTCCCCACTGTCAACTCCACCTACCTTTCTCCATTCCATTTCACTCTCTACTTCCATTCAAAACTCCCTTTAATCTCCCTCCCTCTATACCCTTTATCTCTATTATCTCCCCTTTGAACCACAACCCCCTCACTCTATCCAATCTCTCTCTGTATTCTCTCCCTCACTCCTTCCCTCTCTCTCCCAACATGCCCCTCCAGTCATTGCAGTCCCCCGTCCCCACCACCCTCCCACTTCATTCTCTCCCCTTTCCCAATATTTGTTTGTTAACCAATAAATATTGCAAGTTTGCCGCTAAGAAAGACAATGACTCCTGCACATTCAGGCAATTCATTGGTGTCCCCTGAACACCAGTTGTGTCCACTCTTGCCCTTTCGAATTCCGCATGATTCCAGAACCCTCTCTCAGAGGCCCCTGTTACTGAGAAAAGCTCCATACCTGTAACTTCCCCACTGGCTGGGAGATGTATATAATTTACTCTCCAAGGTACTGCAGTTGGGAGTGGTGGGAGGACGGGTAAGGGAGACAGGTGAGAGGATTGGGGGAACCATTCTGACTCCATTCTCCTCACTGCCTGCTTTTCTTACTTTCCTCTAGGGACAGAGTAAAGGATCAGTGTAAGTTAGTTGGTTTGGGCTCCCACTCTCACCAAAGTCCAGCAATATCTCCATTGCCCCTGTTGATGTTAGATCCATCAAGACCTCAGTGTCCATACACCACAAAGAAGTGGCATTTGGTCTCACTCCCAGTCCTACAGCCTCCGGGGGGGGGTCATTTCTTCTAGTCTGTGAGCTGTCCCTCAGGCAGGGAAGACAGAAGTGATGGGGAGGATGGAGAACAGGCAGGGATGGGCCCAGAGCTATTTCTAAGGCAGACTACTTTCTGCCTCTCTGTACAAAGCACCACTCATGGATCTTGCTCAAGACATTAAACCCCAGATCCTTGGTTGTCCAGTGATCCAAGTGTCCCAGTGACTCTAAACCAGGAAATTTCCAACCTGGTGTTCCCTCCACTGTGAGTTCATGCACAGACTGACAGTCAGGAGGAGAACCCCACACCCCACCCCCCATGAAGGGAAGACATGAATAGGGCAGATTCTCTCCAATAAACTGGGCTATTGATGGATATAGGTGAGTGGATATTTAACCCTTCCGCTGCCAATGTGCCTCTACTCATGGGTGGGAGACCTACAGACTACGCCTAGACCTGAGCTCATAGCTGTGCTCTTCTCATCCTGACTTCATTCTAGGACAGACTTATAGATTGTCCCTTTGGTGTCTCCGGTGGTTAGTAAGGCCATTCACCCAGCAATCATCCGCCCAGATGTGACCAATGACAGGAAAACTGAGCCTCTGAGGAATGGAGGCTTCTGTCAGAATGTTATCCAAAAGGGAGGGCGAGAGTGAGGAAGGGACCTATCTGGGCCCTGTCTGTGCTGTCAACAACAGTGTGTGCTAAATGGGTACTGAACATTGTGGGTGAGTGATAAAAGAGCCCATTTTGGTGCTGTCCATGGGTGGGTGCTGAACATGCCCAGGGTGGTTTCTAGAGGGTGAGCGCCACTGTTTCCCCTGTGAAACACGTTTGTATTTGTGCTGAGTCACAGGCTGTCACAAAGGTTGAATGTTTGCAAATCAGTGATGGCACAGGAAGGGGTGTAATTTGCCTCACAACCCTCGTTCCTTCCTGTCACTCTGCACTCCTCTCCCTGCTTTACGCTGTGACTCAGTGTCTGTGCTCTAACTGTACTGTGCTTCTATGCTAGTGAGTGTTCTGAGCCAGTTTGTGCCTCTCCCTCTGCCAGGACAAGACGAGTGCCCTGAGTCTCAGCAACGTGGCAGGAGTTTTCTACATCCTGATTGGCGGACTGGGTCTGGCGATGCTCGTTGCTCTGGTGGAATTCTGTTACAAGTCCAGGACTGAAGCAGCAAGAATGAAGGTGAAGAACTCTTCACAGCACGGGATCCCTTCTAATCCATAGGGTCAATCGCCTGAGAAAGTAGTTTATGTGCTCATAGCACTGGGCAGGGAACGGCACAGTAGCAAGTTGTGAGAAAAGTGTAGTGCATGGGTACTTCAACCATTACTTCATGCCCAAGTTGTGGCCGCTGGCACCACTTACAATAGGTCCACATGTCCCAATATCAGTACACCCCCTCACCACCATCCTAACCCAGCCCAAAGTTAAAGGGTTGCCCCTTCATGCCCAGGTTGTCCCCCACTCTAATCAAATTCTGCCTTTGTGTCTGAACAAGGAATGTGTGAAAAGTTTTTTTTATCAAACAGAAACTTTATGAAAAGTATTGCAGTATTGTGTCTGGTTCCTCAGGGTGGTTATAGGCAGGGTAGTTGTGGGGACAATCTTGCACTTCCTATTAAATGCTCCCAACACCATGTCTCTCGAATAACCTTCTTTCAGCCAAGTCCAGTTCCTGGCCTTCACATGTGGCTTAGCTACTAAACCTAGCAGAACCATTTCTACTGATAGAACCCTGGTCAGACCCCACTTGGCAATGTGGAGGATCAGAGGGATCTTGGGGCCGAGTCCATAGAACACTCAAATCTGCTGCGCAGGTCGACAGTGTGGTGAAGAAGGCATATGGTCCATTGGCCTTCATCAACTGTGGAATTGGGTTCAAGAGCCAAGCGGTAATGTTACAGCTATACAGAGCCCTGTTCAGACCCTACCTAGAGTACTCTGCTCACCTCTGGTCACCTCACTACAGGAAGGATGTGGAAACTATAGAAAGGGTGCAGAGGAGATTTACAAGGATGTTGCCTGGATTGGGGAGCATGCCTTATGAGAATAGGTTGAGTGAACTTGGCCTTTTCTCCTTGGAGCAACAGAGAATGAGAGGTGACCTAATAGAGGTGTATAAGATGATGAGAGGCATTGATCATGTGGATAGTCAGAGGCTTTTTCCCAGGACTGAAATGGCTAACACAAGAGGGCACAGTTTTAAGGTGCTTGGAAGTAGGTACAGTACGGAGGGGATGTCAGGGGTAAGTTTTTTATGCAGAGAGTAGTGAGTGTGTGGAATGGGCTGCCGGCGACGTTGGAGAAGACAGATACAATAAGGTTTTTTAAGAGGCTCCTAGATAGGTACATGGAGCTAAGAAAAATAGCGGACTATGGGTAACCCTAGTAATTTCTAAAGTAAGTACATGTTGGGCACAGCATTATTGGCCAAAGGGCCTGTATTATGCTGTAGGTTTTCTATATTTCTAAAGGGCAAAGGTGGGTTACTGACACCTTAAAACCAGTCACTTCAGGCAGATGGGGCTAGTCAGCCGTAGTTGGCAGCTCATCCAGGAAAAGAAAAACTCCGATCTCGAACCTCCACTGCCCTGTGGCTACACCCATTCATGGGGAAGGCTTCAGAATAAACATGAGGAAAAACCCACAGCTGGAGTCCCTAAAGCGTTCAATGCTGACTACCAACTCCTGCAACACCGCTGGGGCCAAACTGTATCAGTCTCTGCTGTTGCTTTAGATTCAACAGCTCCATGGAGAGGGGGAGCCTGCTACATTGGCAACAGCTTGCTCTCCGTATCATACTGCCCTAGCTTGCATATCACGTAGACAACTGGAATGCAACATCTATGGTGGAACTCAACCGATGGAAGGCCTCTCTCTCTGGTTGCCTCATTATAGGAAGGATAAGAAAGCTTTACAGAGGGCACAGAAGAGATTTAACAGGATGCTGCCTGGATTGGAAAGCATGTATTATAAGGATAGGTTGAACCAACTAGGGGTTTTCTGTTTGGAGTAAAGGAAGATGAGAGGTGGCTTGATAGAGATATTTATAATTCTAAGAGGGATGGAGGGAGTAGACAGCCAGTGCTTTTTTCCCTAGAAAAACTGAGGGCTGCCTAGAAAGGAAGGGTTAGATTGATCTCAGAGTAGGTTAAAAATTTGGAAGAACATTGTGAACCAAAGAGCCTGCACTGGGCTGTAATATTCTATGTTCTATGCTTTAAGTTCTATATGCTCCCTTGCATGCTCCTGGCTAAAGTTCAGTCCCTGGACAACAAGCTGTGGGAACTGAGAGACAGAATCTCCTATAGACAATAGGTGCAGAAGTAGACCATTCGACCCCTCGAGTCTGCACCGCCATTCTGAGATCATGGCTGATCATTCACTATCAATACCCAGTCCTTGCCTTGTCCCCATATCCCTTGATTCCCCTATCCATCAGATACCTATCTAGCTCCTTCTTGAAAGCATCCAGAGAATTGGCCTCCACCGTCTTCCGAGGCAGTGCATTCCACACCTCCACAACTCTCTGGGAGAAGAAGTTTTTCCTCAACTCTGTTTTAAATAACTGACCTCTTATTCTCAATCCATGCCCTCTGGTACTGGACTCTCCCAACATCTGGAACATATTTCCTGCCTCAATCCTATCAAATCCTTTAATTATCTTAAACGTTTCAATCAGATCCCCTCTTAATCTCCTCAATTCCAGTGTGTACAAGCCCAATCTCTCCAATCTCTCTGCGTAAGACAGCCCTGCCATCCCAGGAATCAACCTAGTGAATCTACGCTGCACTTCCTCAATTGCCAGAATGTCCTTCCTTAAACCTGGAGACCAAAACTGTACACAATATTCCAGGTGTGGTCTCACCAGGGCCCTGTACAAATGCAAAAGGACATCCTTGCTCTTGTACTCAATTCCCCTTGTAATAAAGGCCAACATTCCATTTGCCCTCTTCACTGCCTGTTGCACTTGCTCATTCACCTTCATTGACTGGTGAACTAGGACTCCTAGGTCTCTTTGCATTTCTCCCTTACCTAACTCTACACCGTTCAGACAATACTCTGCCCTCTTGTTCCTGCTTCCAAAGTGGATAACTTCACATTTATTCACATTGAATGACATCTGCCAAGTATCTGCCCACTCACCCAGCCTATCCAAGTCTCCCTGTATTCTCCTAACGTCCTCTTCTCATGTCACACTGCCACCCAGTTTAGTATCGTCAGCAAACTTGCTGATATAGTTTTCAATGCCCTCATCTAAATCGTTGACATAAATCATAAAGAGTTGTGGTCCCAATACAGAGCCCTGTGGTACCCCACTAGTCACCTCCAGCCAGTCTGAGAAACACCCATTCACTGCTACCCTTTGCTTTCTATCTGCCAACCAGTTTTCTATCCATGTTGAAACCCTGCCCCCAATGCCATGAGCTCTGATTTTACTCACCAATCTCCTATGTGGCACCTTATCGAATGCCTTCTGAAAATCTAGGTACACTACATCCACTGGCTTACTCTCATCTAACATCCTTGTTACACCCTCAAAAAACTCCAACAGATTAGTCAAGCATGATTTGCCCTTGGTAAATCCATGCTGGCTCAGCCTAGTCCTATTACTGCCATCAAGATATGCCACTATTTCGTCCTTAATAATGGACTCAAGCATCTTCCCCACGACTGACGTTAGGCTAACAGGGCGATAGTTCTCCGTTTTCTCCTTCCCTCCCTTCTTGAAAAGTGGGACAACATTAGCCACTCTCCAATCTTCAGGAACTGATCCTGAATCTAAGGAACTTTGGAAAATGATTACCAATGCATTCGCAATTTCCTGAGCCACCTCTTTTAGAACCCTCGGATGCAGACCATTTGGACCCGAGGATTTATTAGCCTTCAGTCCTATCAGTCTACTCATCACAGTTTCTTTCCTAATGTCAATCTGTTTCAATTCCTCTGATATCTTATGACCCTGGCCCATCCATACATCTGGGAGATTGCTTGTGTCCTCCCTGGTGAAGACAGATCTAAAGTACGCATTAAATTCTGTTGCCATTTCCCTGTTTCCCATAACAATTACTCCCAATTCATTCTTCAAGGGGCCAACATTGTTCTTAACTATCTTCTTTCTCTTCACATAGCTAAAAAAGCTTTTGCTATCCCCTTTTATATTCCTGGCTAGACTGAGCTCATACCTGATTTTTTCTCTCCGTATTGCTTTTTTAGTTAAGATCTGCTGTTCCTTAAAACTTTCCCAATCATCTGAATTCCCACTCATCTTAGCCCTATCATACTTCTTTTTCTTTAATGCTATACAATCTCTGACTTCTTTTGTCAACCACTGTGGCCCCTTCCCCCTCTTTGAATCCTTCCTTCTCATTGGAATGAACTGCATTTGCATCTTTTGTATTAAACCCAAGAATATCTGCCACTGCTGATCCACTGTCTTACCTGCCAGGGCATCCGCCCATTTAACTTTGGCCAGCTCTTCCCTCATGGCTCCGTAGTCTCCTTTATTTAATTGCAACACTAACACCTCTGATCTGCCCTTATCCCTCTCAAATTGTAGATTAAAACTTATCATGTTATGATCACTACTTCCTAATGGCTCTTTTACTTCAAGATCACTTATCAATTCCTGTTCATTACACATCACCAAGTCCAAAATAGCCTCGTTCCTGGTTGGCTCAAGCACAAGCTGTTCCAAAAATACATCCCTTAGACACTCCACAGACTCCCTATCCTGGGGTCCAGCACCTACCTGATTCTCCCAGTTCACCTGCATGTTGAAATCTCCCATAACGACTGCATTACCTTTAGCACATGCCAATGTTAACTCCCTAATCAACTTGTACCCAATATCCACGCTACTGTTTGGGGGCCTGTACACAACAACCATTAGGGTCTTTTTACCCTTACTGTTCCTCAGCTCAATCCACACAATCAGTGGGAAACAAAGGAATGTAACATTTTGTGCTTCATGAAGACCTGACTGACAGAGGAGATACCAGGTCATGCCATCAAGCCCTCTGGGTTCTCCCTGTTCTGGGCAGACAGGTCTAAAAACCTCTCTGGAAAGAGTAAGAGAGGTGGGATATGCTTCATGGTCAATAATGCTTGGTGTGACCCCTGAAGGGTGCATGCCCTCAAATCCTTTTGTTTCCCAGATCTGGAGTATCTTGTGCTTCTGTGTAGACCTTTCTGGCTGCCTAGGGAGTTCCCAGCTGTTATTATCATAGCTGTGTATATTCCACCGCAGGCTGATGCTGACCTGGCTCTTAAGGAATTGTATGAGATCATCAGCACCTTGTAGACTGTACAACCAGAGGCTGCCTTCATCGTTGCCAGAGACTTTAATAGAGTGTCACTGTCTAAAGCCTCTCCAAAGATTTGTCAACACATCCAGGTGAGCACATGGGGAGATAGCATACTCGACCACTGCTACTCTCCCTTCCACAATGCTTATGAAGTGCTCCTCCATCCACCATTTGGCCAGTCGGATCACTCCTCCATCTTGCTGCTGCTGACGTACAGGCAGAAGCTGAAACAAGAGGTGGCCATAGTTAAAACGGTCCACCATTGGTCCAACCAATTGGTCTCCACACCACAGGGCTGTTTTGATGACATCAACTGGAACGTCTTTCACGATGAGGATGTCTCCAAGTTCACAGATGGGCTCATGAGCTTCATCCGAAAGTGCATCAAAGATGTTGCACCCAGAAATCGGTCAGGGACTATCCAAACCAGAAAGTGTGGATCAACAGTTCCGTGCATGCTAACCTTACTGCGCAAGAGAGAGTTTATGTTGCCAGTAACCAACGGGAACTCAAGAAATGCAGCTACAATCTGCGCAAAGCCATCAGGGCAGCGAAATGACAATACAGGGACAAGATGCAGACACAACTCTCCACCAAAAACACATGCAGCTTATGGCAAGGTTTGCACACTATTGCAGACTTCAAGGCTAAGCTCAGTGGTGCTGCTAACATCACTACCTCTCTCCCAGATGAGCTAAATCTTTTTTTGTTCAATGTTGCCAACACTGAGCCCTTGAGGAGAGCCGCTAAAGTGACCTGCACCTCGGTCATCTCTGAGGCTGAAGTACGCAGGTGTTTCCAACCAGTGGACAGTCGCAAGGCTGCAGGACCGGATGGCATCCCAGGTTGGGTACTCAGGATGTGCACGGCACAACTGGCAGATGTGTTTACAGACATTTTTAATCTCTGCCCCTCCCTGTGTAGAGTGCCCTCCTGCTTCAAAGCATCCACCATTGTCCCTGTATCTAAAAACACCAAGATAACGTGTCTGAACGACTGGCGTCCTGATGCACTCACCTCAATAATAAGCAAATGCTTTGCGAGGCTGGTCAAGGACTACATCTGCAGCATGCCTCCATCCAAACTGGACCCCCTATAATTTACGTACTAACACAACCAATCAAAAGATGATGCAATAGTCACAGCTCTACACACCATCCTTACACATCTGGAGAAGAAGGATGCTTATGTGAGAATGTTGTTCTTGGACTACAGTTCAGCATTCAACACCATTAATCCCCCCAGGCTTGACAAGAAGCTCAGAGACTTTGGCCTTCACCCTGCCTTGTGCAGCTGGATCCCGCCAGCAGGTAGTAAGAGTGGGTCCTTCATCTCTGCCCCTCTGACCCTCAACACAGGAGCCCCAAAGGTGTTGTGTCCTAAGCCCCCTCCTTTACTCTGTGTGTATCCATGACTGTGTCATGGAGAAAGGAAAATACAAATCATGTGAACAATTGAAGCAAACAACAACATTCCAAACCAAAAATGAGTCCTCAGAACCGAACCCTGGAGCAGGTCCAAAGCAATGCTTATCAGTTCATTATATAAGTGGGAGTGGTGCACAGCAGCTAGAGCAGTCTTGATTATCTCAGCGCCTTGAAAATGACCATTACAGAGAATGTGTGAAATCGGCTCTCATCCCAACCAACATCCTGTCTTTACAGTCTCTAGGCTGACATTTAAATTGACTAAACAACGGAACAGTGAAAGGTTCCGCACCCTGGTGAGAGGAGTGAAGAGGAGAGAGTGAGCCAAATTGGCTCTCGCCTCCAATCTGGGCTGTTATTTAAATTGTCTGAACACCACATTGTCTCTCACTCTAGGATCCAGGCATTGCTGCTTTGAAAGGCTCCAGGCCTTGACCGTGTTGGCCAGTGACATGCAACAGGCCCGTATTTCACCGCCCGGTGACTCACATTCAGGATGAAATAGTAAATAAGATTCAATATTAGATTCTGTAATAGCTGAGCCACACAAAACGTGCAAAGGTATGAAGCCCCAGAAGATGATTCAGTTACTATGGCTCATCAGCATATCATCACGACTATGGTATTCATATGAAGGTATGAATCCTGGGGAGATGATCCTGTCACTGGGGCCAATTAGCATATCATCACAGCTATGGCATTCAATGTTCAAAGTAAAATTTACTATCAAGAATACATACACGTCAGCACATACAACCCTGAGATTTTTTTCCTGTGGGCATACTCAGTAAATCTGTAGAATAGTGACTGTAAACAGGATCAATGGAAGAGCAAGAGCACAGAAGACAAAAAAAATGTGCAATATGCAAATATCAATAAATAGCAATAAGTAAAAAGGGCATGAAATAACAAGATAAAGAGTCCTTAAAGTGAGATCACTGGTTGAGGGAACACCAGAAATAGAATGAGTGTAGTTATCCTCTTTTGTTCAAGGGCCTGATGATTGAGGGATAGTAACTGTTTTTGAACCTGGTGGTGTGAGTCCTAAGGCACCTGTACCTTCCACCTGATGGCAGCAGTGAGAAAAGAACACGGCCTGGATGGTGAGGATCTTTGTTGATGGATGCTGTTTTCTATCGCATGTAGATGTGCGCAAAGATTAGAAGGACTTTATCCGTGATGTACTGAGCCGAATCCACAATCTTTTGTAGGATTTTCCGCTCAAAGGTATGAATCCCAGGAAATTATTCAGTTACTATGGCCCATTAGCATATCATCACAACTGTGTCATTCAATCCCACTAGAAATAGACATCAGCATGTTGCCATGCTGACTGGCAGGAGGCAAAAAGTGGGAATAAAGTAAGCTTTACTGGTTGGTTCCAGTGACAAGTGGTGTTCCACAGAGGTCGGTGTTGGTATGCTTTTTTCCACATTATCCGTCAATAATTTGGATGATGGATTTGATAGCTTTGTGGTCATGGTTGCAGATATATGAAGATTGGTGGAGAAGCAAGTAGTGTTGAGAAAACTAGGAGGCTCCAGGTGGATTTGAACAGCTTAGGAGAATGGGCAAAGTCAGGAAATCTATGGTCAAACACTTTGGTAGGAGTAAAGTATAGTCAATCTTCTAAACGGAAAGAAAATTCAGAAACCTGAGTTGCAAAGAGACTTGGAAGTCCTCATGCGGGATCCTCTAAAGGTTAATTTGCAGGTTGAGTCATTGGTAAGGAGGGTAAATACGATGTTCATTTCAAGAGGACTAGAATGTATAACCATATATAACCATATAACAATTACAGCATGGAAACAGACCATCTCGGCCCTTCTAGTCTGTGCCGAACACTTACTCTCATGTAAAAGCAAGGATGTAACGCTGACGCTTTATAAGGCATTAGTCAGACTGCACTTAAGACCATAAGTCATAGGAGCAGAATTAGAGCATTTTGGCCCATCAAGTCTGCTCCTCCATTTGATCATGGTTGATTTATTATCCCTCTCAACCCCATCCCTGTAACCATTCATGCCCTGACTAATTAGAAACCTATCAAGCTCCACCTTAATATAAGATATATAAAATGTGTATAAGATGATAAAAGGCATTGATCGTGTGGATAGTCAGAGGCTTTTTCCCAGGGCTGAAATGGCTATCACTGGAGAGCACAGTTTTAAGGTGCTTGGAAGTAGGTACAGAGGAGATGTCAGGGGTAAGTTTTTTTTACGCAGAGAGTGATGAGTGTGCTGGCGATGGTGGTGGAGGCAGATACAATAGGGTCTTTTAAGACACCCCTGGATGGGTGCATGGAGCACAGCATTGTGGGCTGAAGGGAATGTATTGTGCTGTAGTTTTTCTATGTTTCTTAAATGTACCCAATGACTTGGCCTCCACAGCCGTCTGTGGCAACAAATTCCACATCCCTGGCTAAAGAAATTCTTCCCCATCTCCATTTTAAATTAGCACCTTTCTACTTTGATTGTGCCCTCTGTTCCTAGACTCATCCTCTCCACATTCACTCTATCAAGATCTTTCAACATTCGATAGGTTTCAATGAGATCCTCCTCATTCCTCTGAATTCCAGCAGTACAGGCTCGGAGCTATCAAATGTTCACCAAATGTTAACCCTTTCATTCCTGGAATAAATCTCCTGAAAAACTCTTCTGAATCCTCTCCAATGTTAGCATATCCTTTCTTAGATAAGGGGCTTACAACTGCTCACAATGCTCCTTGAGGCCTTACCAGTGCATTATTAAGCCTTAACCTTACATCCTTGCCTTTAGATTCTAGTCTTCTCAAAATAAATGCCTTCTTCACCACTGACTCAACCTGCAAGTTAGCCTTTGGGGAATCTTGCATGAGGGCTCCCAAGTCCCTTTGTACCTCTGATTTTTGAATTTTCTCCCCATTTAGATAATAGTCCATGCCTCTATTCCTTCAGCTAAATTCATGACCTAAAATGATTCCACACTTCAATGGCTTGGAGAGACTCCAGAGGAGGTTCACGAGGATGATTCTGGGAATGAAGGGGTTAACATATGAGGCGTGTTTGACAGCTTTGGGCCTGCACTTACTGGAATTTAGACGAATGCAGGGGGGATCTCATTGTACCCTAACAAATTTGAAAGGACTAGATAGGGTGGAAGATAGGATGTTTCCTATGCCGGGGGTATTGGAAACTAGAGGGCACAATCTCAGAAATGAGGGGCAATCTTTTAGAACAGAGGTAAAGAGGAGCTTTTTTAGCCAGAGAGTAGTGAATCTGTGGAATGCTCTGCCACAGACTATATTTAAAGCAGAAGTTGATCATTTTTTGATTGGTCAGGGCATCAAAGGATATGGCAAGAAGGCAGGTATATGGGGTTGAGTGGGATCCGGGACCACCCATGATTGAATGGTGGAACAGACTTGATGGGCTGAATGGCCTGATTCTACTCCTATGTCTTATGGTCTTATGCTCTTATATACTTCCCCACATTATATTCTAACTACTACTTCTTTGCCCATTCATCCAATCTGTCTAATTGTTTCTGCAGACACCCTGCTTCCTAAACACTGCCTGCCCTTCCACCTATCTTTATAGCATCCAGAAACGGCCACAAAGCCATCAGTTTCTTCATCCAAATCATTGATATACAATGTGAAATGAAGTGGTCCCAAAACTAACCTCACAGTACACCACTGGTCTCCAGCAGCCAACCAGAAAAGTCTCCCTTTATTCCCATTCTTTCCCATACTATCCATACTAGTACCTTTCCTGTCATATCATGGGCTCTTACCTTGCTATGCAGCCATTCTAGAATCTAGTAAATCTTGAACGATGATTATTAATGTCTCCATGGTCTCTCCAACTACCTCCTCCAGAACTTTGTGGTATAGTTAAAATGTTCCAAGTGATTTACCTACCTTTTCAGCTTCACAAACATCTTCTCTTCTACACAGATTTCTGCTCTCAGACATCATCACATTTCTGGCATTCTGCTAGTGTCTTCCACAGTGAAGAATGACGCAAATTACTTAAGTTCACCCACCATTTCTTTGCCCCCCCCCATTACTACCTTTCCTGTGTCATTTTCCAGCGGTCTAATATCCACATCTCTGCTCTTATATTCTTGATCTCTTGAAATTAATACTACCATTACATTTGCCTTCTTCACCACCGACTCAACCTGCAATTTCACCTTTGTTCTGCACAAGGACTCCCAAGTCCCTTTGTATCTCAGATTTTTGGATTTAGGAAATAATCTACACATTTATTTATTTTAATAAAGTGCATGGCTATGCATTATCCAACATTGTATTTCATTTGCCACTTTCTTGTCCATTCTCCAAATCTGTCTGTGACCTTCTGCAGCCTTTCTGTTTCCTCAACACTACCTGCCCCTCCAGCATTCTGCATAGCATTCTGCACATCATCTGTAAACTTGGCAACAAAGCCATCTATTCCATCATCTAAATCATTGATATACAGCATAAAAAGCAGTCCCAACACTGACCCCTGCGGAACACCACTAGTCACTGGAGGCCAACCAGAAAAGGATCCTTTTATTCTCACTCACTGCATCCTACCAATCAGCCAATGCTCTAACCATCCTAGTAACTTTCCTGTGATATTATGTGCTGTTAACTTGGGAAGCAGTCTCATGTGTGGCACCTTGTCAAAGGCCTTTTGAAAGTCCAAATATACAACATCCACTGCATCCCCTTTATTTATCCTACTTATAATCTCCTCAAAGAATTCCAAGAGGTTCATCGGGCAAGATTTTCTTTGAAGAAAGCCATGCTGACTTTGTGCTATCTTCTCCTGTGTTGCGAACTACTCCATAAGCTCTTACTTAACAATTGGCTCCAACATCTTCACAATCACTGAGGTCAGGCTAACTGGTCTATAATTTCCTTTCTGCTATCTTCCTCCTTTCTTAAAGAGTGGAGTGACATTTGCAATTTTCCAGTCCTCTGGCACCTTGCCTGAGTCCAGTGATTTTTGAAAGATTATTAATGCCTCCACAGTCTCTACTGCTACCTCTTTCAGAACTCTACAGTGCAGTTCATCTGGTCCAGGTGACGTATGCACCTTTAGGTCTTTCTGCTTTTTAAGCACCTTTTCCCAAGTAATAGCAACTGCACTCACTTCCCTTCCCTCACCCTTCAATATCTGGCAAAGAAGATTGATACAAATACTCATTTAGTGCATCTGTCATCTCCTTGTCCCCCATTATTATTTCTCTTATCTCATTTTCTATCAGTCCTATATCCACCCTCAGCTCTCCTTTATTTCTTCCCAAACTTAAAAAAGCTTTTACTATCAACTTTGATATTTCTCACTAGCTTGCTTTCATATTTCATCTTCCTAATGATTCTTTAAGTTGGTCTCTGTAGGTTTTTAAAAACTTCCAATCCTATCGTGCCTAACAAGCCTGATAGAGTTCTTTGAGGAGGTGACCAGGCATATAGATAAGGGTAGTGCAGTGGATGTGATCTACATGGATTTTAGTAAGGCATTTGACAAGGTTCCACATGGTAGGCTTATTCAGAAAGTCAGAAGCATGGGATCCAGGGAAGTTTCTGGTGCCCTGGGGAAGAGGCACTGGCTGTCCACTCTGTCTATTCCTCTTAATATCTTGTACACCTCTATCATGTCTCCTCTCATCCTCCTTCTCTCCAAAGAGTAAAGCCCTAGTTCCCTTAATCACTAATCATAATACATACTCTCTAAACCAGGCAGCATTCTGGTAAATCTCCTCTGTACCCTTTCCAATGCTTCCACATCCTTCCTATAGTGAGGTGACCAGAACTGGACACAGTACTCCAAGTGTGGCCTAATTAGAGTTTTATAGAGCTGCATCATTACATCACATCTCTTAAACTCTATCCCTAGACTTTTGAAAGCTAACACCCCATAAGCTTTCTTGACTACCCTATCTACCTGTGAGGCAACTTTCAGGGATCTGTGGACATGTACCCCCAGATTTCTCTGCTCCTCCACACTACCAAAGTGTACCACTTCACACTTCTCCGGGTTGAACTCCATCTGCCGCTTCTCAGCCCACTTCAGCATTCTATCAATGTCTCTCTGCAATCTTCGACAATCCTCTTCACTATCTACAACACCACCAACCTTTGTATCGTCTGCAAACTTGCCAACCCATCCTCCTACCCCCACATCCAGGTCATTAATAAAAATCACAAAAAGTAGAGGTCCCAGAACAGATCCTTGTGGGACACCACTAGTCACAACCCTCCAATCTGAATGTATTCCCTCCACCATGACCCTCTGCCTTCTGCAGGCAAGCCAATTCTGAATCCACCTGGCCAAACTTCCCTGGATCCCATGCCTTCTGACTTTCTGAATAAGCCTACTGTGTGGTACCTTGTCAAATGCATTACTAAATCCATGTAGATGACATCCACTGCACTATCCTCATCTATATGCCTGGTCACCTCCTCAAAGAACTCTATCAGGCTTGTTAGACATGATCTGCCCTTCACAAAGCCATACTGACTGTCCCTGATCAGACCATGATTCTCTAAATGCCCATAGATCCTATCTCTAAGAATCTTTTCCAACAGCTTTCCCACCACAGACGTAAGGCTCACTGGTTTAAAATTACCCAGACTATCCCTACTACTTTTTTTGAACAAGGGGACAACATTCGCTTCCCTCCAATCCTCCGGTACCATTCCCATGGACAACGAGGACATAAAGATCCTAGCCTGAGGCTCAGCAATCTTTTCCCTCGCCTTGTGGAGCAGCCTGGGGAATATTCCATCAGGCCCTGGGGACTTATTCATCCTAATGTATTTTAACAACTCCAACACCTCTTCTCCCTTAATATCAACGTGTTCCAGAACGTCAACCTCACGCATATTGTCCTCACCATCATCAAGTTCCCTCTCATTAATGAATACCAATTCATTGAGGACCTCGCTCACTTCCACAGCCACCAGGCACATCTTCCCACTTTAATCTCTAATCGGTCCTACCTTCACTCCTGTCATCCTTTTGTTTTTCACATAATTGAAAAATGCCTTGGAGTTTTCTTTTACCCTACTCGCCAAGGCCTTCTCATGTCCCCTTCTTGCTCTTCTCAGCCCCTTCTTAAGCTCCTTTCTTGCTTCCTGATCTCTGATCTTTACTTCCTAAACCTCATGTATGCTGCCTTCTTCCACGTGACTAGATTTTCCACCTCACTTGTCACCTATGGTTCCTTCACCCTACCATTCTTTATCTTCCTCACCGGGACAAATTTATCCCTAACATCCTGCAACAGATCCCTAAACATTGACCACATGTCCATGGTACATTTCCCAGCAAAAACATCATCCCAATTCACACCCGCAAGTTCCAGCCTCATAATTTGCCCTTCCCCAATTAAAAATTTTCCTGTCCTCTCTGATTCTATCCTTTTCCATGATAATGCTAAAGGCCAGGGATCAGTGATCACTGTCCCCCAGATGCTCGCCCACTGACAGATCTGTGACCTGACCCGGTTCATTACCTAATACTAGATCTAGTATGGCATTCCCCCTAGTCGGCCTGTCAACATACTGTGACAGGAATCCATCCTGGACGAACTTAACAAACTCTGCCCCATCTAAACACTTGGAACTAATCAAGTGCCAATCAATATTAGGGAAGTTAAAGTTACCCATAATAACAACCCTGTTATTTTTGCACCTTTCCAAAATCTGCCTCCCAATCTGTTCCTCGGTATCTCTGCTGCTACCAGGGGGCCTATAGAATACTCCCAATAGAGTAACTGCTCCCTTCCTGTTCCTGACTTCCACCCATACTGACTCAAAAGAGAATCCTGCTGCATTACCCACCCTTTCTGCAGCTGTAATATTATCCCTGACCAGTAATGCCACCCCTCCTCCCCTTTTCCCCCCTCTCTATCCCTTTTAAAGCACTGAAATCCAGGAATATTGAGAATCCATTCCTGCCCTGGTGCCAGCCAAGTCTCTGTAATGGCAACTACATCATAATTCCATGTATGTATCCAAGCTCTCAGTTCATCACCTTTGTTCCTGATGCTTCTTGCATTGAAGTACACACACTTTAGCCCTTCTACCTTACTACCTTTACACCCTTTATTCTGCTTCTCTTTCCTCAAAGCCTCTCTATATGTTAGATCTGGCTTTACTCCAAGCACTTCTTTCACTGCTCTATCACTCCAGGTCTCAACCCCCTTGCAAATTAGTTTAAACCCTCCCGAACCATGCTAGCAAACCTATCAGCAAGGATATTGCTCCCCCTCGAGTTCAGGTGCAACCCTTCCAATCTGTACAGGTCCCACCTTCCCCAGAAGAGATCCCAATGGTCCAAAAATCTAAAACCCTGCCCCCTGCACCAACTCCTCAGCCACGCATTCAACTGCCATCTCCTCCAATTCTTATCATCACTATCACGTAGTACTGGCAGCAATCCTGAGAACGCCACCCTTGAGGTCCTGTTCTTCAGCCTTCTGCCTAGTTCCCGAAACTCACACTTCAGGACCTCATCCCTCTTCCTGCCTATGTCATTGGTACCAATATGTATCACGACTTCTGGTTGCTTTCCCTCTCGTACCAGGATGTCATGCACCTGGTCAGAGACATCCCGGACCCTGGCACCCGGGAGGCAACAAACCTTGCGGTTTCCTTCTCACGTCCACAAAATGTCTGCTCCCCTGACTATAGAGTCTCCAATGACGACAGCTCTCCTCTTCTCCATCCCATCCTACTGCACCCCAGGGTCAGACTCAATGCCAGAGGCCCTGCCACCGTGGCTCACACCTGGTCGGTCGTCCTCGCCAACAGTATCCAGGACGGTAAACTTATTCAGGGGAATGGCTACAGGGGTGCTCTGCACTACCTGTCTACTCTCCTTCGCTTCCCCCCGCCCCCCCCCCCCCTGGACTGTCACCCAACGACCTGCTTCCAGCAGCCTAGGTGTGACTACCTCCCTGTAGCTCTCATCTATGACTGCCTCATTCTCCCTTATGAATCGAAGGTCATCCAGCTGCTGCTCCAGATTCCTCACACAGTCTTCCAGATCACCCAGCCGCAAGCACTTCTGGTAGATGTGACTCTGCGGGAGAGGGGAGTTCCCCCAAGACTGCCACATCTCACAGGAGAGGCACATCACCGTCTCAGCAGGCATTGTAAAGACTAACTGGGAACAAACTCGTCCTCCGCCTCTTCTTATCAAAGCCTCAAAGCCCCACTCCTTCACTGGACGCTTTCCACTTTGCCATTTGCCATCTTCATTTTTGGAGTACATCTATCCTGCACCTTCCTCATTTTTCCCAGTAACTCAAGTGATTGCTGCTCTGCTGTCATCCCTACCAGCAGCTCCTTTCAACTTACTTTGGCTAACTGATGTCTCATACCACTGTAACTTCCTTTACTCCACTGAAATACTACTGTCAGACTTTACTTTTAACCCTATCAAATTTCAAGTTGAACTCAAATCATATTGTGATCACTGCCTCCTAAGATTTTTACCATAAGCTCCCTAATCACCTATGGTTTATTACATAACACCCAATCTAGTATAGCTGATCCCCTAGTTGGCTCAATGACAAACAGCTCTAAAAAGCCATTGGCATTAATCAAACTCACCCTCTTGAGATCCATTACTAACCTGATTTTCCCAATCAACCTGCAAGTTGAAACCCCCATGATTATAATTACATTGCCCTTTTGACATCCCTTTTCTATTTCCCGTTGTAACCTGGGGTCCAGATCCTAACTGCCGTCAGAGTCCTTTTACCTTTGCAGTTTCTTAACTCGGCCCACTAGGATTCAATATCTTCTGATCCTATGTCTCATCTTTCTACTGATCTGATGTCATTCTTTACCAGTAGAGCTACACCACCCCTTCTGCCTATGTTCCTATCCCTCTGACACAATATGTAACCATGGACATTGAACTCCCAACCACAACCATCCTTCAGCTATGATTCAGTGATGGCCAAAACAGCATACTTGACAATCTGTAATGCTGTGTGCATACATCTACTGATGCTTCTGGACACATCATCAGTGACGTTCTTGGAATCATTGGGTGTTTCAGGTCTTTCAACATCATACACCCTCCTCCAGGTGACCCAGCCGGGGCTGATCAGACCCCAGCTTGTGTCCAGATGGCTAGCTACACTTTACTCCATGGCTCCCCTCTCTTGAGCCACAGCCACCTTGAGGTCCTCTCTGCCTCATCGGTTGTACTGCGGATGGCTCTCCTCTTCCTCTCTCCCTCGCTAATGTAACAAGATGATCCACCTCATTTCTTAAACTGCATGTATTGAGATATAACACTTTGAGTACTGTATTTTCTATCCCTTTTGATTTTGCAGAGTGGTGGTGAGGAAGGACGGGGCTGCCTCACTGGTGATCATCTGTTGTCAGGATGACATTAGAACATAGAACATAGAAAACGTAGAATAGTACAGCACATTACAGGTCCTTCGGCCCACAATGTTGTGACGACTCTCAAACCCTGCCTCCCATATAACCCCCACCTTAAATTCTTTCATGGGACAGTCAATCATTGACCAATTCTTGTTTTGTCTCTGCAGCTCTCGATAAGCGCAGCCATGAGAGCGTCGGACCGGGTTCCAGCACTGGGAGGAACAGGTGAAAATGGCCGAATTGTGACCCATGACTACACCAAGACTGCCCACACCCTGCCCCGCATGAGTCACTCGAGTGGCGCTAGTCTCGGTGCGACTGGGATCTCATAATGCAGTGATGCAGACAAGCCCAGCACAACTCAGAGAACTAGTCAAACTCATCACAGGAACTTTTAATAACTAACTTCATCCTGGGAAATGTGCAAGTTGTTGCAAAATATTGTAAAGCTGCAATAATGAGGAGACAGGGCGAAAGCAAATCTCTGGATGGAGGTACTCAGCGTGGGACGGAAGGGTGTCTGTTCATTGTGCTTGGGTCTTACCGCTCGGCAGGTGTTTAGTATTTCTGATAGGAAACTCTCTCACTCCATGCTGCCTCCGACTGGGCCCATCACAGCCTCGTCACCCACCTTCTTCTCAAGGAGTCTGACATTGCTCGTGGGACGTCCACACAGCCAAAGCAAAGAGGCAGATTTGGTGGTAAGCTCTGGACAGGGGCCGCTGTGCAATGGAGTATCTACAGAGAGAGGCATGGAGGAAACTCCCCATCGCCAGAAACTCAAGAAAATACAAACCCTGCCTTTGAAATATTAAACACAGTTTCTATGGTCATTGTTTCTTTCAAGTAACTTCTGATGCTGATTTCTGATCACCATAAAGAGGCAAAAACATGTTTTAAGTTTCTATCAGAGGTAATGACACAATATTCTGTTGCCCTGTGCGGGAACCCGTTAGATATTTGCTCTTCGCTGTTACATGCTGTGTATCGTGTATGCATCGGCCTCTTCAGCTTATCATTGTTGGTGCTTGTTTCTGTAATTCTAGAGCCTCATTGAATAGTTAACCATCTGTTCGCAAACCCAGGGACCCAAGCTGGACAACAGTCATCAAGTACTGGATGCCCTCAGCTGCACTCAGGAGTGGGTTAAAACCGTTTTATATAATTGTTTGTACAAGAACATTAAACTAAATATACATTACTGCTGCCTCTTTCCATGTCTTAAGACAAACAGATGACTAATTTTACAAAGTTTAATAAGACAAAGACAGCAGTGTATGTGAGCTATCTGTCAATCTCTCACTTCTATACCTCACTACCTTATAAAAGTTCACAGGAACTCACAGGTCTATGTCAATAGGACACTCAAAGCTGCTGGGCAGGTTGACAGTGTTGTTAAGAGTGCATATGGTATGTTGCCCTTCATCAACTGTGGGATTGAGTTAATGAGGTAATGTTACAGCTGTATAAGACCTTGGTCAGACCCCATTTGGAGTACTGTTCAGTTCTGGTCACCTCACAACAGGAAGGATGTAGATACTATACAGAGAGTGCAGAGGAGGTTTACAAGAATGTTGCCAGGATTGAAGGGCATACCTTATCAGAAAAGGTTGAGTGAACTTGGCCTTTTCTCCTTGGAATGATGGACGGTGAGAGGTGACCTGATAGAGGTGTATAAGATGATGAGAGGCATTGATCGTGTGGATAGTCAGAGGTTTTTTCCCAAAACTGAAAAGACTAGCACAAGAGGGCACAGTTTTAAGGTGCTTGGAAGTAGGTACAAGGGGGATGTCAGAGGTAAGTTTTTCCACACAGAGAGTGGGGGGTGCGTGGAAGGGTCTCGGCCCAAAACGTCGACTGTGCTTCTCCCTATAGATGCTGCCTGGCCTGCTGCATTCCACCAGCATTTTGTGTGTGTTGCTTGAATTTCCAGCATTTGCAGATTTTCTCATGTTTAGGTATTTTAAGAGCCTCTTAGATAGGTACATGGAGCTTAGAAAAATAGAGGGCTATGCAGTAGGGAAATTTTAGGCAGCTTCCAGAATATGTTAAGTGGTAGGCACAACATTGTGGGCTGAAGGGCATACAATGTTCTGTAGATTTCTACGTTTCTATGTTTTTCTGTGAAGCCTATTGAGACTACAGTGTGTGAGCTGTGCACCAATGGGTCACTCCTATATCTCAGCACCTTGTACAAAGTCACAGAAGTTTGCTGAGATTGTACAGTCTGCGTGCTGTCTGTCAAACTCCCACTCCTACTTCTCAGCACCTTGTACAAATTCACAGGAAGCCACTGAGACATTTCTGTGTGTGAGCTGTCTGCCAATCCTTCACTCCTACATCTCAGCACAATCCGGCACCACATACAAATTCACAGAAATAAACAGGCAGACTATTATTTAGATGGGGAGAGAATTCAAAATGCAGAGGTGCAAAGGGTCTTGGGAGTCCTTGTGCTGGACACCTTAAAGGTTAACCTCCAAATTGAGTCGGTAGTGAAGAAGGCGAATGCAGTGTTGGCATTCATTTCTAGAGGTACAGAATATAAGAGCAGGGATGTGATGTTGAGGCTCTATAAGGCACTCGTGAGACCACACTTGAGTATTGTGTGCAGTTTTAGGATCCTTATTTTGGAAAGGATGTACTGACAATGGAGAGGGTTCAGAGAAGATTCAGAGAATGATTCCAGGAATGAAAGGGTTACTGTATGAGGAATGTCTGGCAGCTCTTGGACTGTATTCCCTGGAGTTCAGGAGAATGAGGGGGGACCATAGAAACATTCCAAATGTTAAAAGGCCTGAACAGATCAGATATGGCAAAGTTATTTCCCATGGTAGGGGAGTCCAGGACAAGAGGGCACAACTTCAGGATTGAAGAATGTCTATTTAGAACAGAGATGTGGAGAAATTACTTTAGTCAGAGGGTGGTAAATCCATATAACCATATAACAATCACAGCACGGAAACAGGCCATCTTGGCCCTCCTAGTCCGTGCCGAACTCTTAATCTCACCTAGTCCCACCTACCCGCACTCAGCCCATAACCCTCCACTCCTTTCCTGTCCATATACCTATCCAATATTACCTTAAATGACACAACTGAACTGGCCTCTACTACTTCTACAGGAAGCTCATTCCACACAGCTATCACTCTCTGAGTAAAGAAATACCCCCTCGTGTTTCCCTTAAACTTCTGCCCCCTAACTCTCAAATCATGTCCTCTAGTTTGAATCTCCCCTACTCTCAATGGAAACAGCCTGTTCACGTCAACTCTATCTATCCCTCTCAAAATTTTAAATACCCCGATCAAATCCCCCCTCAACCTTCTACGCTCCAATGAATAGAGACCTAACTTGTTCAACCTTTCTCTGTAACTTAATTGCTGAAACCCAGGTAACATCCTAGTAAATCGTCTCTGCACTCTCTCTAATTTATTGATATCTTTCCTATAATTCGGTGACCAGAACTGCACACAATATTCCAAATTTGGCCTTACCAATGCCTTGTACAACTTTAGCATTACATCCGTGGAATTTGTTGCCATGAGTGGCTGTGGAGGCCAAGTCTTTGGGTGTATTTAAGGCAGAGATAGATAGGTTCTTGATTAGCCAGGGCATCAAAGGATATGGGGAGAACACAGGGGAGTGGGGATGACTGGAAGAATTGAATCAGCCTCGATGGGCCGAATGATCTACTTCTGCTCCTATATCTTATGGTCTGGCTTTGGAGAGGGTCCAGAGGAGGTTCGTAAGGATGATTCCAGGAACGAAAGCGTTATCACACAAGGAACATTTGATAGCACTGGACTGTACTTGCTGGAATTTAGAAGGATAATGGGGTATCTCATAGAAATCTTTTGAAAGGCCTAAATAGAGTAGATGTAGAAAGGAAGTTTCCCATGGTGGGGGAGTCTAGGACAAAAGGGCACAGCCTCAGAATAGTGGGGGCGTCCATTTAAAACAGAGATGTGAAGAAATTTCTTTTGCCACAGAGTGGTGAATTTGTGGAATTAATTACCACAGGCATCTGTGAGGTCAGTCTAAGGCAGGTTCTTAGACCATAACACCAAAAGACATAGGAGCAGAATAAGGCCATTCAGCCCATCAAGTCTGCTCTGCCATTGCATCATGGCTGATCCTAGATCCCACTTAATCCCATACACCTGCTTTCTCGCCAAATCCTTTGATGTCAATAGACAATAGACAATAGGTGCAGAAGTAGACCATTCAGCCCCTCGAGTCTGCACCGCCATTCTGAGATCATGGCTGATCATTCACTATCAATACCCAGTCCCTGCCTTGTCCCCATATCCCTTGATTCCCCTATCCATCAGATATCTATCTAGCTCCTTCTTGAAAGCATCCAGAGAATTGGCCTCCACCGTCTTCCGAGGTAGTGCATTCCACACCTCTACAACTCTCTGGGAGAAGAAGTTCTTCCTCAACCACAACTCTCTGGGAGAAGAAGCTCTTCCTGACTGATCAGGAAACTATCAACCTCTGCCTTAAATATACACATGAACTTGGCCTTCACCACAGTCTATGGCAGATAATTCACTGCTCTCTGGCTATAAAAATTCCTCTGTTCTCAAGGGTTGCCCCTCAAGTCTGAGGCTGTACCCTCTAGTTCTGGATACCCCCACCATAGGAAACAGCTTCTCCATATCTACCCTATCAAGTCCTTTCAACATTTGGTAGGTTTCAAAGAGATCCCCCTCCTTCTACATCCTTCCAAATTCCAGTGAAACTCCTCATATGTTAACCCCTTCATTCCCAGAATCATCCTCATGAGCTTCCTGAGATATGGGGCCCAAAACTGTTGACAATACTCAAGTGTGGCCTGACTAGTGTTTTATAAAGGCTCAGCATTATCTTCTTGCTTTTATATTCTATTCCCCTTGAAATAAATGCAAACATTGCTTTTGCCTTCTTTACCACAATATCAACCTGTAAATTTACCTTCTGGGAGTCTTCCACGAGGACCCCAAAGTCCCTCTGCATCTCCGATGTTTAAATCTTCTCCCCATTTGGATAATAGTCCACACCATTGTTCCTTTTACCAAAATGCATTATCGTAATTTCCCCAACTCTGTATTCCACCTGCCACTTATTATCCCCCATTCTTCCAATTTGTCTATGTGGTAAACTATGTATACCTGTCTGGACACGATCCCCCCCTCTGCTGACTGCTCCTGTGGCTCCTCCCACAGACCCCTGTATAAAGGTGATTGGGGCACTGCTCCTCCCTCAGTCTCGACATGGTCGTGCTCCCTTTTTCGCTGTTAATAAAAGCCTATCGTTCACTTCCAGTCTCCTAGTGTTATTAATGGTGCATCAATTTTATTAACAGCGAATTTAAAACATGGAATGAATTTTACGACCCGACAGATTGGATATTGACCCTCAATCTCCCAAGGCTGGCATCACTTTTGAACTCTAGCTTGCATGCTTCGAATCGTACTTGGAGGAGATTCGAGTGACCGAGGCTGCCACGATGCACAGAGTTCTCCTCTCCAGGGTCAGTCCGCGGGTCTACTCCCTGATCAGGGACCTACCGACCTACCAAGGGACACTGGACGCCCTCAAAAGACAATACCTGCGGCTGGTGAACACCGTCCACGCAAGACATCACTTAGCGACACGACGGCAGCGGGCCGGAGAGTCGAGCACTGAGTTTGTCCGGGCCCTACAGACACTCGTGCGGGCCTGCAACTGCAGGGTACTGACTGTGGAACAGCATGTGGAGCTGCTAGTAAGAGATGCCTTCGTTATGGGGATCAGGTCAGCGTACGTGCGCCAGTGGCTGCTGGAACACGCCGATCTTACCTTATATTCGGCGATCGAGCTGGCTGACACGCTGGAAGCCGCTCTGCACAACGCTTGAGCTGTCCAGGCACGTGGTCTCCCGCTGGCCCCGTGGAGGCTGCAGACCCTGCAACCCGCCGGCGAATCAACCTCGGCTGCTGCCAGTCGCAAGTCCATGCAGTGTTACTTCTGCAGACTTGAAAAGCACCCCCGAAAACGCTGCCCAGCCCGAGAACCTACCTGCTTCAGCTGTGGAAAGAAGGGCCACTTTGCCAAGGCCTGTAAGTCCAAACCGCGAGCGGGGTCGAGCAGCGCAGCGTGCGAGGCATGGGGGCGGCCATCTTGGCCAGCGCCACCTCGCCCCGCCTCTGACCCACGGGTGCTTGCCGGGCACCAAGACGGCAATGCAACTCTGGCCTCCGTGACCCTCGACCAAAGCACTCCCCACCAGCTCGCAAGGTCAATGATGCACATCCTGGTGGAGGGGCACAGGACTAGCTGCCTGTTTGACACAGGCAGCACTGAGAGTTTTATTCACCCGGACACGATGCAACGCTGAGGACTCATGACACAGCCGGTAAGGCAGAAGGTCACCATGGCTTCTGGATCACATTCCACAGACATCTGGGGGGGGCGGGTTGTGTAGTGACATCGGTGGTGCAGGGCACAGAATATCGCGACTTTGCGTTACTGGTCATGCCTCAACTGTGTGCCCCTGTGGTATTGGGGCTGGACTTCCAGAGCCACCTGAGAAGTGTGACAATGGAGTATGACGTGCCCCTCCCACCAATCACTGTCAGAAATCCCTGGTTCTGTAGGACTTCATCACATACCCTGCTACTGACCACACACACACACCCATCCCACCCAACACCATGACAACAGCCGCACCACGGACGCCTCTCCACCCTCAAGATCCCTCCCCCACCGCTGTTCACCAACCTGACCCCCGACTGTAAACCTCTGGTAACGAAAAGCAGGAGGTACAGCGCGGGGGACAGGGCCTTCATTCAGTCAGAGGTGCAGCAGCTACTCAGGGAGGGGATCATTGAGCCAAGCACAAGTCCTTGGAGGGCCCAGGTGGCCGTTGTTCAGAACGGACAGAAAAATAGGATGGTAGTGGACTATAGCCAAACCATCAATCGGTTCACGCAGCTTGACGCGTACCCCCTACCCCGCATCGCGGATATGATCAATCAGATAGCTCAGTACAAGGTGTACTCGACCATAGACCTAAAATCCGCTTACCATCAGCTCCCCATCCACCCGGAGGACTGCCCCTACACCACCTTCGAGGCGGGCGACAGGCTTTATCACTTCCTGCGTGCCCCCTTCTGTGTCACGAATGGTGCTCTGTCTTCCAGTGGGAAATGTTACTGGATGGTGGACCAGTGCCAACTGAAGGCCACGTTCCCATACCTGGATAACATCACCATCTGCGGTCACAACCGGCAGGATCACGACACCAACCTCCAACAATTTTTCCAAGCGGCCAAAGCTTTTAACCTTACCTATAACAGGGACAAGTGTGTGTTCAGAACCACCCAACTTGCTATCCTTGGGTATGTCGTGGAGAACGGAGTCATTGGCCCTGACCCTGATCGTATGCGCCCCCTGTTGGAACTCCCTCTTCCCAACACCCTCAGAGCCCTCAAAAGGTGCCTGGGCTTCTTTTCCTATTACACCCAGTGGGTCCCTCACTACGCAGACAAGGCCTGCCCCCTGGTCAAGTCCACCGCATTTCCCCTCTCAGCTGAGGCCCACGCAGCCTTCAGCCACATTAAAGGGGACATTGCCAAAGCAACAATGCATGCGGTGGATGAGACCATTCCCTTCCAAGTAGAGAGTGACGCCTCCAACTTTGTGCTGGCTGCTACCCTCAATCAGGCAGGCAGGCCAGTAGCATTCTTTTCTCGTATCCTTCAAGGCCCTGAAATTCAGCACTCCACAGTGGAGAAAGAAGCCCAGGCCATAGTGGAAACTATTAGTGGAGGCACTATCTCACCGGCAAAAAGTTTACCTTGCTGACCGACCAGCGCTCAGTGGCATTCACGTTTAGCAACCAACAGCGGGGCAAAATCAAAAATGATAAAATTTTGAGGTGGAGAATCAAACTCTCCACCTACAACTATGACATCCTGTACCGGCCTGGACGCTTCAATGAGCCCCCCGATGCCCTATCCCAGGGAACGTGTGCCAGCGTGCAGCTCGACTGGCTATACGCCCTCCATGCAGATCTTTGCCACCCGGGGGTCACCCGGCTTTTCCACTTCGTGAAAGCCCGGAACCTGCCTTACTCCCTCGAGGAGATCAGGACGATGACCAGGGACTGCCAAGTCTGCACTGAGTGCAAACTGCACTTCTACCGTCCTGAAAAGGCACAACTTATAAAGTCCACCCGCCCCTTTGAGCGAATAAGTGTTGACTTTAAGGGCCCCCTTCCCTCCACCAACTGCAATGTATACTTTCTTAACATAATCAACGAGTACTCGTGGTTCCCCTTTGCCATCCCCTGCCCAGATACCACTGCCACGTCCGTCATAAAAGCCCTGCGCCAGCTCTTCACTCTGTTCGGATATCCCTGCTATATCCACAGTGATAGAGAGTCCTCCTTTATGAGTGACGAGCTGCGCCAATACCTTCTGGCTAGAGGTATTGCGACTAGTAGGACCACGAGCTATAATCCCTGGGGAAATGGACAGGTGGAGAGGGAGAATGCCACTGTGTGGAAGGCCACACTCTTAGCCCTTCGGTCAAAGGGACTGCCGGTCTCTTGCTGGCAGGAGGTCCTCCCCGAGGCACTCCACTCCATCCGCTCCGTTATGCACATCCACCAATGCCACCCCTCATGAGCGACTCTTTTCTTTTCCCAGGAAGTCTGCCACTGGGACCACCCTACCGGCTTGGCTGACATCCCCAGGGCCAGTGCTGCTCCGGAAACATGTGAAGAGCAATAGATACTCCCCGATGGTCGAACGGGTTCATTTACTTCATGTGAACCCCCAATATGCCCAAGTGGTCTTACCTGATGGGTGGGAGGACACAGTCTACATCCGCGACCACAGGAGCACCAGACCCCTACCCTGAATGCTCCATGGTGGCTATGGTCCCCCTACCCATCGATGTATATACCCATGAGACACCGCGCACACCCAGCCCTACACCGACTCCTCCCAACACTCCCATACTGGGAGCCACGCACACACATGAGGGGTTACTGATGCCTAAGGGGCTGGCACCTCCAGTCAGGCCGGGGCCAGCACAATCACCATCACCGGTGCAATCACCACGTAGATCGCAGCGATGGACTCGGCCGCCTGATAGACTCAACCTGTAAATATACTGTCAGAAACTTCACTAAGTGGGGACTCTCATTTAAAACAAAGGAGGGGTGAATGAGGTAAACTATGTATACCTGTCTGGACATGGCCCCCCCTCTGCTGACTGCTCCTATGGCTCCTATCAGACCCCTGTATAAAGGTGATTGGGGGCACTGCTCCTCCTTCAGTCTCGACATGGTCGTGCTCCCTTTTTACTGTTAATAAAAGCCTATTGTTCACTTCCAGTCTCCTAGAGTTATTGATGGTGCATCAGTCTAATTCCTGCTGCAATTGCACTGCTTCCTCAGAACTACCTAGCCCTCCACCTGTCTTCATCTCATCCACAAAGTTTGCCACAAAGCCATCAATTCCATCATCCAAATCACTGAAAACCAATGTGAAAAGTAGTGGTCCCAGTACTGACCCCCAAGGAACACCACTCGTCACTGGCAGTAAACCAGAAATGGCCCCTTTTATTCCCACTCACTGTCTCCTGCCTGTCAGCCATTCCACTATCCATGCCAGTATCTTCCTTGTATCTTAATTAGACTCAGCATCAAAGGATACAGGGAGAAGGCCAGTTGTGGGGCTGAAGGGGGAGAAAATAAGTGATCAGCCATGATTGAATGGCGGAGCAGTCTTGACTGGGACAAATGTCCTCATTCTGCTTCTATGTATATGAACTCAAGGTCTAAGTTCACAGCAACTTGCTGAGGCAGCACTGTGTGTGAGCTGCCTGTCAATCCCTCCCTCCTCCACCTCAGCACCTTGTACAATTTTACAGAAACTCACTGAGTGTGTTCTGTGTGTGAGCTGCCTGTCAATCCCTCCCTCCTCCACCTCAGCACCTTGTAGAATTTTACAGAAACTCACTGAGTGTGTTCTGTGTGTGAGCTGCCTGTCAATCCCTCCCTCCTCCACCTCAGCACCTTGTAGAATTTTACAGAAACTCACTGAGTGTGTTCTGTGTGTGAGCTGCCTGTCAATCCCTCACTCCTCCACCTCAGCACCTTGTAGAATTTTACAGAAACTCACTGAGTGTGTTCTGTGTGTGAGCTGCCTGTCAATCCCTCCCTCCTCCACCTCAGCACCTTGTAGAATTTTACAGAAACTCACTGAGTGTGTTCTGTGTGTGAGCTGCCTGTCAATCCCTCCCTCCTCCACCTCAGCACCTTGTAGAATTTTACAGAAACTCACTGAGTGTGTTCTGTGTGTGAGCTGCCTGTCAATCCCTCCCTCCTCCACCTCAGCACCTTGTAGAATTTTACAGAAACTCACTGAGTGTGTTCTGTGTGTGAGCTGCCTGTCAATCCCTCCCTCCTCCACCTCAGCACCTTGTAGAATTTTACAGAAACTCACTGAGTGTGTTCTGTGTGTGAGCTGCCTGTCAATCCCTCACTCCTCCACCTCAGCACCTTGCTTAAGTTCATAGGAACACAGTGAGAAGGGACTGTGTGTGAGCTGTCAATCCTTTAGTCCTACACCTCAGCACAATCCAGCACTGTATAAATTCATGGAACTCACAGAGACTGTCCTGTGACTGAGCTGACTGTCAATCTCTCCGTGCTAGACCTTAATGCCATCCAGCACCGTGTAAATATTCACAGCAAATTACTGAGACTGTACTGTGTGTGAGCTGACTGCCAGCCCCTCACTCCTGCACCTTAGCACCATGTAGAATTTTACAGCGATTCACTGAGTGTTTTTTGTGAGTGATCTTACTGACAATCCTTCAATACTACACTTGTACAAACTCACAACTTACTGAGACTGTGTGATCTGTCAATCCCTCACTCCTGCACCTCAGCACCGTGTAAATATTCACAGCAACTCACTGAGACTGTACTGTATGTGAGCTGTCTGTGCATTGCTCACTCCTATACCTCAGCACCTTGTTCAAATTATTTGGAACTTAGTGAGAAACAACTGTGTGTGAGCTGTCAATCCCTCACTCCTACACCTCAGCACAATCAAGCACCATGAACAAGTTCATTGGAACTCACTGAGACTATTCTGTGACTGAGCTGACTGACAGTCGCTCACTCCTCAATCACTCTGCACGATCCAGCTGTGTACAAATTCACAGCAACTCCCCGAGACTGGACTGTGAGTGAGATCTATGCCAATCCCTCACTCCTACACATCAGCTCAATTAAGCACCATATTCAGAGTAACACTCTGAAACAGCACTTTGTGTGAGCTCTTCACTCCTGCATCTCAGCATCTCCCAGCACTGTGTACAAATTCACAGGAATTCACTGAGATGGTATTGTGTGAGCTGTCAATCTCTCATTCCTACCCCTCAGCATCATGTAGAATTTTACAGGAACTCTGTTCTGTGAGTGAGCTGACTGTCAGTCCTTCAGCACTGCACCTCTGCAGCTTGTACAAATTCACGACAATGTGCTCAGATCGGTGTGCCAATTCCTCAGTTCTACATTTCAGCACCTCCAGCACCATGTAAAAATTCACAGCAAATCTCTGAGACTGTACTGTGTGTGAGCAGTCTCAGACCTTCAGTCCTATGTCTCAGCATCTCCCAGCACTTGGTACAAATTCACCAGAATGCTTTGTGTGTGAGCTGTCGGTCAATCCCTCAAACCGACACCTCAGCACCTTGTACAAATTCACAGGAATTCAGTCGGACTGTACTGTGAGTGAGCTGACTGTCAATCCCTCACCCCTACCCCTCAGCCACATGTAGAATTTTACAGGAACTCTGTTCTGTGAGTGAGCTGACTGTCAATCCCTCAGCCCTACACCTGAGCACATTATACAAATTCACGACTCGCTGAGACTGCACTGTGTGTTCCCCTTGTCCTTACCTACCACCCCACCAGCCTCCAGGTCCAATGTATAATTCTCCGTAACTTCAGCCACCTCCAACGGGATCCCACTACCAAGCACATCTTTCCCTCACCCCCTTTCTGCTTTCTGCAGGGATCGCTCCCTACATGGCTCCCCTGTCCACTCGTCCTCCCCATCCCTTCCCACCGATCTCCCTCCTGGCACTTATCCTTGTAAACGGAACAAGTGCTACACCTGCCCTTACACTTCCCCCCTCACCACCATTCAGGGCCCCAGACAGTCCTTCCAGGTGAGGCGACACTTCACCTGTGAGTCGGCTGGTGTGGTATACTGTGTCTGGTTCTCCCGGTGTGGCCTTTTATATATTGGTGAGACCCGACGCAGACTGGGAGACCGTTTCGCTGAACACCTATGCTCGGTCCGCCAGAGAACACGGGATCTCCTGGTGGCCACACATTTTAATTCCACATCCCATTCCCATTCTGATATGTCTATCCATGGCCTCCTCTACTGTCAAGATGAAGCCACACTCAGGTTGGAGGAACAACACCTTATATACCGGCTGGGTAGCCTCCAACCTGATGGCATGAACATTGACTTCTCTAACTTCCGTTAATGCCCCTCCTCCCCTTCTTACCCCATCCCTGACATATTTAGTTGTTTGTTTTTTTTTCCTTTCTCTCTGCCCATCACTCTGCCTGTTCTCCATCTCCCTCTGGTGCTCCCTCCTCCCCCTTTCTTTCTCCCGAGGACTCCCATCCCATGATCCTTTACTTTTTCCAGCTCTGTATCACTTTCACCAATCACCTTTCCAGCTCTTAGCTTCATCCCACCCCCTCCAGTCTTCTCCTATCATTTCTCATTTCCCCCTCCCCCCACTACTTTCAAATTTCTTAGTATCTTTCCATTCTGTTAGTCCCGATGAAGGGTCTTGGCCTGAAACGTCAACAGTTCTTCTCCTTATAGATGCTGCCTGGCCTGCTGTGTTCCACCAGCACTTTGTGTGTGTTGTTTGAATTTCCAGCATCTGCAGATTTCCTTGTGTCTGCACTGTGTGTGATCTCTGTGCCAATCCCTCACTCCTTAACCTACCTTAAACATATCCATGGACTTGGACTCCACCACAGCCTGTGGAAGAGCATTCTACTGACACTACTCTCTGGCAAAAAAAATGGCTCCTTACCTCTGTTCTAAAAGGTCACCCCTCAATTTTGAGGCTGTACCCTCTATTCTGGATACCTCCGCATCATAGGAAACATCCTCTCCACTTCCACCCTATCTAGTCCTTTCAATATTCAGTAGGTTTCAATGAGATCCCCTTCCATCCTTCTAAATTCCAGTAAGTACAGGCCCAAAGCTGCCAAACGTTCATCATTTGTTAATCCCTTTATTCCAGGAATCATCCTCGTGAACCTCCTCTGGACTCTCTCCAATGATCATTTCTGAGATATGGGGCCCAAAACTGTTGACTATACTCCAAGTGCAGCCTGACTGGTGTCTTATAAAGGCTCAGCATTATCTCCTTGCTTTAATATTCTAGTTCCCTTCAAATAAATGCCAAGATTTCATTTGTCTTCTTTAACACGGACCCAAACTGTAAATTAATCTTCTGGGAGTCTTGCACAAGGACTCCTAAGTGCCTCTGCACCTCTGATGTTTGAAACTACTTCCTATTTAAATAATAGTCCACAGTATTGTTCCTTTTACCAAATTGCATTATCATATGAAAGGCTAACTTTGAGGAGATGCGAAGGGATTTAGAGAGAGTGGATTGGGTCAAGTTGTTTTATGGGAAGGATGTAATAGAGAAATGGAGGTCATTTAAGGGTGAAATTATGAGGGTACAGAATCTTTATGTTCCTGTTAGGTTGAAAGGAAAGGTTAAAGGTTTGAAAGCACCATGGTTTTCAAGGGATATTAGAAACTTGGTTCGGAAAAAGAGGGATGTCTACAATAGATATAGGCAGCATGGAGTAAAGGAATTGCTCGAGGAATATAAAGAATGTAAAAGGAATCTTAAGAAAGAGATTAGAAAAGCTAAAAGAAGATACGAGGTTGGTTTGGCAAATAAGGTGAAAGTAAATCCAAAAGGTTTCTACAGTTATATTAAAAGCAAGAGGATAGTGAGGGATAAAATTGGTCCCTTAGAGAATCAGGGTGGTCAGCTATGTGTGGAGCCGAGGGAGATGGGAGAGATTTTCAACGATTTCTTCTCTTCGGTATTCACTAAGGAGAAGGATATTGAATTGTGTAAGGTGTGGGAAACAAGTAAGGAAGATATGGAACCTATGACAATTACAGAAGTGGAAGTGCTGGCGCTTTTAAGAAATTTAAAAGTGGATAAATCTCCGGGTCCTGACAGGATATTCCCCAGGACCTTGAGGGAAGTTTGTGTAGAGATAGCAGGAGCTCTGACGGAGATCTTTCAGATGTCATTAGAAACGGGGATTGTGCCGGAGGATTGGCGTATTGCTCATGTGGTTCGATTGTTTAAAAAGGGTTCTAGAAGTAAGCCTAGCAATTATAGACCTGTCAGTTTGACATCAGTGGTGGGTAAATTAATGGAAGGTATTCTTAGAGATAGTATTAATAATTATCTGGATAGACAGGATCTGATTAGGAGTAGCCAGCATGGATTTGTGCGTGGAAGGTCAAGTTTGACAAACCTTATTGAATTTTTTGAAGAAGTTACGAGGAATGTTGACGAGGGTAAGGCAGTGGATGTCGTCTATATGGACTTTAGCAAAGCCTTTGACAAAGTTCCACATGGAAGGTTAGTTAAGAATGTTCAGTCGTTAGGTATTAATGCTGGAATAATAAAATGGATTCAACAGTGGCTAGATGGGAGATGCCAGAGAGTAGTGGTGGATAATTGTTTATCGGGATGGAGGCCGGTGACTAGCGGGGTGCCTCAGGGATCTGTTTTGGGCCCAATGTTGTTTGTAATATACATAAATGATCTGGATGATGGGGTGGTAAATTGGATTAGTAAGTATGTCGATGATACTAAGGTAGGAGGTGTTGTGGATAATGAGGTGGGTTTTCAAAGCTTGCAGTGAGATTTATGCCGGTTAGAAGAATGGGCTGAACATTGGCAGATGGAATTTAATGCTGAGAAGTGTGAGGTTCTACATTTTGGCAGGAATAATCCAAATAGAACATACAGGGTAAATGGTAGGGTATTGAGGAATGCAGTGGAACAGAGAGATCTAGGAATAACAGTGCATAGTTCCCTGAAGGTGGAGTCTCATGTAGATAGGGTGGTGAAGAAGGCTTTTGGAATGCTGGCCTTTATAAATCAGAGCATTGAGTACAGAAGTTGGAATGTAATGTTGAAATTGTACAAGGCATTGGTAAGGCAAAATTTGGAATATTGTGTACAGCTCTGGTCACCGAATTATAGGAAAGATATCAATAAATTAGAGAGAGTGCAGAGACGATTTACTAGGATGTTACCTGGGTTTCAGCACTTAAGTTACAGAGAAAGGTTGAACAAGTTAGGTCTCTATTCATTGGAGCGTAGAAGGTTGAGGGGGGATTTGATCGAGGTATTTAAAATTTTGAGAGGGATAGATAGAGTTGACGTGAATAGGCTGTTTCCATTGACAGTAGGGGAGATTCAAACGAGAGAACATGATTTGAGAGTTAGGGGGCAAAAGTTTAAGGGAAACACAAGGGGGTATTTCTTTACTCAGTGAGTAATAGCTGTGTGGAATGAGCTTCCTGTAGAAGTAGTAGAGGCCAGTTCAGTTGTGTCATTTAAGGTAAAATTGGATAGGTATATGGACAGGAAAGGAGTGGAGGGTTATGGGCTGAGTGCGGGTAGGTGGGACTAGGTGAGATTAAGAGTTCGGCACGGACTAGGAGGGCCGAGATGGCCTGTTTCTGTGCTGTGATTGTTATATGGTTATATATTTCCAACACTATATTGTATCTGCCACTTTTTTGCCTATTCTTCCAATTTGTCTGAGTCTTGCTACAATCACATTGCTTCCTCAGCACTACCTACCCTTCCACCATCACTGGAAATCAACCAGAAGAGACCCCTTTAATCCCACTCACTGCCTCCTGACTGTCAGCCATTCCTCTATCTATGCCAGTATCTTTCCTGTAACATCATAGGATTTTATCTTGTTAAGTAGCCTCATGTGTGGCACCTTATCAAATGCCTTCTGAAAATCCAAGTAAATGACATCCACTGCCTCTCCTTTGTCCACCCTGCTTGTTACTTCCTCAAAGAACTCTTAACAGATTTGTCAAGCAAGATTTCTCTTCACAGAAACCATGCTGACTTTGACTTATTTTATCATAAGTCTCCAAGTATCCCAAAACATCCTGAATAACAGACTCCAGCACTTTCCCCAACCACTGAGGTTCAGCTGACTGGCCTCTCATTTCCTTTCTATTGCCTTTCTCCCTTTGTAAAGAGTGGAGTGACATTTGCAATCTTCCAGTCTTCTGGGACAATGCCAGAATCAAGTGATTATTGAAAGATCATAACCAATGCATCTGTTAAAACTTCAGCAACCTCTCTCAGGACTCTGGGATGTAGTCCATCTGGTCCAGGTGTTTATCCACCTTAAAACCTTTGAGTTTGCCTTGCATTTTTCCCTTTGTAATAACAATGGCATTCAATGCTGCTCCCTGACGCTCACGGATCTCTGGCACACTGCTAGTGTCTTCCACAGTGAATACTGATGCAAAGTACCCATTAAGTTAATCTGCTATTTCTTTGTTCCCCCATCACCAGCATCATTTTTTAGTTGTCCAATATCAACTCTCTCCTCCCATTTACTCTTTATTTAACTGAAAAATCTTTTAATAGCCAGCGTACTAATCTTGGCTAGTTTGCTCTCATATTTCACCTTTTCGCTTCTTATAGCTTTTTTAGTTGCCTTTTGTTGGATTTTAAAAGCTTCCCAATCACCCAACTTCCCACTCACTTTTGCTACCTTATGTAGCATCCTTGCCCCCAATTTATCCCCGTTCGCCTAGGTGATCCACCGTCGCCCCGCCAACAGTGTAATACTTTGGTGTAAATATGGAGTAATGCCCCCCCCAGTACACGCTTGCAACACAAATACCAGACAAAACACCAAAGGCGAGTAAATAATTACAACTTTATAGTTATTTCTTAGTGATGGGTTAGTAGAAACAGATAACCTAATGGCATGAAATCAGTAAGTTTATCAATTTGTGCACATAATATTTTAATACATTGGAGCTCACGCCTCCGGTTCCATCCACAACAACCTTCCAAGCCTTCGGCCACCGTCCAAACCATCAACTTCCAGTATCTGCTGCCCTGGAACTGCTGTCGGCTCCTCGCACATCCGTCCTCTTCCCACACCTCCCGAAAAAGACCGCGAACTCCTGCTCAGCTCACACATACAAGATAGTATAACAATTTTCCATTGATTAGTTCCCCCCTTATCTGCAGTTATAACCCAAACATTCCAGCAACAGAAACTCATTACAGCATTAAGTAATATTAAAGAGAAGCCATTTCATTATAACAATACAGAGAAGCCATTTTGTTAGCCTGAACAGTTAACACCATAGTTAATGGTACTGACAGCCCTACACTTATATGCCCTTTCCTTGGCTTTTATGCAGTCCCTAACTTCCCTTGTCAGCCATGGTTCCCTACCCCTGCCATTGAGAACAACTTCTTCTGTGGGACATATCTATCCTGCGTCTTGTGAACTAGTTCCAGAAACATCAGCCATCTCTGCTCTGCTGTCATCCCTTCTCCAATCCACCTGGGTAAGCTCCTCTCTCATGCCTCTGTAATTCCCTTAATTCCGTTGCAATACTGATTCATGTATAACTTGTGCTTTTCCCTCTCAAACTGCAGTATGTATTCAAATATTATGATCACTGTCTCCTAAGGGTTCCTTCACATTAAGCTCCCTAATAAGATCTGCGTTATGACACGATATCCTATCTAAGATGGCTTTCCTCGAGTAGGCTCAAGCACAAGCTGCTCTAAAAAGCCATCTCATAGGCACTCAACAAATTCCCTCTCTTGCGATCAGACAGCAACATGATTTTCCCAATCCTCTTGCATATTGAAGTTCCCCATTAGTCATTACCCTTATTACATGCCTCTTCCAGCTTCCTTTGCAATCTCAACCCCACATTTTGGCTACTATTTGGAGGCCTATATTCTCAATGTTTTTTTGTGTTGAAGCTATGTTCATGCCATCAAGTTGGAGGCTACCCAGATGGCATTCGGGGTTGCTTCTCCGACCTGAGTGTGGGCTCATCGCAACAGCAGAGGAGGCCATGGATGAACATGTTGGAATGGAAATGGGAAGCTGAATTAAAATCTTTCACTAATTAACTTCCCAGCTCTTTCTTCAACCCTCCCCCTCCTGGTTTCACCTATTACCTTGTGTTTCTTCCTCTCCTCCCACCCTCTTCTACCTCTGAGTCCTCGTCTTTTTTCTCCAGTTCTGCTGAACAGTCTTGGCCTGAAATCTCAATTGTACTCTTTTCCATTGACGCTGCCAGCCCTGCTGAGTTCCACAGCATTTTTGTATACTGTGCCATCCTCTTCAGTTCCCTACCCTCCTGAGTCATTGGGCCAGACTCATTGTTGCTTCCCCCAGGTAATTGTCCCCCCCCCCCAACAGTACTCAAAATGGAATACTTATTGTTGAGGAGGACAGCCACAGGGGTGCTCCCCACTATCTGATGTTGTATCTGTTTCCTGTAGCCTTGGGGGTGACTACTTCACTGTAACTCCTGCCTATCACTGCCTCACTTACCCTAACAATCTGAAGGTCATCAAGTTGCAGCTCTAGCTCCTTAACACGGTCACTAAGGAGCTGCATCTCATGCACCTGGTGCAGATGTGGCCCTCGGGGAGTCTCCTGGAAGTCTCCTTGAAATCCCACATCTGACACACCCAGAACAGAACATTGGCTCTGTTGATGTGCCCCTGTTTTTTCATGCATATATTCAGAAAAATATAAATAAGAAATATGGAATGAACTTCCCTACTTACCTTGCCTTTGCATGTTCTTGCTGAAGTCTTGATGAGCCAAAGCCTTACTACTCCGAATGAAACCATAAGATATAGGACAGAAGTAGGCCATCCCGCCCATCAAGTCTGCTCGGCCATTCAATCATGGACTGATCCAGTTCTTTCAGTCACCCCCACTCCCCTGCCTTCTCCCCATACCCTTTGGTGCCCTGGCTAATCAAGAACATATCTTTCTTTGCCTTAAATGCACCCAGTGACTTGGCCTCCACAGCCTCTCGTGGCAACAAATTCCACAGATTTACCACCCTCTGACTAAAGTAATTTTTCCGCATCTCTGTTCTAAATGGATGCCTTTCAATCTTGAAGTTGTGAATCAGACTACTCCGATGACCATTCTTCCTTGATGACAGCTCTGCTAAGTGGTACCTCTCTTTTATAGAGACTGAGTTTTTAAAGCTCTTCACCGGACCTGCACAGCAACGCTCTGTTGCGTCTGCTCAGTACTCCAATCAACAACTCCTATCAAAAAACTTCCTTCTTTTTAAAGCTCTTTGTCGGACTTGTGTGGGAACACTTCTGTTTTGTCTGCACAGTGCTCCATTCACTTTTCCCTTAAGCACTGATGCACCATCAATAACTCACTCTGAGACATAAGGCGAGATATCGGCTTTTATTGACTGGAAGAAGGAACAAGCAGTGAGTGACCACCATACTACATTCTGGAGACTGAGAGGCCGGCTCAGGCCTTGATTGCCTTTATACAGGTGGGAGGAGCCACAGGAGCAGTCAGCAGGGGCATGTCCAGACAGGTCGCACGTAGTTCACCACAAGCACTCTAATCAATTCCAGTTCATTGCACAACATCCTATCCAGAATAGCTGATCCCCTAGTGGACTCAACCACAAGCTGTTCTAAAAAGCTATTTCACAGGCATTCTTAAAACTCCCCCTCTTGGGATCAAGCACCAACTGGATTTTCCCAATCTCTCTGCATGTTGAAATCCCAGTGACAATTTTACAATTTCCCTTTTGGCACGCATTTTCTATTTTCCATTATAATTTGTAGACCACATCCTTACTACTGTTTGGGTGTCTGTATATAACTCCCATCAGGGTTATTTTACCCTTGCAGTTCCTTAGCTCTATCCACAATCATTCAACACCTTCTGTCTATATGTCACTTCTTTCTGATGATTCGATTTCACCTTTTACCATCAGAGCCATGCTACCCCCTCTGCCTACCTCCCTGTCCTTTCCATACAATTTGTATCCTTGGATGTGAAGCTCCCAGCTATAATCTTCTTTCAGCCACGATTCAGTGATGCCCACATCGTCGTACACGACAATCTATAACTGTGCTACAAGTTCACCTACCTTACTCCTTATACTACACACATTCAAATATAACACCTTCAGTTCTATATTCACCCTTTGCAGTCTTGCCTGCCCCTTAGATTGCAACTCATCCTGTTGACTGTAATTCTGCCCTATCATCAGCCTCTCTTTCTTAGGAGTCTCACTACACACTGCCTTTGTTTGTAAACCAACTACCTCATCCTCAGCGCTACCAGTTTGGTTCCCACCCCTCTGCCAAATTAATTTAAATCCACACAAACAACTCCAGCAAATCTGCCTGCAAGGATATTTGGCTCCTGAGATATAACTGGTCTCTTTTGTACAGGTCATACCTTCCTCAGACGAGATTCCAATGAGCCATAAATTTGAACCCCTGCCACCCGCACCAGTTCCTCAGCCACGCATTCAAATTATCAAAGGTTCATTTATTATCAATGTACACAACCCTGAAACTCTTCTTCTCCAGATAGCCACAAAACCAAAAAAGTAAAAACTGGTAGCATAATCATCAAACCCCCTACCCCATGTAAAAAAATGACAAAAACAGAACCAGCACCTTAACCCCAAATCCCCCTCCCCACATACAAAAAATGAGAACAATTGGGTGTAAAACACTGAATATAAACAACTATAATTCACCTGCCAAATCAACCTATTTTTGCCTATCTATCTTGGATTACTATCTTGGAGATCGTGTTTTTCAGCTTTCTATCTAGCTCCCTAAAATCTTTCTTCAGTACCTTTTCACTTTGTCTACCTATGTTATTGGTATCAATATGTACCAAGACTTCTAGCTGCTCACCCTTGCCCTTGAGAATGTCATGGACCTAGAATATAGAACATATAAATTTACAGCACATTACAGGCCCTTCATCCCACAATGTTGTGCTGACCATGTAATCTACTCTAGAGACTGCCTAGAATTTCCCTAGTGCATAGCCCTCTATTTTACTAAGCTCTATGTACCTAAGAGACTCTTAAAAGACCCTATTGTATCCGCTTCCACTGCCGCCGCCAGCAGTGCATTCCATGCACCCACCACACTCTGTGTGGAAAATTTACCCCTGACATCCCCTTTTTACCTATCTCCAAGCATCGTAAAACTATGTCCCCTCGTGTTAGCCATTTCAGCCCTGGCAAAAAGCCTCTGGCTATCCACACGATCAATGCCCCTCATCATCTTATACACCTTTATCAGGTCGCCTCTTATCCTCCATCGCTCCAAGGAAGAAAAGGCCGAGTACAGTCAACCCATTCTCCAAGACGGGCAATATCCTTGTAAATCTCCTCTGCACTCTCTTTATAGTTTCCACATCCTTTCTGTAGTGAGGTGACCAGAAATGAATACAGTAATCCAAGACCATGGGGTCTGACCAAGGTCTTTTATAGCTGTAACATTACCTCATGGCTCATGAACTCAATCCCATGGTTGGATGAATGCCAACACACCATACGCCTTCTGAACAACACTGTCAACCTGGGCAGCAGCTTTGAGTGTCCTATTGACACAGACCCCAAGATCTCTTAGATCCTCCACACTGCCAAGTCTTACCATTTAAATTATATTCTTTCTTCAACTTTGACCTACCAAAATGAACCACTTCACACTTACCTAGTGTGAAGTCCATCTGCCACTTCTCAGCCCAGTTCTGCATCTTATTGATGTCCTGCTGTAACCTTTGACAACCCTCTAGATTATTCAGAACACCCCCAACCTTTGTGTCATCAGCAAACTTACTAACCCACCCTTCAACTTCTTCATCTAGGTCATTTATAAAAATCACAAAGAGGAGGGGATCCCAGAACCTGTGGCACACCATTGGCCATGGACCTCTGTGTAGAATACGAACCATCTACAACCACCCTTTTCCTTCTGTGGCAAGCCAATTCTGGATCCACAAAGCAAGGTCTCATTGGATCCCATGCTTTCTGAAGGAGCCTTGCATTGGGAACTTTTTCAAATGTCTTACTGAAATCCATATGCACCACATCCACTGCTCTACCTTCATCAATATGTTTTGTTACATCCTCAAAGAATTCAATCAGGCTCATAAGGCATGACTTGCCCTTGACAAAGCCATGCTGATGATCCCAAATTAGATTATGTCTCTCCAAATGCTCATAAATCCTGCCTCTCAGGATCTTCTCCAACAACTTGATCACCACTGAAGTCAGACTCACCAGTCTATAGTTTCCTGGGTTATCTCTACTTCCTTACTTGAACAAGGGAACAACATTTGCAACGCTCCAATGCTCCGGTACCTCTCCCATCCCTATTGAAGACTCAAAAATCATCGCCAGAGTCTCAGCAATCTCCTCCCTCACTTCCTACAGTAGCCTGGGGGTATATCTCATCCAGTCCCCATGACATACCTAACTAAATGCTTTTCAAAAGCTCCAGCACATCCTCTTTCTTAATGTCTATATGCTCAGCTTCAGTCTGCTGTAAGTCATCCCCACAATTGCCAAGATCTTTTACCCTGGTGAATACTGAAGCAAAGTATTCATTAAGTACCTCTGCTACCTCCTCTGACTCCATGCACACGTTTCCACTATTGCACCTGATTGGTCCAATTCTCACACAGTTCATCCTCTTACTCTTCACGTACTTGTAGAATGCCTTGGAGTTTTCCTTAATTCTGCTCACCAAGGCCTTTTAATGGCCCCTTCTGGTTCTCCTAATTCCTTTCTTTACCTTCTTCCTAGCAACCTTGTAATTTTCTAGAGCTCTGACAGTACCTAGTTTCTTGAACCTTTGGTAAGCTTTTCTTTTCTTCATAACTAGATTTTTGACATACTTTGTACACCATGGTTCTTTAACTCCACCAACCTTTCCCTGCCTCAATGGAACATACCTCTGCAGAACACCATACAAATGTTCCCTAAACATTTGCCACATTTCTGCTGTGCATTTCCCTGAGAACATCTGCTCCCAGATTCCTGCCCAATGGCATCATATTTCCCCTCTACCGCAATTAAATGTTTTCTCAAATTGTCTGCTCCTATCACTCTCCAGTGCTATACTGATAGAGTTGTGGTCACCACCTCCAAAATGCTCTCCCACCTGGCCAGATTCATTTCCCCAATACCAGATCAAGTACAGCCTCTCCTCTAGTTGGCTTATCTGAGTATTGCATGAGGAAATCTTCCTGAACACCTAACAAACTCCAACACATCTAAACCCCTTGCACTAAGTAGATGCCAATCAATATTAGGAAAGTTAAAATCTCCCATCACAACAACTCTATTATTATTGCATGGTTCCAGAATCTGCCTCCCTATCTGTTCCTCAATATCCCTGTTACTATTGGGGTGCCTATAAAAAAAAACCAGTAGATATTGCCCCCTTCCTGTTTCTGACTTCCACCCACACTGACCCAGTAGACTATCCCTCCATGACTTCCTCCTTTTCTGCATCCGTGACACTATCTCTGATTAGCAATGCCGCACCCCCACCTCTTTTGCCTCCCTCCCTGTCCTTTTATCTAAAGCCTGGCACACTCAGCAGCCATTCCTGTTCCTGAGACATCCGAGTCTCTCTAATGACCACAACATCATAGTTCCACATATTGATCCATGCTCTAAGTTCATCTGGCTGGTTTATGATACTCCTTGCATTAAAATAGACACATCTCTGGTAGTAGAATCATTTCAAGCATGTATAAGGGGTTGTCAAATCTTAAAATGCATTCAACTTCATACATTAAAACAAAGTGGGAGAAAGAAGGAGGCATAATTATATCTGAGGAAGAATGGACAACAATATGGAGATATCAATGGAAATGTACCAGTTCACAGAAATGGGGGGAGTTTGGATGGAAAAACTTGATAAGATATTTTATTACACCCTCTCAGAAATCACATTATGATAGTAACCTCCCTGTTTGCTGGAGAAATTGTGGAAATCAAAATGCAAATCATTATCATATTTTTTGGGACTGCCCTCTTATCAAAAACTATTGGAGGGGGATACACAATGCCCTACAGGACATCTTTAAATGTGAAATACCCTTGGAGAGTAAGACCATATATTTTGGATATATACCTCAAGAGTGCTTTCAAGAAGGAGCTAGATAGGTATCTTATGGATAGGGGAATCAAGGGATATGGGGACAAGGCAGGAACCGGGCATTGATAGTAGATGATCAGCCATGATCTCAAAATGGCGGTGCAGGCTCGAAGGGCCAAATGGTCTACTTCTGCACCTATTGTCTATTGTCTATTGACTCAGACCATTAATTTTGTCTCTTGGAGTATTAGTGGTTTAAACCATCCGATTAAACGGAAAAAGATTTTTAAAGTATTCCAAAGACTGAACACACATATTATTTTTGCACAAGAAACTCATGTGAGGAAAGAGGACAATTGACTTTTTTTCGGTTTTGGAGGGATCAACAGTACCATTCGAATTTGAATGCCAAAAGGAGTTTCGATTTTTATTGACTCCTCTATTACATGTGTTCAACACGATATTATTTCGGATCCAAATGGTAGATTTTTGTTAATTACTGGGTTACTTTTTAATAAGAAGGTTGCTACGGTTAATGTTTATGCTCCAAATGTGGATTATCCTGATTTTTTTAAGTCTTTATTTACTTCTCTACCTAATCTAAATGAATATATGTTAATAATGGGTGGTGACTTTAATTGTTGTTTAAATCCTTTGCTGGATAAATCTATATCCATTCAGACTTTACCAACTAAATCAGCCACTTACATCAATTCTTTTTTGACTGATATTGGAATTTTCAATACTTGGAGATTTCTGCATCCAAAGGACAAAGAGTTTTCATTTTTCTCACATGTCTATCATTCTTACTCGAGAGTTGGCTACTTTTTCGCTGACTCTTAAATTATTCTATCTGTAATTGGCTGTAATTATGACATTATAGCCATCTCTGATCATGCTCCAATGAAACTTTCTATTAAATTAATGGACACAGCTCCTAGTACTAAACAATGGCGATTTGATTCTACCTTACTACAAGATCTGGATTTCATTAAATTTATGAAGGAACAGATTGATTTCTTCTTTTCAACTAATTCCACAGATGAAATTTCCTGCGGAACACTTTGGGACACTTTTAAAGCATATATATGTGGACAGATTATCTCCTATTCCATTGGTTTGAGAAAATGTATTAAGAAGGAAACTCTTTTATTGGTTGATAAGATTAAAGAAATTGATAAGAAATATTTTGATCGCTCCTAGTAAGGAGCTTTACAAACAAAGGGTTGAGCTTCAAATGGAACACAGATTATTACTTACATCTTTGATTCAAAATCAATTAATGAAAATCAGAAGTGATTTTTATATACATAGTGATAAATCGAGTAAATTGTTAGCTAACCAATTGAAGAATGCTTCAGTTAAACGTCAAGTTATTAAGATCCATCAACAGAATGGTGAACTTACAGTTAATCATGAGGAGACAAACAAATCTTTTCAAGATTTTTATACCTCCCTGTACCATTCTGAATTTCCTCATTATCATAATACCATGCATGATTTTTTAGGGAAATTGAATTTTCCAAAATTATCATCTGAAGAACTTTTAATATTAGAAACTCCTATTATGGATGCAAAATTAAAGGTGTTATTTCCTCTATGAATTCTGGGAAAGCACTAGGTCCAGAGGGTATATAATGGAATTTTTCAAGTTTGTTTTCCTCTACTCTTTCTCCTTGGTTATGCAAGGTTTTTGAAGAAGCGATTAGATTAGATAAACTACCACAATCTTTTTATAGAGCTTCCATTTCTTTAATATTGAAAAAAGATAAAGACCCTACTGACTGTGCATCCTATAGACCAATATCCCTATTGAATGTAGATTCCAAGATCTTTTCCAAGTTACTGGCGACCAGGCTGGAGAAGGTTTTACCTCAAATTATCTCAGAGGATCAAACCAGTTTTATTAAAAATCGCTATTCTTTTTTCAATATTAGGAGATTATTGAATATTGTTTATACTCCTTCATGTAGTACCTCAGAATGTGTCATTTCATTAGATGTGGACAAAGCATTTGACAGAGTTGAATGGCCATATTTATTTACTGTGCTTGAGAAGTTTAATTTTAGTCCAACATTTATATCCTGGATTAAATTGATATATCATACTCCAGTAGCCTCGGTTTTTACTAACAATCAAAGATCTCCCTTTTTTGTTTATTTTGGGGTACCAGGCAAGGCTGTCCTCTCAGTCCATTATTATTTGATATTGCTCTGGTATCTTTGGCAATTGCTATTTGAGAATCACCTAACATTTTTGGCATTACTCATGGGATGGACATTCATAAGTTATTATACGCAGATGACTTGTTATTATACATTTCTGATCCTGAGAAATCCATTCCAGCAGTTATACCATTGTTGGCTCAGTTTAGTAATTTTTCTGGGTATAAATTGAATCTTATAAGAGTGAATTGTTCCCCTTAAATAGACAGGTTCCAATTTATGGAAATTTGCCTTTTAAATTAGTTCACAACTTTTTTATATACTTAGGGATTAAAATTACAAAAAATCTTAAGGATTTATTTAAGGTTAATTTTTTTTACCCTTAATTGATCAGATTAAATGTTTGTTTACTAAATGGTCATCATTGTCTTTATTTCTGATAGGTTGGATTAATGCTATTAAGATGATTATTTTACCCAAGTTGTTATATATATTTCAAGCGGTACCAATTTTTATTCCGAAATCCTTTTTTAACAATGTTGATTCAAAAATTTCCTCATATATGTTTGTATATGGCAGAATAAAAATCCTAGATTAGGTAAAAGATATTTACAGAAGTCAAAAAAGGAAAGTGGATTGGCATTGCCTAATTTTAGATTTTATTATTGGGCAATTAATATTCGATATTTGAAATGTTGGTTAAGGGATTTGGATTTATTTCCTAGCCCTCACTGGGTAAATCTGGAAACTAAATCTGTACCAGCATTTTCATTGTGTTCTATTTTAGGGACTTCTCTTCCATTTGCTCTTTCTAAATTGCATAAACAAATTGACAATCCGATAGTCAAACACACTTTACATATATGGTTTCAGTTTTGGAAATTTTTTGGGTTGAGTTAATTTGTTTTAGCAATTCCCATTGTCTACAATTTCTTTTCTCAGCCCTCTATTATGGACCAAGCTTATTTAGCTTGGAAGACTAAAGGTATACTATAATTTTCTGATTTATTTTTGGGATAATTGTTTTATGTCTTTTGAACAATTATCTAATAAATATAATTTGCCTAGATCTAACTTTTTTTTTAGATATTTACAGATTAGGAACTTTTTAAACACTGTACTTCCCGCCTTTCCAAATCTAGATTCTTTGGGTATTTTGGAGAAATTGTTAGAACTAAATTCTTTTCAGAAAGGTGTAATATCAAATGTTTACAAAATAATTATGAAAATACATTCAGAGGCCTTTTATAAGATTAAGAATGATTGGGAACGAGAACTTAACTTTACTATCTCTATTGAGAATTGGGATAAAATTCTTCAACTAGTTAATTTATCCTCTGTATGTGCTAAACATTCATTGATACAGTTTAAAGTTGTGCACAGGGCTCATATGTCCAAGGATAAATTGGCTCATTTTTATTCCCACATAAATCCTACATGTGACAGATGTCATTCTGAGACAGCTTCTCTAACTCATATATTTTGGTCATGTCCGTCTTTGAAAAAATATTGGAAAGACATCTTTGATATTATTTCCACGGTATTGAACATTGATTTACAACCTCATCCTATTACTGCAATCTTGGGTCTACCAATGATGGAGTCAATTCATTAATCTTCTTCTGCTTGTTGGATGATTGCATTTCTTACATTAATGGCTAGGAGATCTATTTTGTTGAATTGGAAAGAATTTAATCCCCTACCATACTTCATTGGTTTTCTCAAACTATGTTATGTCTAAATTTGGAAAAAATTAGAAGTGTCATGTATGACCCTTCTATTAAATTTGAAAAGACTTGGAGGCCATTTTGTCATGAGTGGACATGGAATGGACCCAAATGCAGGACACAGGCACTGAAGTACTAGAGGTAGGACAGGATGGGGATGCCATGGCATGCAAGGGGTAATGCAAGCAGACCAGGATCCCAGAGTTCAGGCCAGGCAGGAGGATCCCAGAGTTCGTGGCGGGCAGGAGGATCCCAGAGTTCTGGCAGGGCAGGAGGATCCCCTGGGGCGGGCGAATAACTCCTAGGCAGGGCTACTTCCCGGGCGGAAACACGGAGGCCCGGGCAAGACACGGAACCCTGGGCAGGTGTGGGCACAACCCATAGGGGGCAATGGGTGGAAAGGGTCGGAGTCCTCAGGGCAGGCCGCGTGGATCCCAAGCAGGGCCACCTCCCAGGCAGAAGCACAGAGGCCTGGGCAAGGCGCGGACACCTGGGCAGGTGTGGGGTAGGAAGGGAACAGAGTTCCTCCGCCGGGCAACGGCAGACGGCCTGGCTTCCCCAACAGAGGCAAGGAACAGGAAGGGACAGAACCACCCGAGAGGTAACAGCGACGGCCTGGCATACCCGACGGAGGCGAGGGAACAGAAGGGACTGTCCAAGGTGAGCAGCAGGACTACTGTGATACACCGGGTAAATTGGGAAAGGCAACTGACAGCGTGACAGCACAGGCAAGGCGAATAAGGCAGAACAGTGGGACCAGTGCACATGAGAGAAGCAGGGGAACAAGACCAACTGGACGGAGCAGGCCGGCAACCAGAGCAGAGCAGGATATGGAGCAGGTGGACCAGGCACGGAGCAGGGTTCAGAGCCGGCGGACCAGGCACGGAGCAGGGTTCAGAGCCGGCGGACCAGGCACGGAGCAGGGTTCAGAGCCGGCGGACCAGGCACGGAGCAGGGTTAAACCAGCTTCGGAGCAGGACAACCCCACCCCACAACTAGGCTCAGTCCCCGAGCCCCTTATAAACACCTGCCCTCTAATAGGCGACAAGGTGTACCTCCTTAAGCCAAGGTGATCCAATGGCTCCAGGTGACAGGAGGGCAGGCTGCAAGGCCTGGAGTCCAGAGTCTGCAGACCTGAGCAAGACCCAGAAGGCGGGCTCCGGACCGGACACTAACAGTAGCCCCCCCCCCCGCGAAGGGAGCCTCCTGGCGATCAAGGAGGGTCCGTCGGGCTAGGGACGTTACGGGTGGGTGGGGGTAGGGAAATTGTACAGGGTGGAGAGAACCCCTGGGGTCACGGGAACTAGACTCCAGTGCCTGCATTGCTGGCACCATGCCTGGGGGGAGGGGGTATCATTCTGTCATGAGTGGACATGGAATGGACCCAAATGCAGGACGCAGGCACTGAAGTACTAGGGGTAGGACAGGATGGGGATGCCATGGCATGCAAGGGGTAATGCAGGTGGGGCTGGATCCTGGAGGTCAGGCAGGCAGAGCAGGATCTCAGAGTTCAGGCGGGGCAGGACAGCCCCCTGGGGCAGGCGCATAAATCCTGGGCAGGGCCACCTCCCAGGCGGGAACACGGAGGCCCAGGCAAGATGCGGAACCCTGGGCAGGTGCAGGCACAACTCGTAGGGAGCAATGGGTGGAAAGGGTCGGAGTCATCAGGGCGGGCCGCGTGGATCCCGGGCAGGGCTGCCTCCCAGGCAGAAGCACAGAGGCCTGGGCAGGTGCGGGGTACAACCCATCTGAGGTGAGGGGTAGGAAGGAAACAGAGTTCCCCCACCGGGTATCAGCAATCAGCCTGACTTCCTCGACGGAGGCAAGGGACAGAACCACCCGTAGGGTAATGGCAATGGCCTGGCTTACTCAATGGGGGCAAGGGGCAGGAAGGGACAGAACCACCCAAGAGGTAACGGCGACGGCCTGGCTTACCCGACGGAAGCAAGGGACAGAACCACCCAAGGGGTAACAGCAACAGCCCGGCTTACCCGACAGAGGCAAGGGAACAGAAGGGAGCTGGGTCCAGGGTGAGCAGCAGGTCTACTGTGATACATTGGGTAAATTGGGAAAGGCAACTGACAGCGTGGGCAAGGCAAATAAGGGGGAACAGCGGGACCAGCACACACAGGCAGGGGAACAAAACCAACTGGACAGAACAGGCCAGCAATCAGGGCAGAGCAGGACAACCCCTCAACTAGGCTCAGTCCCCAAGCCCCTTATAAACACCTGCCCCCTAATAGATGACAGGTGTAGCTCCTTAAGCCAAGATGATCCAATGGCTCCAGGCGACAGGAGGGCTGGCTGCAAGGCCCGGAGTCAGGAGACTGCGGACCGGAGCAAGACCCAGAAGGCGGGCTCCGGACCGAACACTAACACATTTATTCAATATTTTCACATGACGTAATTTGACCCTGTTCCAATCCTATTTGTTTTTCCAATTTTGGTAGAGAGGATCAGAGTTGGTGACACTGATAATTCTTTGTCTTTTTATAGATACTATAAACAGCCCTTTTTTTCCCTTTTCTTTATTAGTTAGTGGTTAGTTTGTTAGATTAGTTTTTCTTGGGGTAATAATATTTTTTTCTCTTTTCTGTTTTTTTCAACATGATATACCTAGTTTTTTTGTCTTGTCTATATGATACTTGTATCATGCATGATTTGGGAAGACGTAACTATATTGTACTTATTGCTTGTGTATCCTATTATGTTCATTTTAATTTTGTAATCCCAATAACTATGTATTAATCTTATCATGTTGATATAATAAAAAGATTGAAAAAGAAAGAAAGAAAGAAAGACACACTCCCTTCCCTCTCCTGATGGTCACCCACTTACGTCTCCTGTGGCCCTGGGGTGACTACCTGCCTGTAGCTCCTGTCTATCACCTCCACAATCTCACTAACAAGCCAAAGGTCATCAAGCTGCAGCTCAATACACCTGGCACAGACGTGGCCATCAAAGGGGCTGGGAGTCTCCAGAACATCTCACATCTGAAACTCAGAACAGAAAACTGGCCTTGCAGTCATACCCATATGCTAATACACCGAGCCCCACAAAATGTTCCTTTTAAAAATTTTTCTCCCTGACCTGTGCAAAACTCGCTCCTTGAATCGATTGGTCCACCTTTAATACACTGAGCCCTGCAAAACTGACCTGATCTGACCCTGGCACCTGGGAGGCAACATACCATCTGTGTGTCTCTCTTCTTCTGTTCTGCTGAGTTACAGTACTAGACTCAGTGCCAGAGACCCAGTCACTGTGGCTCCAACCTGGTAGGTCGCCCTGCTCAACAGAACTTAATTTGGCAGTGAAGAGATTCAGGATAGGATGGATGGTTCTATCCAGAGCAAAGGTTGTTTGCAGTTTATAGTCAGACTGTTAGGAAGGGCAGGTAGATGATAGGAGAAAATTGCAGTCAGCAGGATGAGTATTAGTGCATTAGGGATGCAGACTAAAAAAGGGTAGTAAATCAACACTGTAATTTCCTGCAAGTTCATACATTTCCATTACTTTTTCTTCCACCTGATGCTTCTCTTAGGACCAGAATAATCACATGTAGTATCATATTTATCTGCTAGCCTGATGTGAGGGAACTCTTAATTATTTGATCTCCTGACTTCTTGTAGCTGGAACTGGAGTTGGATGAACTTCTGAGAGGCAGAGCAATTGATAGATTCAACTTTTGAGCAGGTGTTTACACACAGAGTGCAGAATTTATGGAGTAGATGGGTGAACACTGAGAGAGGTAAAGGGAGAAAGAAGTCAGTGCAGGGTCCCCCTGTGGCCATTCCCGTCAGCAACAGGTATACCCCTTTGGATACTGCTGAAGGTGATGACCTATCTGGGCAAGGTTGCTGCAGTCAGACCAATAGCACGGTAGTTGGCTTGGAGCCTCAGAAGGGGTGAGTGAAGTCAGGTGGAGCAATAGTCATAGGGGACTCGATAGTTAGGGGGATAGAAAGGGAGCTAGGGCTTTACTCTTTGGAGAGGAGGAGGATGAGAGGAGACATGATAGAGGTGTACAAGATATTAAGAGGAATAGACAGAGTGGACAGCCAGCGCCTCTTCCCCTGGGCACCACTGCTCAGTACAAGAGGACATGGCTTTAAGGTAAGAGGAGGGAAGTTCAAGGGGGATATGAGAGGAAGGTTTTTCACTTAGAGAGTGGTTGCTGCGTGGAATGCACTGCCTGAGTCAGTGGTGGAGGCAGATACACTAGTGAAGTTTAAGAGACTACTAGACAGGTATATGGAGGAATTTAAGGTGGGGGGTTATATGGGAGGCAGGGTTTGAGGGTCGGCACAGCATTGTGGGCCGAAGGGCCTGTACTGTGCTGTACTATTTTATGTTCTATGAGATTCTGCGGCTGCAAAAGAGAAACCAGGATAGTGCATTGCCTCCTCAGTGCTAGCGTCCAGGATGTCTCTGAGTGATTGCAGAATATTCGTGAAAGGGAGGGTGAGCAGCCAGAGGTTATCGTACATGTTGGTACCAATGACCTAAGCAGGAGAGAGGTAGAGGTCCTGTGCAGTAAGTTTAGGGAGTTAGGAAGGAGGCTGAAGAGCAGGACCTCCAAGGTGGTAATCTCTGGATTACTCCCGATGCCATGAGCTAGTGAAGATCAGACCTGAAAGACAGTGCAGATGAATGAGTGGCTGATGAGATGGTGCAGAAGGCAGGGTTTCAAGTTCTTGGATCATTGGAACCTTTTCTGGAGAAGGGGTGACCTGTACAAGTGGGATGGGTTGCACCTAAACTGGAGGGAAGCCAATATCCTGGAAGGGTTTAAACTAGATTTACAGTGGGTGGGAACTGAAGTGAAGAGTCAGAGGATGGGGTGGTTGGTGCACAAGTAGAGACAGCTTGTAAGGAGTTTATGAGGAAGGATAGGCAGATAATAGAGCAAAGAAGCACTTACCCAGATGGTTTGAGATGTGCCTATTTTAATGCAATGAGTACCAGAAGCAAGACGGATGAAGTTAAAGCGTGGATCAATACATGGAACTATGGTGTTGTGGCCATTACAGCAACTTGGCTGACTCAGGGATGGAAAAAGGAAGGGGGCAATAATTCTACTGGATTTTTTTATAGACACCCCAATAATAACAGAGACATCAAGGAGCAGATAGGGAGGCATTCTGGAATGGTGCAATAATCATAGGGTTGTTGTGGTGGGTGATTTTAACTTTCCTAATATTGATTGGCATCTCCCTAGAGCAAGGAGTTTAGATGAGGTAGTTTGTTAGCTATGTTCAGGAAGGTTTCCTGACACAATGTGTAGATAAGCCTACAAGAGGAGAGGCTGTACTTGATCTGGTATTGGGAAATGGATCTGGTCAGGTGTCAGACTTCTTGGTGCGAGAGCATTTTGGAGGCAGTGATCTTAACTCTATCCCCTTTACCATAGCGGTGGAGAGGGATATGAGCAGATAATTTGGGAAAACATTTCATTGAGGTGGAGGAAATATGATGCATGACAGAAATGTGGCAAACGTTCAAGGAATATTTGCATGGCGTTCTGCAGAGTTATGTTCCATTGAGGCAGGGAAAGGATGGTAGGGTTAAAGAACCATAGTGTACAAAGGATATAGAAAATCTAGGTAAGAAGAAAAGAAAAGCTTATGAAAGGTTCAAGAAACTTTTACTGTTAGAGTTCAAGACAATTACAACGGTGCCAGGAAGGAGCTCAAGAATTAAATGAGAAGAGCAAGAAGGGGCCAGGCAAAGGCCTTGGCAGACAGGATTAAGGAAACCCAAGGCATTCTAGAAACAAGTATGTGAAGAGCAAGAGGATGAGCCATGTGAGAATAGGACCAATCAGGTGCAATATTAGAAACATGTGCATGGAGTCTGAGGAAATAGCGGAGGTACTTAATGAATACTTTGCTTCAGTATTCAGCAGTGAAAAGGACCTTGGCCCTTTTGGGAATGACTTACAGTGGCCTGAAACACTTGAGTGTATAAAATTAAGAAAGAGGATGTGCCGGGGCTGTAGAAAGATATTAAGTTTGATAAGTTTCTGGGATCGGACAAGATATACAATAGGCTACTGTGGGAAGTGAGGGAGGAGATTGCTGAGCCTCTGGCAATGATCTTTGTATTATCAATAGGAACAGGAGTAATATCAGAGGATTGGAAGGTTGCAAACTTTGTTCCCTTGTTCAGGAAAGGGAGTAGAGATAACCAAGGAAATTATAGACCAGCCAGTCATACTTCAGTGGTGGGCAAGTTGTTGGAGAAGATCCTGAGAGGCAGGATTTATGAGCATTTGGAAACAAAATCTGATTAGGGATAGATAGTGTGGCTTTGTAAGGGTAGGTCATGTCTTACGAACCTGACAGAATTCTTTGAAGATATAACAAAACACATTGATGAAGAAAGAACTGTGGATGTAGTGTATATGGATTTCAGTAAGGCATTTGATAAGGTTCCCCATGTGAGGCTCATTCAGAAAATAATGTGGCATGGGATCCAAGGAGACCTTGCTTTGTGGATCCAGAACTGCTTGCCCACAGAAGAAACAGGGTTGTTGTAGATCAGGGATGGCCAACCTATAGCACATATGCCAAAGGTGGTGCATTGGATGATTAGAAGTGGCACATTGCACTCCAGTAATAATAATAAAAATGTAAGCCTACTCATGCAAAAAGCCTTAATCAAAAACCGAATTGTAGAAAAAAATCTGTAACAGGAATTCAAGTAGCTTAGAGCTAGAAATGGGTTTTACTGAGAATATATCTAAAACTTAGCAATTATTTTTAGCGATTTTATTATTTCATTCACATCTTTTGGCGAATGTTATCTTCTTTCACATTAATCTGTTTTCAATTTAAAAAATGTTTAATGAGTCAAATTAGGAAAGAAGGACTTTTGTTCTGCAGTCGTTCCATAACTGTTCAATACACATTTGATACTTGTTTGATCCTGAGGCGCCAGGTGTCTGCACCAGTGGTGCATCACAGGTTTTTGCCAGTCAGTCTACAGAGTTGTGCTTTGTTCATCCTTTGTGAACATTTGCAGTTTTGTACTTTTTCGAAAATTAAGCCTTGTTTTTACATTCAGTTACCCATCACAGTGCAAAAGAAAAGCAGAAAGTTATAGTAAGCATGAATTCAATGAACAGTGGGAAGATTCTTTCCTATTTATAGCGGGACCATCAGGAAAACCGTTGTGCATTGTTTGTGTAAATACTTTCTCACATAATTGAAGATATGATCTTAATAGCAACTGTAAAACACAACATCAGACTGAAATAGAAGGAAACTGAAGCTAGTGCTTGGGTCTGAGTTACAGAAAGAATATGTGATTAAGAAAAAGGAAGAAATCAAAAGACAAAATATATTTGTTAAAAGTCTCATTAAAGTAATGTTTATCTTATTTTTACATTAAATCAATATATCATGTAAAAATGCTAAATGTGTCTATATTAGCATATTTTTATAAGAATTCAATGGAAGTACAAGAGTTGTATGGCGCATCTGAACTCATGCATGAAAAAAATGACGCATGGAATGTAAAAAGTTGGCCACCCTTGTTGTAGATGGTTCAAATTCTGCATGGAGGACGATGACCAGTGGTGTTCTGGGATGTGTTCTGGGACCTCTTCTTGTGATTTTTATAAATGACCTGGATGAAGAAGTAGAAGGGTAGGTTAGTAAATTTGCTGATGACACTAAAATTGGGGGTGTTGTGGATAGTCTGGAGGGTTGTCAGAGGTTGCAGAGGGACATTGATAGGATGCAGAACTGGGCTGAGAAATGGCAACACACACAAAATGCTGGTGGAACACAGCAGGCCAGGCAGCGTCTATAGGTAGAAGCGCTGTCGACATTTCGGGCCAAGACCCTTTGTCAGGACTAACTGAAAGGAGAGAGACTAAGAGATTTGAAAGTAGTGGGGGGGAAGGGGAAATGCGAAATGATAAGAGAAGACCGGAGGGGGTGGGATGAAGCTAAGAGCTGGAAAGGTGATTGGCGAAAGTGATATAGAGCTGGAGAAGTGAAAGGATCATGGGACGGGAGGCCTCGGGAGAAAGAAAGGGGGAGAAGGGGAGCACCAGAGGGAGATGGAGAACAGGCAGAGAGAAAAAGAAATAAACAACTAAATATTGTCAGGGATGGGGTAAGAAGGGGAGGAGGGGCATTAACGGAAGTTAGAGAAGTCAATGTTCATGCCATCAGGTTGGAGGCTACCCAGCCGGTATACAAGGTGTTGTTCCTCCAACCTGAGTGTAGATTCATCTTGACAGTAGAAGTAGCAGATGGAGTTCAACTCAGATAAGTGTGAAGTGATTCATTCCCATAGGTCAAATTTAATATCAATTGAATATAATATCAATGGTAAGACTCTTAGCAGTGTGGAAGATCAGCAAGATCTTGGGGTCCATGACATAGAAACCTAGAAAAACTATAGCATAATATAAGCCCTTCGGTCCACAATGCTGTGCGGAACATGTACTTACTTTAGAAATTACCTACAGTTACCCATAGCCCTCTATTTTTCTGAGCTCCATGTATCTATCCAAGAGTCTCTTAAAAGCCTCCACCATGGTCACCGACAGTGTAAAAACTTACCCCGATATCTCCTCTGTACCTAGTTCCAAGCTCCTTAAAACTGTACCCTCTTGTGATAGCCATTTCAGCCTGGGAAAAAGCCTTTGACTATCCACCCAATCAATGCCTCTCATCATTTTATACACCTCTATTAAGTCACCTCTCATCCTCTGTTGCTCCAAGGAGAAAAGGCCGAGTTCACTCAACCTATTCTTGTAAGGCATGCTAGCCAATCCAGGCAATAACCTTGTAAATCTCCTCTGTGCCCTTTCTATAGTTCATCCTTCCTGTACTGAGGTGACCAGAACTGAGCACAGTACTCCAAGTGGGGTCTGATCAGGGTTCTATACAGCTGTAACATTACCTCTCAGCTCTTAAACTCAATCCCACGGTTGATGAAGGTCAATGCACTATATGCCTTCTTAACCACAGAGTCAACCTGTGCAGCAACTTTGAGTGTCCTATGGATGCGGACCCCAAGATCCCTCTGATCCTCCACACTGCCAAGAATCTTAACGCTAATACTATATTCTGCCATCATATTTGACCTCCCAAGGCTGGATAGATTTTTGCATAGTAGGGTCATTAAGGGTAATGGGGAAAAAGCAGGTACATGGAGATGAATTCTTGGCCAGTTTAGCCATGATATTATTGAACAGTGGAGCAGGCTCGATGGCTGACTCCTGCTCCTACTTCTTATATTATGAATGCCAACATCACATTTGGCTTCCTCACTACCACTCAAGGGTGTTCTGCACAAGGACTCCCAAGTCCATCAGCATCTCAGTTTTTTGGATTTTCTTCTTGTTAAGTAGACTGTACATTTATTTCTTCTACTAAAGAGCATGACCATGCATTTTCCAACATTGTATTTCATTTGCCACTTTCTTGCCCATTCTTCTAATCTGTCTAAGTCCTTCTGCAGCCTGTCTGTTTCAACACTACCTGCCCCTCTACCTATATAACCATATAACAATCACAGCACAGAAACAGGCCATCTCGGCCCTCCTAGTCCGTGCCGAACTCTTAATCTCACCTAGTCCCACCTACCCGCACTCAGCCCATAACCCTCCACTCCTTTCCTGTCCATATACCTATCCAATTTTACCTTAAATGACACAACTGAACTGGCCTCTACTACTTCTACAGGAAGCTCATTCCACACAGCTATCACTCTCTGAGTAAAGAAATACCCCCTCGTGTTTCCCTTAAACTTCTGCCCCCTAACTCTCAAATCATGTCCGCTCGTTTGAATCTCCCCTACTCTCAATGGAAACAGCCTATTCACGTCAACTCTATCTATCCCTCTCAAAATTTTAAATACCTCGATCAAATCCCCCCTCAACCTTCTACGCTCCAATGAATAGAGACCTAACTTGTTCAACCTTTCTCTGTAACTTAAGTGCTGAAACCCAGGTAACATCCTAGTAAATCGTCTCTGCACTCTCTCTAATTTATTGGTATCTTTCCTATAATTCTGTGACCAGAACTGTACACAATATTCCAAATTTGGCCTTACCAATGCCTTGTACAATTTTAACATTACATCCCAACTTCTGTACTCAATGCTCTGATTTATAAAGGCCAGCGTTCCAAAAGCCTTCTTCATCATCCTATCTACATGAGACTCCACCTTCAGGGAACTATGCACTGTTATTCCTAGATCTCTCTGTTCCACTGCATTCCTCAATGCCCTACCATTTACCCTGTATGTTCTATTTGGATTATTCCTGCCAAAATGTAGAACCTCACACTTCTCAGCATTTAACTCCATCTGCCAACATTCAGCCCATTCTTCTAACCGGCATAAATCGCCCTGCAAGCTTTGAAAACCCACCTCATTATCCACAACACCTCCTATCTTAGTATCATCGGCATACTTACTAATCCAATTTACCACCCCATCATCCAGATCATTTATGTATATAAAAACAACATTGGGCCCAAAACAGATCCCTGAGGCACCCCGCTAGTCACTGGCCTCCGTCCCGATAAACAATTATCCACCACTACTCTCTGGCATCTCCCATCGAGCCACTGTTGAATCCATTTTATTACTCCAGCATTAATACCTAATGACTGAACCTTCTTAACCAAACTTCCATGTGGAACTTTGTCAAAGGCCTTGCTGAAGTCCATATAGACTACATCCACTGCCTTACCCTCGTCAACATTCCTCGTAACTTCTTCAAAAAATTCAATAAGGTTTGTCAAACATCTGCAAACTTGGCAACAAGCAATCTATTCCACCATCCAAATCATTGACATAAAAAGCAGTGCCAACAATGACTGTGGAACACGACTAGCCACTGGCAGCCAACCAGAAAAGAATCCTTTTACTACCACTTGTTGCCTGATACCAATCAGCCAGTGCTCTGCAATGGCAGTAACTTTCTGTAATACCATTGGTTCTTAACTTGGTCATTTTCTAGCAGCCCTATATCTACCCTTCATCAACATGTTTAGTCACATCCTCAAAAAATTCAATCAGGCTCGTAAGACATGACCTGCCTGTGACAAAGCCATACTGACTACTACTAATCATATTATGCCTCTTCAAATGTTCATAAATCCTGCCTCTTAAGATCTTTTCCATTAACATCACACAGGTTGTCAGGTATGATGTTGTGTATAATATTATGAGAGGCATTGATCATGTGGATAGTCAGAGGCTTTTTCCTAGGACTGAAATGGGTAACACAAGACAAGATCACAAGACAAAGGAGCAGAAGTAGGCCATTCAGCCCATCGAGTCTGCTCCACCACTCCACCATGAGCTAAACTATTCTCCCATCTAGTTCCAATTTCCAGCTTTTTCCCTATATCCCTTGATACTCTAACTAATTAGATACCTATCAATCTCCTCCTAAAACACCCTCAATGATCGGGCCTCCACAGCTGTATGTTGCAACAAATTCCATAAATCCACAAACGTCTGGCCAAAAAAAAATTTCCTCATTTCTGTTTTAAATGGGTACCCTCTAATTCTAAGACTGTGGCCTCTTGTCCTGGACTTACCCACCAAGGGAAACAGCCTTTCCACATCTACTCTGTCCAACCCTTTCAACATTTGAAATGTTTCTGTGAGATCACCTCTCATTCTTCTATACTCTAATGAATACAATCCAAGAGCCGACAAACGCTCCTCATATGTTAGCTCCTACATTCCAGGAATCACCCTCGTAAATCTTCTCTGAACTCTCTCCAGCGTCAGTACATCCCTTCTAAGATAGGGAGCCCAAAACTGCAGACAGTATTCCAAATGAGATCTCACCAGTGTAGGTAGAGTTAATGCTGTAGAAATGAATATATTTCCTAGATTGCAATATTTATTCCAAACTTTACCAATACAATTGCCTCAGAAGTTTTTTCAAGAACTGAATAAATATGTAAGGAAATTTCATTGGAAAGGAAAGATGTCAAGAATATCATTGGAAAAATTGACATGTAAATTTGATTTAGGAAGGTTACAACTCCAAATTTTAATTATCATAAAGCAAATCAAATTAGATTTATTGCGTCTTTTTTGATGAAGAAAAACCGGCATGGATTAGAATAGAATTAGATAAGATAGGAGAAAACATACCAGAAGATTTTATATATAAATGGGAATCCAAATGGATACGGGAATAAAAAGAATCTCCTATATTAAGACACTTGATTGATTTATGGAATAAGGTAAATATGGACGATGAGATAAAGAAATCTTTATTAGCAAGAAGAACTTTAATTCAAAATAGGCTTATTCCTTTTACAATGGATAATTAACTTTTACATAATTGGCTCCAAAAGGGGATTAAATATATAGGTGACTGTTTTGAAGGAGGTACATTGATGTCATTTGATCAATTAAAAAATAAATATAAAATATCAAACAACACTCTTTTCTGTTATTTTCAATTAAAGGCTTATTTACGAGAAAAGCTGGGTCAAACAATGTTGATGCCAAAACCTAGTGAAATAGAAATATTAATTCAAAAAGGAAAACTTAAGAAATTTACATCCTGTATGTACAATTTGATTCAAAAACAGAAAATTAAATCAGGAATTCCTAAATCAAGACAAAAATAGGAATCTGATTTGAATATTAAAATTGATGGAAAAAGCTGGTCAAGATTATGTTCTGATAGTATGATAAATACAATAAATGTTCGACTTAGTACAATTTTTTACATCAATTATATATAACACCACAGAAAATAAATAGATTAAATTCAAATATGTCTGACCAATGTTTTCGATGTAATCAAGAAATTGGTACTTTTTTTACATTCTACTTGGTCTTGTTTTAAAATTCAATTATTTTGGATAAATCTAAGACTTTTATTGGAACAAATTACTGGAGTACAACTCCCACATAGTCCAATATTATTTTTATTAGGAGACATTGAAGGGACAATACTGAAACTTAAGTTGAATAAGTATCAGAAAAAATTTATAAAAATAGCATTGGCAGTAGCCAAAATTAGCAGTTACTTGGAAATCTGATTTATATTTAACTATGGATCATTGGAATAATGAAATATATAGTTGTATTCCACTTGAAAAAAATTACATACAATCTAAGAAATGAATATGATATATTTTTGAAAATTTGGCTCCCATACTTACAAAAGATAGGATTAAATACATAGGTCCTTTGACAATAAAATTATAAAGTAATTGGGGAAAGTAAAAATAAAAATAAAAATTATTTTGAACTCCATGGAGCAAGTGGGGATCCTCTGATATCCAGGCAATCTTTCTCTTCTTTCTTTCTTTAGACAAGGGTTAAGGGGGGGGGGGGAGGGTTAAGGGGACGGGGGAGGGTTAATATTTTTTCTCTCTCTTACTATTTTATCATTACATTTATTCTTTGTAATTTTCTAAAAATTTAATAAATAAAAAAATCTCACCAGTGCCTCATAGAGCCTCATCAACATTTCCTTACTCTTATACACTATTCCTATTGAAATGAATGCCAACATAGCATTCGCTTTCCTTACTGCCGATCCAACCTGGTGGTCAAGCTTTAGGGTATCCTGCACAAGGACCCCCAAGTCCCTTTGCACTTCTGATTTTTGAATTTTCTCCCCATCGATAACCATATAACAATTACAGCCATCTCACCACCCCCTCCCCCCAATCTTTCTGAATTCCAGTGAGTAACCCAAAATGTGTCATAGAGTTGCAGAGGAAGACAACATGGATACAAGCACTTCGGCACCACTCGCCCATGCTGACTACGATACCCAACCAGCTAATCCCAATTTCCTGCTTTCGGTTCATATCCCTGTAAGCGCTGTCCCTCCAGAAACCTCTCTATGTGCTTCTTAAAGAATATAGAAGTACCTGGCTCATCCACTTCATCTGGCAGCTCCTTCCATATACTCACCGGCATCTGGGTGAAAAAGTTGTCCCTCAGGTCCCCTTAAAGATTTTTCCCAAACCTGTGCCCTCTAGTTGTGGACTCCCCTGCCCTGGGGTAAAGATTGTTATCTGTACTTCTCATAGCTTTAGGCTTTTCCAGAAGGTCACCCGTCATGTTCCTATGTTCCAAGGGATAAATACGTAGACCGTCCAACCTCTCCCTATAACTCAGGCCTTCTAGTCCTGTCAACATCCTTGTAAATATTATAACCATATAACCATTACAGCATGGAAACAGGCCATCTCAGCCTTTCTAGTCCATGCCGAATGCTTACTCTCACCTAGTCCCACTGGCCCACATTCAGCCCATAGCCCTCCATTCCTATCCTGTCCATATACCTATCCAATTATACTTTAAATGACAATACCGGACCTGCCCCTACCACTTCTACTGGAAGCCCGTCTCACACAACTACCACTCTCTGAGTAAAGAAATTCCCCCTCATGTTACTCTTAAACTTTTGCCCCCTAACTCTTAACTCATGTCTTCTTGTTTGAATCTCCCCTACTCTCAATGGAAAAAGCCTATCCACGTCAACTCGATCTATCCCCCTCATAATTTTAAATACCTCTATCAAGTCCCCCCTCAACTTTCTATGCTCCAAAGAATAAAGACCTAACTTATTCAACTTTTCCCTGTAACTTAGGTGCCGAAACCCAGGTAACATTATAGTAAATCTTCTCTGTACCCTCTCTATTTTGTTGATATCTTTCCTATAATTAGGTGACCAGAACTGAAAAACAACACTCCAAATTCGGACTTACCAATGCCTTGTACAATTTTATCATTACATCCCAACTGCTATACTCAATGCTCTGATTTATAAAGGCCAGCATACCAAAAGCTTTCTTCACCACCCTATCCACGTGAGATTCCACATTCAGGGAACTATGCACCATTATTCCCAGATCACTCTGTTCTACTGCATTCTTCAATGCCCTACCATTTACCATGTATGTCCTATTGGGATTATTCCTACCAAAATGTAGCACCTCACACTTATCAGCATTAAACTCCATCTGCCATCGTTCAGCCCACTCTTCTAACTGGCCTAAATATCTCTGCAAGCTTTGAAAACCTACTTCATTATCCACAATGCCACCTACCTTAGTATCAGCTGCCTACTTACTAATCCAATTTAACACCCCATCATCCAGATCATTAATGTATATGACAAACAACATTGGACCCAGTACAGATCCCTGAGGCATACCACTAGTCACCTGCCTCCAACCTGACAAACAGTTATCCACCACTACTCTCTGGCGTCTCCCATCCAGCAACTGTTGAATCCAATTTACTACTTCAATATTAATACCTAATGATTGAACCTTCCTAACTAACCTTCCATGTGGAACCTTGTCAAAGGCCTCACTGAAGTCCACATGGACAACATCCTCTGCTTTACCCTCGTCAACTTTCCTCGAAACCTCTTCAAAAAAATTCAGTAAGATTTGTCAAACATGACCCTCCACGCACAAATCTATGCTGACTGTTCCTAATCAGACCCTGTCTATCCGGATAATTATATATACCATCTCTAAGAATACTTTCCATTAATTTACTCACCTCTGACATCAAACTGACAGGTCTATAATTGCTAGGTTTGCTCTTAGAACCCTTTTTAAACAATGCAACCACGAGCAATACGCCAATCCTCCAGCACCATCCCCGTTTCTAATGACATTTGAAATATTTCTGTCAGAGCCCCTGCTATTTCTACACCAACTTCCCTCAAGGTCCTAGGGAATATCCTGTCAGGACCAGGAGATTTATCCACTTTTCTATTCCTTAAAAGTGCCAGTACTTCCTCCTCTTTAATCGTCATAGTTTCCATAAGTAGTTTCCTACTTGCTTCCCTTACCTTACACAATTCAATATCCTTCTCCTTAGTGAATACCGAAGAAAAGAAATTGTTCAAAATCTCCCCCATCTCTTTCAGCTCCACACATAGCTGTCCAATCTGATTCTCTAAAGGACCAATTTTATCCCTCACTATTCTTTTGCTATTAACATAACTGTAGAAACCCTTTGGATTTATTTTCACCTTACTTGCCAAAGCAACCTCGTATCTTCCTTTAGCTTTTTTAATTTCTTTCTTAAGATTCTTCTTACATTCTTTATATTCCTCGAGCACCTCATTTACTCCATGCTGCCTATACTTATTGTAGATATCTCTCTTTTTCCTAAACAAGTTTCCAATATCCCTTGAAAACCATGGTTCTCAAACTTTTAACCTTTCCTTTCAACGTAACAGCAACATAAGGATTCTGCACCCTCAAAATTTCACCTTTAAATGACCTCCATTTCTTTATTACATACTTCCCATAAAACAAATTGTCCCAATCCTTCTAAATCCTTTCGCATCTCCTCAAAGTCAGCCTTTCTCCAATCAAAAATCTCAACCCTGGGTCCAGTCCTATCCTTCTCCATAATTATATTGAAACTAATGGCATTGTGATCACTGGACCCGAAGTACTCCCCAACACATACCTCCGTCACCTGACCTATCTCATTCCCTAACAGAAGATCCAACACTGCCCCTTCTCTAGTCAGTACCTCTATGTATTGCTGCAAAAAACTATCCTGCACACATTTTACAAACTCCAAATCATCCATCCCTTTTACAGTATGGGCTTCCCAGTCTATGGGTGGAAAATTAAAATCTCCCACAATCACAACCCTGTGCTTACTACAAATATCTGCTATCTTCTTGCAAATATGGTCCTCCAATTCTCGCTCTCCATTATGTGGTCTATAACACACCCCTATAAGTGTTACTACACCTTTCCCATTCCTCAATCCCTGTTACAAGGTGGGGGGCAAGGGTGCTCGAGGAGGACCCAAAAGCAGGACACAAACACATTTTTCTAAGGTTCAATAGAGTTTATTACTCTTTACAAGGAGTACCGTGACGCAAGGATAGAACAGGGAAAATCGAAGGCAAAGAGGAAATGGGAACAGGCATAATGAATGAGGGCTTAGGCCCAGGACTAGGCTGGGACTCAGGTTCTGGGGGGCCAGAACTTGGAGATCGAGGATCAGAGCCAGGACTCAGAACACAGACTGTGGACTTGGAGATTTGGAGGAACACAGACCTTGGACTTGAAGACTTGGAACACCACAACCAGACCTTGGACTTGGAGAGTTGGAATGCCATTGCCAGGACTTGGACACTTGGAACGTCACAGCCAGGACTTGGTACTTTGGACTTGGAACACCAGGGCCGGGACTTGATACTGAAACACAGGACATGAAACACTGAGCTGGAACTCCGCCTGAAGACACCAGGCATGGAGCCGGGACTCTTTAACACAGGGTCAGGACCGTTCTAGGGTACAGGGCCGAGACCCCTCTTTAGGTAGGACATAGATATGGAGACCACACAACGACAGTCCATTCGAGTAGCAGCAAACGGCCTGCCTACTGAACTGGATACAAGACGGTACCATCACTGGACCCAAGTTTGTTTCAAGATGTGGGAGCTCTCAGCTCACCCTGGCAGATCCCAGATCCACTCTGGCAAGGGAAGGCGAATTGCTGGCACTTGCTGCAGGAGGAGTCTTGGCTTGCTCCGGCTAGGTGACTTTGGCTCGCAATAGCTATGGTGACTTCGCTAATGCTCCATAACACTCTCCCGCCCAACAGCTGAAGCCGGGAGCTTATAAACTGCTGGTTCGGTCGAGAGTAGATTGCCTTAATCACCAAGCACGAGGGAAATAGTGAATTAAAGGGGAACAAGGAGTCAACAGTTCGGATCATAACACAACCTAGATAAATTTAAAGGGAACCTGATCCGGACCATGACAATTTCACCCAAATAGCCTCACTAGACGAGCCCTCTAATCTATCCTGCCAGAGCACTGCTGTAATATTTTCTCTGACAAGCAACACAACACCTCCCCCTCTTGACCCTCCAATTCTATCACACCTGAAGCAAAGAAATCCAGGAATATTTAGTTGCCAATCACACCCTTCCTGCAACCATGTTTCACTAATAGCTACAACATCATATTTCCAGGTATCAATCCATGCTCTAAGCTCGTCCACCTCTTACAATGCTCCTAGCATTAAAATAAATGCATTTAAGTAATTCTCCACCTCTTCCTCTCTGTTTATCTCTACAGTACAATGAACTTTACTGTCTTCTTTTACTTCCTTCTCCCATACATCTGTTCCTACACTCCGGTTCCCCTCCCCCCTCATATCTAGTTTAAATCCACTGCAGCCTCTCTAGCAAATCTACCCATTTGTCCCCCTCAAGTTCAGATGTAAACCATCCCGCTGGAACAGGTCCCACCTTCCCTGGAAAACTGCCCAATTATCTATAAATCTGAAGCCCTCCCTCCTGCACCATGTCTTCAGCCACATGTTGATCTGCACTATCTGATTATTTCTAAACCCACCTGCACATGGCACTAAATAATAATCTGCCCGATTATTTCTTCTTCCAAAATGTACAACCGTACATTTCTCAACATTGTATCTCCTCTGCCAATTCTTTGCCCACTCTTCTAAACTGACCAAGACTCTCTGCAACCTTTCCATTTCCTCAACACTTCCTGCTCCTCAACCTATCTTGGTGTCATCTGCAAACTTAGCCACAAAACCATTTAATCCATAATCTAAATCATCGATATACAGTGTAAAAAGAAGCCCCAACACTGACCCCTGCAAACACTGCCAGTAACCGGCAACAAACCAGAATAGGATCTCTGCATTCCCACTCTTTGCTTTCTGCCTATCAGCCAATGCTCCACCCATTCCAATATCTTTCCTGTAATTCCATGGGCTCTCATCTTATTAAGCAGCCTCTTATGTGGCACCTTATCGAAGGCCTTTTGAAATTCCAAATTCTCAACATCCACAGCCTCTCCCTTGTCAATCTTATTTGAGATTACCTCAAAAATTTCCAGTAGGTTGGTGAGACAGGATCTTCCCTTCATGAAACCATGCTGGCTTAGGCCTGACTTGTCATGTACCGAGAGGTATTTCATAACCTCATCCTTGAGGTTCGACTCCAATGATCTTTCCAACTACTGATGTCAGACGAATAGGTCTGTAATTTTCTTTTTGCTGCCTCCCTCCTTTCTTAAACTGCAGAACTACATTTGCAACCTTCCAGTCCTCTGGAACCATGCCAGAGTCTATTGATTCCTGGAAGATCATTTCCAATGCCTCCACAGTCTCCAAATCCACCTCTTTCTGAACCCATGGGTGCACCTCATCCAGTCCGGGAGACCTGCCTATCTTTAGTCCATTTAGCTTTCCAAGCACTTTCTCTCTAGTAATCTTGACTGTACCTAATTCTATTCCCTGAGACCTCTGGCTATCAGGTATGTTGCTATGTCTTCCACTGTGAAGACTGATGCAAAATACTCATTTAGTTCCTCTGCCATCTCTTTGTTACCCATTATAACTTCTCCAGCCTCACTTCAATAGGTCCTATATCTACCCATGTCACTCTTTTACTCTTCATATATTGAAAAAAGCTCTTAGTGTCCTTTTTCATGTTAATTGCCAATTTCCTTTCATAATTCATCTTTTCTTTCCTAATGACTTTCTTAGTTTCCTTCTGTAAGTTTTTAAAAAGTTGCCCAGTCCTCAGTTTTCCCACTGACTTTTACTTCCTTATACGCTGTCTCTTTTGCTTTTATTTTAGCCTTAACCTCTGTTGTGCCATTTTACCATTCATGATTTTCTTTTTTCTTGGAATGTGTTTTTCCTGCACTTTCCTGATTTCTTGTAGGAATTTCATCCAATTCTGCTCTACCGTCCCTCCATCCAGCTTACTTTTCCAATCAACTTGAGCCAGTTCCTCTCTCATACCACTGTAACTTCTTTGGTTCCACTGAAATATCGATACACCTGATACCAGCTTTTCCTTTTCAAATTTGAAACTGAACTCAATCATATTATGGTCACTGCTTCCAAGGGGACATTATTTTAAGGTGCTTGCAAGTAGGTACAAGTGGGATGTCAGAGGTTAGTTTTTCACAGAGAGTGGTGGGTGCATGGAATGCACTGTCAGTGAAGGTGGTACAGGTGGAAACAATAGGGTACTTTGAGACAATGAGATAGGTACTTGGAGCTTAGAAAAATAGGGGGCTATACAGTAGGAAAATTCTAGGCAGTTTCTAGAGTAGGTTGCATGTTCAGCACAACATTGTGGGCCAAAGAACTTGTAATGTGCTGTAGATCTCTATGTTCTATGGTCAATCCTTTATCAAGGAAGGAAATCAGAATTGCACGCAGTACTCCAGGTGTGGATTCACCAACACCTTGTACAGCTGCAGCATAACCTCCCTGCTCTTAAATTCAATCCCTCTAGCAATGAAGGCCAACAACACACACAAAATGCTGGAGGAACTCAACAAGCCAGGCAGCATCTATGGAAAAAAAAATACAGCCTACATTTCGTGACAAAACCCTGGACTGGAGAATTTTTTTCTTTCCAAAGTGGATGGCTTCGCATTTACCACCATTGTACTCCATCTGCTAGACCTTTGTTCACTCACTTAGCCTATCTATATCTTTCTGCAGACTTCGTATCTTCTACACAATTTGCTTTTTCACTCAAAATAGTATCATCAGCAAACTTAGATACACTACACTTGGTTCCCTCTTCCAGATGGGTATTGTACATCATAAGCAGTTGCCGGCCCAGCACTGACTCCTGCAGCTCATCACTTACCACTGATTGCCAACCAGAGTAACACACATGTCTCCCAACTCTTTTCCTTCTATTAGTTAACCAATCCTCTAACCATGCTAATACATTACCCCCAATTCTATGCATCCTTAAATTATCAATATAGACAATAGGTGCAGAAGTAGACCATTCGGCCCTTCGAGCCTGCACCACCATTTTGGGATCGTGGCTGATCATCTGCTATCAATACCCGGTTCCTGCCTTGTCCCCATATCCCTTGATTCCCCTATCCATAAGATACCTATCTAGCTCCTTCTTGAAAGCATCCAGAGAATTGGCCTCCACTGCCTTCCGAGGCAATGCATTGCAGACCCCCACAACTCTCTGGGAGAAGAAGTTTTTCCTTAACTCTGTCCTAAATGACCTACCCCTTATTCTCAAACCATGCCCTCTGGTACTGGACTCTCCCAGCATCTGGAACATATTTCCTGCCTCTATCTTGTCCAATCCCTTAATAATCTTATATGTTGCAATCAGATCCCCTCTCATTCTCCTTAATTCCAGCGTGTACAAGCCCAGTCTCTCGAACCTCTCTGCGTAAGACAGTCCAGACATCCCAGGAATTAACCTCGTGAATCTACGCTGCACTTCCTCTACTGCCAGGATGTCCTTCCTTAACCCTGGAGACCAAAACTGTACACAATACTCCAGGAGTGGTCTCATCAGAGCCCTGTACAAATGCAAGAGGATTTCCTTGCTCTTGTACTCAATTCCCTTTGTAATAAAGGCCAACATTCCATTAGCCTTCTTCACTGCCTGCTGCACTTGCTCATTCACCTTCAGTGACTGATGAACAAGGACTCCTAGATCTCTTTGTATTTCTCCCTTACCTAACTTTACACCGTTCAGATAATAATCGGCCTTCCTGTTCTTACTCCCAAAGTGGATAACCTCACACTTATTCACATTAAACATCATCTGCCAAACATCTGCCCACTCACCCAGCCTATCCAAGTCACCCTGAATTCTCCTAACATCCTCATGTCACACTGCCACCCAGCTTAGTATCATCAGCAAACTTGCTGATGTTATTCTCAATGCCTTCATCTAAATCATTGATGTAAGTCGTAAACAGCTGTAGTCACCACCTGTCATTCCGAGAAACACCCATACACCGCTGCCCTTTGCTTTCTATCTGCCAACCAGTTTTCTATCCATGTCAATATCTTCCCCCCAATGACATGAGCTCTGATTTTACCCACCAGTCTCCTATGTGGGACCTTATCAAATGCCTTCTGAAAATCGAGGTACACTACATCCACTGGATCTCCCTTGTCTAACTTCCTGGTTACATCCTCGAAAAACTCCAATAGATTAGTCAAGCATGATTTGCCCTTGGTAAATCCATGCTGGCTCAGCCCAATCCTATCATTGCTGTCCAGATATGCCACTATTTCGTCTTTAATAATGGACTCTAGCATCTTGCCCACTACTGATGATAGGCTGACAGGACGATAGTTCTCTGTTTTCTCCTTCCCTCCTTTCTTAAAAAGTGGGATAACATTAGCAATTCTCCAATCCTAGGGTACTGATCCTGAATCTAAGGAACTTTGGAAAATGATTACTAATGCATTCGCAATTTCCAGAGCCACCTCCTTTAGTACCCTAGAATGCAGACCATCTCGACCTGGGGATTTGTCAGCCTTCAGTCCCATCAGTCTACTCATCACCGTTTCCTTCCTAATGTCAATCCGTTTCAATTCCTCTGTTACCCTTGGTCCTTGGTCCATCCATACATCTGGGAGATTGCTTGTGTCTTCCCTAGTGAAGACGGATCTAAAGTACTTATTAAATTCTTCTGCCATTTCTCTGTTTCCCATAACAATTTCACCCAATTCATTCTTCAAGGGCCCAACATTGTTCTTAACTATCTTCTTTCTCTTCACATACCTAAAAAAGCTTTTGCTATCCTCCTTTATATTCCTGGCTAGCTTGCGCTCATACCTCATTTTTTTCTCCCTGTATTGCCTTTTTAGTTAAGTTCTGTTGTTCCTTAAAAATTTCCCAATCATCTGTCTTTCCACTCACCTTAGCTCTGTCATACTTCTTTTTTTTTTAATGCTATGCAATCTCTGACTTCCTTTGTCAACCACTGTGGCCCCTTTCCCCCCTTTGAATCCTTCCTTCTCTGGGGGATGAACTGATTTTGCACCTTGTGCATTATTCCCAAGAATACCTGCCATTGCTGTTCCACTGTCTTTTCTGCTAGGATATCCATCCAGTTAACTTTGGCCAGCTCCTCCCTCATGGCTCCATAGTCTCCTTTGTTCAACTGCAACACTGACACCTCCGATCTGCCCTTATCCTTCTCAAATTGCAGATAAAAACTTAACATATTATGGTCATTACCTCCTAATGGCTCCTTTACTTCAAGATCGCTTATCAAATCCTGTTCATTACACAAGACTAAATCCAGAATAGGCTTGTCCCTGGTCAGCTCTCATACAAGCTGTTCCAAGAATGCATCCCGTAGGCACTCTACAAACTCCCTATCCTGGGGTCCAGCACCAACCTGATTCTCCCAGTTCACCTGCATGTTGAAATCCCCCATAACTACTGCGACATTACCTTTGCCACATGCCAGTGTTAACTCCCTATTCAACTTGCACCCAATATCCATGCCACTGTTTGGGGGCCTGTAGACAACACCCATTAGGGTCTTTTTGCCCTTACTGTTCCTCTGTTCTATCCACACAGACTCTACTTCTCCTGATCCTATGTCCCCTCCCCCCCCTTGCAAAGGACTGAATCTCATTCCTCACCATCAGGGCCATCCCACCCCCTCTGCCCATATTTCTGACCCTACAATAGCACGTATACCCTTGTACATTCATTTCCCAGGTCTGATCTCCCTGCAGCCATGTCTCCGTTATCCCAACAACATCATAGTTACCCATTCGCACCTGAGCTTCAAGCTCATCTGCCTTATTTCTGACACCGTGCATTCAGATATAGAATTTTTAGCCCATTTCTCCTCACTCTGTTTAAATCGCTGCCTATTGTGCTTAACCCAGATCTCCGAACTCCCATCGGGCTATACGCCCCTTGAATTTTGTTGTCCTTCCTAAATTTACTTATTCTTTCTGCACATTTAACTCCATGTTCCGTCAGACCATCCGTCTGTACATGTGCCCTCCTTATCACTTGTTCCACCTCACCTTTCTCTACTACACACTTAATATTCCAGAACCGTGTATTCCCCACCTGTCCTTTATTCTTCATCTCGCTATCCTCTCTCACATTCTGGATCCCTGCCCCCTGCAAATTTAGTTTAAACTCCCCCCCCACCAAGCAGCACTAGCAAACTTTCCTGCAAGAATGTTAGTACCGTTCTAGTTCAGGTGTAAACCGTCCCTTTGGAACAGATCCCACCTTCCCCGGAACAAAGCCCAATTATCTAAAAACCTGAAGCCCTCCCTCCTGCACCACCCTCTCAGCCACATATTAATCTGTATAATCCTTCTGTTCCTTGCCTCACTCGCACGTGGCACAGGTAGCAATCCTGAGATTGTTACCCTAGAGGTCCAGCTTCACACCTAACTCCCTGAACTCCCTACGCAGGACCCCCTCACTCATCCTATCCAAGTCGTTGGTCCCTACGTGGACCACAACATCTGGGTTCTTGCCCTCCCTCTCGAGAATAACCTGCACCCGATCTGAGATGTCCCGGACCCCGGCACCAGGGAGGCAACATACCATCCGAGACTCCCGATCTTCCCCACAAAATCTCCTGACTATAGAATCCCCTATCACTACCGCTCTCTTCTCTTCCCTCCTCTCCTTCCTAGTCGAGGGTCCAACCTCAGTGCCAGAGACAGGACCACCGCAACTTGTTCCTGGTAGGTCATCCCCACCAACAGTATCCAAAACGGTATACTTATTGTTGCTGGGAACGGCCACAGGGGTGCTCTGCTCTGTCTGTCTGCTCCCCCTGCCTCTCCTGACTGTCACCCATTTGCCTACTTCCTGTCTTTTCGGTGTGACTACCTCCCAATAACTCCTATCTATCTCTGCCTCCACCTCCCGAATGATCCGTAGTTCATCCAGCTCCCGCTCCAACTCCCTAACTCGGGCTGATAGGAGCCGCAGCTGGACGCACCTCTTGCAGGTGTGGTCATCAGGGACAACTGTGTCGACCCTGACCTCCCACATATTGCATACAGAGCACACCACTGCTCTGACTGTCTCCCCCATACCTGATCCCAGATTAGTCAGAATAAATGAAAAAGGTACCGACCGACCTTACCTTTTTTACCTCAGCAAGCACGTACTCAGGCTCACTGACTTTCTCTCACCGAAGCTCGCTACGCCGCTGCCTCGTTTTAAACTCCGCGCTCGCCGCTGACGTCATCCGAGCCTGCGCAGTTTCACCTTCCTCCTCCGGTCTTCCGATCTGCGGTCGTCCGTCGACCTTGAGCACTCCTTGCTCCCGCTCCTAAAAGTGGGCCTCTTAATCAGAATATGTCTCCCCTCTCGCTGTAAAACAGAGACATCTCTTTTTCCCCTGTTGGGGAGAGAGAAAACCTGTGGTATGTCGGATTACCGGGTGAACGAGTAGTCTTTGGGATACTACAAGCCTGTGTCTTTATTGATGCTTTGCTGCACGCGTGAGTGCTCGGTGGGGGCCGCCGATGCTTTTTATTTGCTGGTGCAAGAGGGATATCATTGCTTCGCTGCTGCTTATACGTGAGAGGGAGGAGCTGGGGGGAGATTTAACTGTCATTCATTCTTTGGGGCACTCCTCTGTTCTCGTGGATGGTTGTGAAAAAAAATCAGAATGTATATTGTATATATTTCTCTGACATTAAATGTACCTTTGAAACCTTTGAAAAGTCTTTGAAGCGGCACCTTATCAAACGCCAAGTAAATAATGTCCATCTGTTCCTCTCTATCTACTGAGCTCATTATATCCTCAAAGAACTCCAGTAAGTTTGTCAAACTGGACCTGCCTTTGCTGAATCCATGCTGCGTCTACCTGATGGATCCATTTCTTTCCAGATGCCTCGCTATTTCTTCTTTAATAATAGCTTCAAGCATTTTCCCAACTTCAGATGTTAAACTAACTGGCCTATAGTTACCTGCCTTTTGCCTACATCTTTCTTGAACAATGACATTTGCCATCTTCCAATCCACTGGGACCTGCCCAGAGACCAGAGAAATTTGGTAAATTATCACCAAAGCCTCTACTATAACCTCTGCCATTGCTTTCATTTCCCTGGGATACATATCTATCTTCAGGCCCACAGGTTTGTTCAGCAACACCTTGTTTCCTCAACTCCCATCACATCTATAACATCTCTCTTAGGCATGTTAGACTTCGCTTTGTGATCGTTTCCCAATCTTCCAGTTTCCCCCTACTTGGTGACGTATGCACGAGCTTTTAGTTTGATGCCTTCTTTTATTTCCTTAGTTATTCAAGGCTGGCTCTCCCCACCATCATTGTCCTTGCTTTTAACTGGAATATACTTTTGTTGAGCACCTTGAACAATCTCTTTGAAAGACTTCCACCATTCCTCAACCATCCCAGCTCATAGCCTGTATTCCCAGTCTACACTAGTCAAATTCAGATTCAGTTTATTGTCATTTAGAAACCACGAATGCAATTCAGTTAAAAAATGAGACAACGTTCCTCCAATAGTCCAAAGATGTTAAAGGACTATAAGTTCAAAAGAAATCACCACAGTTTCCACAAGTCCCTCTTCTCTCATCCCACTGTAGTCTCCATTGTTTAGACATAATACACTGGTTTTTGATCAAATTATTGCACCCTCCATTTATATGAGAAACTAAATCATACTGTGGTCACTCTTTCCAAGAGGACCACTAACTATAAGATCACTAATTTTACCTGTCTCATTGCACAGGACCAGATCTAAGATAGCATGTTCCCATATAGGTTCAGTAACACGTTGTTCAAGAAAGCCATCACAGATGCACTCTATGAAGTCCTCCTCAGGACTGCCTCGACCAACTTGATTCACCCAATCTACGTCCAAGTTAAAGACCCCCACAATAACTGCTGTCCCATTCTTACATGCCTCAGATATTTCTGTGTTTATTGCCTGTGCCACTGTAATGTTATTATTCGGTGGCCGATAGACAACTCCCCTTAGTGCTTTTTTTCTCTTTACTAATCCTAATCTCTAACCAGATCTCTGCTCCTTAGATCTGAAATAATCTCTCACTGTTGCCCTGATCTCATCCTTAATTAAGAGTGCTACCCCACCTCCCTTTCCTTCCTACTTGCCCTTCCATATTACCTATATCTTTGGATGTATAATTCCCAATCGTCTCCACCCTGCTACAACATCTCTGTAATGGCCACTAAATCATACCCCTTTGTACTGATTTGTGCCACGAGTTCACTGACCGTATTTCGAATACAATGGGCATTCCGATAAAGTGCCCTTACACTCACTGTGCTTTTAAAATCTTGTAATCTTTTTCTCTTTCGTACCTGACTTTTCTTTAGAAGCATAGAAAACATGCAGCACAATACAGGCCCTTCAGCCCACAAAGCTGTGCCGAACATGTCCCTACCTTAGACCTACCTAGGCTTTACCCATAGCCCTCTATTTTTCTAAGCTCCATGTAGTCATCCAGGAGTCTCTTAAAAGACTCTATCATTTCTGCCTCCACCACCGCCGCTGGCAGCCCATTCCACACGCTCACTAAAAAATTTACCCCTGACATCTCCTCTGTACCTACTTCCAAGTACCTCAAAACTGTACCCTCTCATGCTAGCCATTTCAGCCCTGGGGAAAAGCCTCTGGCTATCCACACAATCAATGCCTCTCATTATCTTGTACACCTCTATCAAGTCACCTCTCATCTTCCGTTGTTCCAAAGAGAAAAGGCTGAGTTCACTCAATCTGTTCTTATAAGGCATGCTCCCCTAACCAGGCAACATCCTTGTAAATCTCCTCTGCACCCTTTCTATGGTTTCCACGTCCTTCCTATAGTGAGGCAACCAGAATTGAGCATAGTACTCCAAGTGGGGTCTGACCAGGGTCCTATATAGATACAACATTACCTCTTGGCTCTTAAACTCAATCCTACGATTGATGATGTCCAACCACAGATTGTTAAGAAGTATGCCTTCTTAACCACAGAGTCAACCTGCATAGCAGCTTTGAGTATTCTATGGACTTGAACCCCAAGATCCCTCTGATCCTCCACACTGCCAAGAGTCTTACCATTAATACTATATTCTGCCATCATATTTGACCTACCAAAATGAACCACCTCACACTTATCTGGGTTGAACTCCATCTCCCACTTCTCAGCTCAGTTTTGCATCCTATCAATGTCCATTGTAACCTCTGACAACCCTCCACACTATCCACAACATCCCCAATTTTTGTGTCATCAGCATATTTACTAATCCAGGTCATTTATATATAAAAAAATCACAAAGAGTAGGGGTCCCAGAACAGACCCCTGAGGCACTGGCTTCCATGGTCACTGGCTTCCATGCAGAATATGACCCATCTACAACCACTCTTTGTCTTTTGTGAGCAAGGCATTTCTGGATCCACAGTACAATGTCCCCTTGGATCCCATGCCTCCTTACTTTCTCAATAAGCCTTGCATGGTACTTCAAAGTACAAGGGCTAACACAAGGTAGATCAAAGGGTAAGGACCATCAAGGTAGATCAAAGTGCATGGGCCACAATTAAGGAGATCAAGCTGTAAGGGCCAACATGAGGTAGGTCAAAGTGCAACGATCACCACCAGTAGATCAAAGTGCAGGTACCATGAGGTAGATCAAAACACAAGGGCCAACATGAGGTAGATCAAAGTGCAAAAACCACCACAAGGTAGATCAAGTGGAAGGACCATCACGAGGTAAATCAAAGGGCATGGGCCTCAATGAAATACATCAAAGTGTAAGGGCCAGCACAAGGTAGATCAAAGTAGGAAGACCAAGAGGTAGATCACACTGCAAAGACCAAAATGAGAGAGATCAAAGTACAAGGATCACCATGAGGTAAATCGAAGTGCAAGGCCCACCACGAGGCATATCAATGTGCAAAGTCCACCACAAAGTCAATGATAGTGCAAGGGCCATCACTAGTTATATCAATTTGTAAATACCACCTTGAGGTGGATCAAAGTGCAACAATCACCACCAGGCCAATCAAAGTGAAAGTGCCACAATAAGGTAGGTCAAAGTGAAAGGATCATTATGAGGTAGATTAAAGTTCAAGGCCACCATGCGGTAGATCACTGTGCAAGGACCACCACGAGGTAGATTAATGTGTGAGGGCTACCATGAGGTAGATCAAAGCACAAAGACAACCACGATTAGATTCAAGTGCAAGGATCCCCATGTGGTAGATCAAATTGCAAGCCCACCACAAGGTGGAATACCATGCAAGGCCCACCAGCAGGTACATCCAAGTGAAATGGCAACACAAGGTTTATCAAAGTACAGGGGACAACATAAGGTAGGCCAAAGTACAGCAGCCAACACGAGGTATATCAAAGTCCCAGGGTTAACACAAGGTAGATTAAAGGGTAAGACCGCTACTAGGTAGACCAAAGAGCATCAACCACAATGTGGGAGATCAAAGTGCAAGGGCCAGTATGAAGTAGATTCAAGAGCAAGTCCTTTTCATCTCCTTCACTACCAAGAATGTCCTGCCTTCTCTCAGCCAAGTCCTGCATGCCAACAACCTCTTGATGCTACAGCCTGTTGAAGGCCTGACCTACTTCAGTTTAAGTTCTCCATTTATAGCCAGTATGGACTGGAGCATTGGTATTCCTCACCAGTGGGATGGTGGACTCCCTTAGCTCAACAACTAGGCGGGTTTTCTCCTGCTTGTACCCTAGGATGATGGGTCTCAGTGGCATCTGTAACATGTTCTTCACGAAGAGGCTGGTGTCCAAGAAACACAAGACCCCAGCAATTTCCAGATGTACGAGTTGGCTATCCCATCCATCCTACTGGCTGTTGATGAGAGAATTCTACAAATCCTTAATGTAAGAGGTTTAGATGGGGCAGAATTTTTTTCCCACCAACAAAATGAAGATTTATACAGTGTTAAACAAATGTGTCAAATATACAATTCATAACAATACAGAAAAAGCACCCAAACTGAAATCATATAATGTTAGTATCCTCCCCACCCTCCCACTACAAACCTCCAAGCCAACCATTACAATGTAAAGAAAAGTTAATCAGAGCTTTCATCACCACAGAGCTCTAAATATAAAAAAGTATAACGCCTACTACCTAAACCGGGGGTCGGCAACCCGCGGCTCCGGAGCCACATGTGGCTCTTTTAAGTCTGTGCTGCGGCTCCCTGTTGCTTTGGGAAATAATTGGTTGTGGCGACCCTTTTCCTGGCACATCTGAACCGACTCACAATTAGATAGTCTACGGGGGTTTGCGAGCACAGAGCTTTGGAGCCTCTGCGCCATGGGGGGCAGGTTGAGGGAGGCTTAAAAGTGAGGCTGAAGTTTTCGAATAAAGTTTTTTCCTTCGACTGCAGTTACCGACTCCGTGTCGTAATTTTAGCGCTGCGTGTAGCACACCGCTACATGGTCAGTATTTAATTAAAATGTATTTTATGTTAGTTTGTTAGTTTTTGAAATGTAAATCTAAATTTGAAGATTATGGTGATCTTGTACAATCTAAATAAGACGTTGTGGCGACCCATTTCCTGACACATCCGAACCGGCTCACAATTAGCCAGCATTCAGGCTAAGGGAGATAGCCTACGGGGGTTTGTGAGTACGTGTCTTTTGCAGCATCCGCGCCCATGGGGGGTGGGTTGAGGGAGGCTTAAAAGCAAGGCTGTTTAGTTCGAATAAAGCTATCTTTGACTGCAGTTTACTGACTGCGTGTAGCACACCGCTACAACGTGTTTTTATCACTGGCTGTCCAGAGGGAAGGTGCTGAAATGCTTTGTCGCGTGTCTGGAAGAAGTGAAAACTTTCCTGGGCAGCAAAGGGCTCAACTTTCCTGAGCTGGAACAGCCAGAGTGGCTGGAAAAGCTACACTTCATGGTAGACATGACAGCGCACCTGAACACGCTGAACACAGCTCTTCAGGGGAAAGGACGTACAGCCCTGCACATGTTGGAGGATGTTTTGGCATTCGAGCGCAAGTTGACTTTGCTTGCCAGAGATTTACAGAAAGGCACATTGTCTCACTTCCCCAATTTGAGAGAGTTCAAACAAGGTCACGACATGATAAATTCGGAGTATTTACATTCTGCAATCATCGCAATGCAAACATCGTTTGGGAAACGCTTTTGTGAGTTCAGAGAGGAAAAAAACACATTATCCTTCTCGGTCACTCCCCTAAGCATCGATTCATCTCTACTGAATACGACTGCATTGTCAGGTGTGAGTCAACCTGAACAAGTATGATAAATATTTTAATTGCCTATTATTTTACGTATATTAATATGTTTTCATTGTTCAGTGAAATAGTCCTTTTATTTTTCAGGTTGACAGCTGGCTGACGTTATTTTTGGTTTGCTGCTGGCGGCAAATTTAAGTTTGGCGTTTTTCATAAATACAAGAAGGACTCAAATAGACATTGAGTATTTTACTTAAAAGTAACCTTCAACCCAACGTCTTTTTTTCGGAGTTCAAAATGTTTTTGTTGCATGCAGAAATGTAATTTCGTTTTCTCTGCAGGAGTTCATCAATTTCATAAATGCAACACATTATAGTTTGTTTATACATAGCATAAAGGCAAAACAAAACGTTGTATGCAGTGTTATTTCATTTTAAATGTCAAACGGGTTTTGCGGCTCCCAGTGGTTTCTTTTCTGTGGGAAACGGGTCCAAGTGGTTCTTTCAGTGGTAAAGGTTGCTGACCCCTGACCTAAACTATAATGTATTTCACAATTAAAAAAACTGTAAAACTTAACCAGAGAAAAAAAGCTGAAAGTAAGGGATTGTAGTACAAAAAAGGATAATCCTTTAATCTAAAGAGGAATTATGAAAATATTCAAGAAAAGGTCCCCATACTTTATGAAATTTCATGTTCAAATTAAGAAGTGAATAATAAATCTTTTCAAGGTCTAAACAGGACATAATATCTCTAAGCCATTGAGCATGAGTGGGTGGGGCAACATCTCTCCACCTGAGAAGAACTAACCATCTAGCCAAAAAAGATGCAAAAGATAATGTTTGATGTTTCGTTGGACTCAAATGCATCTCAACTTCACCTAAGGTGCCAAAAAGAGCAGTCAGAGGGTTAGGTTCTAAGTGGCAATTAAGAATATGAGATAAAGTTTAAAAAATCTCTCAAAAATTTCTCCAAACTAAGATAGGTCCAATACATATGAATAAGAGAAGCCTTGCCCCCTTTACACTTATCACAAAAGGGACTAATATCGGGATAAAACCATGATAATTTAGACATATGAGCCCTATGTACAACCTTGAAATACAAAAGGCAGTGGCGAGCACATAAAGAGGTTGAGTTAACTGATTTAAGAATTGAATCCCAAACCTCATCAGACAGAGAAATATTTAAATCATGCTCCCAGGCAGTTGTGATTTTATCAAAGGGGGCACGCCTCAAGGTCGCTAACTTATCGCGAATAACAGATATTAAACATTTGCCCAATGGGTTTATACAAAGAAACAGGCAGAATTTTTTTAAGTGTACTGAGCAAGGTTTATTAAATCATTATGTGGATGATCCAACAAGAAGAGCGGCTGTGCTGGATCTGCTGTTAGGTGATGAGCCTGGCGAGGCAACAGTGATCACAACTCCTTCAGTTTCAGGATAGCTATAGATAAGGATAGGTATAGTCCTTGTGGGAGTGTTTTAAATTGGAATAGGGCAAATTAGCATAAATTGGCATGAGAGGGGAACTGGCCAAGGTTGACTGTAAAGAGACACTAGCAGGAAGGACAGCAGAGCAGCAATGGCCAGAGTTTCTGAGAAAAATAAGGAAAGTGCAAGACAGATATAATACAAATAAGAAGAAATTATCAAATGGAAGAAGGATACTACCATGGCTGACAAGTGAAGTCAGAGCCAATGTAAAAGCAAAAGAGAGGGCATACAAGGAAGCCAGAGCTAGTGGGAAGATAGAGGATTGGGATTTTAAAATCTTGGAGAAGGAAATTAAGAAGGTTATTAGGAAGGAAAATTTGACATAACATTGGCCTCTGAGATGGAGATCACAGGGTCATCAGGTGCAGCAGGGATCTTCACAGCTGTAGTTGTGTTCTCCCTTTCAATGCGGGCATAGAAGGCATTGAGTTCATCTGGTAGTGAAGCATCGCTGCCATTCATGCTGTAGGATTTTGCTTTGTAGGAAGTAATGTCTTGCAAACCCTGCCAAAGTTGCCGTGCATCCAATGTTCCCTCCAATGATGAAGGGTCGATGATGAGGGTTAATGATGCCTAACAGTGATTCCTTCATTTGCATCTTCGGAAACAGCTCTATTTCCATTTTTAATATCTCTTTCTCCCTTTCAGGGTTCTTTTGAAGACCTTGACCTGGAGTTACACATTGACTGTGGTTCTTTGCAGGAATGGGACACACTCTCGTGGGTCCTATAACTTTCTGTTGTTCAGCATGCCAAAGACTCGGCCTAAGAGTCCGGCTTGAATTTGGAAGCCTGGGATCTCGGGGCTCTGGAGATGGGTGGATTGAGGGTCGGTGTCACAACAGGAGACCCTTGTGTCATTGGGTGGGAGTTGGAATATCTGCTGTGTGCCTGGCATCATTCCGATCTTCAGGCACAGAGCTTGATAAAAACAACATAGTGGACTTTTAACATCATAAACCAGTGAGTTGTTTGTTATGTCTCCCTGCTCGCTGGGAAAATGGAGACACCTTTTTCTCCCTTATTAGGGAGAGAGAGAGAACCTGCGGTATGCTGAATACTGGGTGAAAAGTGAAATCTTTGGGGTAATTGCAAGTCAGGGCCTTTGCTATTGCTCTGCTCATGTTTGAGTGCTTGGTGGCGGTAGCAATGCTTGCTTTTTTTTTGCCAGTGGTGGGGGGGGGGGGGTGGATTGTTGCTCGCTGCTGCTTACACACGGGAGCGGGGAGCTGGGAGTGGACTTTGGGGTTCTAACATTTATTTAACTGTCATTCATTCTTTGGGGCACTCCTCTGTTTTCATGGATGGTTGCAAAGAAAAGGCATTTCAGGATGTATATCGTATACATTTCTCTGACATCAAATTGTACCTTTGAACCTCGTTCAAAATTGTCCCTTTGCCCTTGAAATAACCCTCCACAAATCATATCTGGTTTTCTGGTACATGACTGAGTTGCCAGACTTGAATGCCACCGATCTGGCCTTTAGCAGATGACGTACCTCCTGGTTCATCCACGAGATCTGAGGGTAGATGTAGGACCAATAGAAAATGATGCTGGAGATATTGCAATGAGAGACACAGAGATGGTAGAGGAACTGAATGTGTAACTTGCATCAGTCTCCACAGTGGAAGACGTCTGCAGTATACCGGACATTCAAAAGTGTCAGGGAAGTGAAGTCTGTGCAGTGAAAATTACGACTGAGAAGGTGCTCAGGAAGCTTAATGCTCTGGGTACGGATAAATCTCCTGGATCTGATGGAATGCACCCTCGGGTTCTGAAGGAAGCAGATAGAGAGGATTGTAGCAGCATTAACAGTGATCTTTCAAGAATTGACAGATTCTGGCATTGTACCAGATGACTGGAAAATTGTAATGTTACTCCGCTATTTAAGAAGGGTGGGATGCAACAGAAAGGAAACTATAGACCTGTTAGCCTGACATCAGTGGTTGGGAAGTTGTTGAAATCAATTGTTAGGGATGAGATTACAGAGTACCTGGAGGCACATGACAAGATAGGCCAAAGCCAGCATGGTTTCCTGAAAGGAAAATCCTGCCCGACTAACCTACTGCAATTTTGTGAGGATATTTTAAGCAGGGTAGACAAAGGAGATGCAGTAGGTATGGTGTACTTGGATTTTCAGAAGGCCTTTGACAAGGTGCCGCACATGAGGCTGCTTAGCAAGATAAGAGCCCATGGAATTATAGGGGAGCTACTAGCATGGGTGGCACATTGGCTGGTTGGCAGAAACCAGAGAGTGGGAATAAAGGGATCCTATTCTGGCTGGCTGCTGGTTACCAGTGGAGTTCCACAGGGGTTGGTGTTGGGACTCTTGCCTTTTACGATGGATGTCAATGATTTGGACTATAGGAATAATGGATTTGTGGTTAAACTTGCCGATGATACAAAGATAGGTGGAGGAGTGAATAGTGTTGAGGAAATGGAGAGCCTGCAGAGAGACTTAAGGGAATTGGCAAAGAAGTGGCAAATGAAATACAATGTAGGAAAGTGTATGGTCCAATGTAAGGAAAGTCTCATGAGTGCCTGATAGAGCTTCAACATCACATCCTTGCTCATATATTCTGCACCTCTAGAAATGAATGCCAACATTGCATTCGCCTTCTCCACCACCAACTCAACCTGGAGGTTACCTTTAGGTATCCTGCACAAGGACTCCCAAGTCCCTTTGCATCTCTGCATTTTGAATTCTCTCCCCATCTAAAAATTAGTCTGCCAGTTTATTTCTTCCACCAAAGTGCATGACCATACACTTTCCTACATTGTATTTCATTTGCCACTTCTTTGCCAATTCCCTTAAGTCTCTCTGCAGGCTCTCCATTTCCTCAACACTATTCGCTCCTCCACCTATCTTTGTATCATCGATCACCTCCAGAGAGGTGATGAATTTAGTCAAGAAGAAAAGTATGCAAAGCTTCAGAAAATAGGATCAAACAAAACACATGAAGAATATAAAGAACCAAGAAAAGAATGAAAGAAGGGAATTAGGAAAGCCAGGAGGGGCCATGAAAACACCTTGGCAAGTGGGATTCAGGTGAATCCCAGGCATTCTTTACATATATCAAGAGCAAGAGAATAACTAGGGCGAGAGTGGGACCACTCAAGGATAAAGGGTGAGGTGGGGGGGGGAAGGAATGGTTGCTTGGATGTGGAGAATATGAGTGAGCTTCTTAATGAGTACTTTGCTTCAGTATTTACCAAGGAAAATGATATGGAGGACCAGGAGATCAGGGCTGAGTGTATAAATACTTCAGGGCATTTAGAGGTTGAGGAGGAGGAAGTGTTGGGCCTCCTAATGAGTATTAAGGTGGATAGGTCCTCAGGGCCTGATGGGATTTACCCCAATTTATTGAAGGAGGTAAAAGACGAGATTGCGGTGCCCTTGACCAGTATCTTTGTGCCCTCTCTCACCATAGGTGAGATCCCGGAAGACTGGCTAATGCTGTAAATCAATTTAAGAGAAAAAGGAAAATCCTCGGAACTACAGGCTGGTGAGTGTCAAGTCAGTTTACAGTCAAATTGTTGACAAAAATTCTTTGGGATAGGATATATGAGCATTTGGAAGCGGTGGCCTAATTAGAGAGAACCTGCACGGTTTTGTGCATAGCAGGTCATGCCTTACCAACTTGATTGAGTTTGATGAGGGCAGCGCAGTGAATGTTGTCTACATGGATTTTAGTAAGGCATCTGAAAAAGTCCTTCATAAAAACATAGAAACATAGAAGACCTACAGCACAATACAGACCCTTCGGCCCACAAAGTTGTGCCAAACATGTCCCTACCTTAGAAATTACTAGACTTACCTATAGCCATCTATTTTACTAAGCTCCATGTACCTATCCAAAAGTCTCTTAAAAGACCCTATCGTATCCACCTCCACCACTGTTATCGGCAGTTCATTCAACGCACTCACAACTCTCTGAGTAAAAACCTTACCCCTAACATCTCCTCTGTACCTACTCTCCTACGCTCCGTCCGTCACAATAGACAGGATCTCCCAGTTGCCACCCACTTCAACTCTCCTTCACATTCCTGTTCAAATATATCCATTCACGGCTTCCTCTACCGCCATGATGAGGCCAAACTTTGATTGGTCTCATATACCGTCTGGGTAGTCTCCAGCCCCTTGGTATGAACATCGAATTCTCCAACTTTTGGTAATTCCCTCCCCCTCCCTTCCCCCATCCCACTTTCACTCTGTCTCCTCTTCTAGCTGCCTATCACCTCTCTCATGATTCTGCCTTCTTCTACTACCCATAGTGCTTTCCCCTATAGTTTCCTTCTTCACCTCTCCTGCCTATCCCCTCCCTGCTTCCCCTCCCCCACCCTTTGATCTTTCCTCTGATTGGTTTTCCACCCTCCCCCTACCTTCTTCAGTCCTGACAAAGGGTCTCGGCCTGAAACGTTGACTGCTCATTTCAACGGATGCTGCCTGACCTGCTGAGTTCATCCAGCTTGTTTGTATGTGTCAATGCACTGTATGCCTTCCTAACCACAGAGTCAACCTGTGCAGCTGCTTTGAGCGTCCTATGGACTCGGACCCCAAGATCCCTTTGATCCTCCACACTGTCAAGAGTCTTACCATTAATACTATATTCATGGGACGCTAATCCAGAAGATTAATATTTATGGGGTCTGTGGCGTATTGGCTATTTGGATTCAGAACTGGCTTGCGCTTAGGAAACAGAGGGTAGTGGTTGAAGGGAATTATTTAAGCTGCAGGTCTGTAATTGTGGAGTTCCATAGGGATCTGTGCTGGGACTTCTGCTGTTTGTGATGTATATAAATCAGGGGTCACCAACCTTTTTTGCACCGCGGACCGGCTTAATATTGACAATATTCTTACAATATTCTTGCGGACCAGCCGATGGGGGGGGGGGGTGTTCTGTTCATCACAACCGGAATATAGGACCTATATTATAGGTGATAAGTCAACTATAAGTCACTTATAAGTGGCTACTACACTTAACTCCGTTTCTAAAATGAATTTAATATTAAACACACAGCGCATATTTTCCTTGCATGAATAATAGTGGTAAGTCAATTATAACTCACTTATAAATAAGTAACATTTGGATCTTAAACACACAGTGCATATTCTCCTTGTATGAACATATAAAATCATTGCAACACACCAGTGAGAGGACAAGGTAAGGGCCGGAGGTCCCCGTACAGGGGCTGTGGTGGTCGCAGTCCAGAGAGAGTGACCAACTGACCAAGTGAGGAATGCGACAGGGCGCGTGCCCACCCCCCCCCCCCCCCGTAGAATCTATTTGGCCGATAAATGTTTGGCTCGAGGGATGACTTTCAGTAGATCGCAGCGAGGTAGCTGCTCTTCTACTTACAAAACCCTGAGCCCGAATTAGGTCGTCTGCGAATATTTTAGCACCGGGTTCCCCACGAATATTTGGTGTGCTAAGCAGGTTTAGAGGTGGCGCCGATCTGTCCGTGCTCCAGGCCAGTAGCAACAGCACTTTATGCCGGCCGCATGAGGCGGCCGGTTACCCAAGGCCAACCAGTGATCCCTGGCACAAGGGTATCACTGCGTTTGAGCGACTGATGACCTTGTGTACAATCAAGTTCAACAGTGAGTGAGACAGGGAATGAGGAAAGGTGCAGCTGACTCATATCATTTCATGTCGCCAAATCATATCGTTTCCTTGTGGCCTGGTAGCACAACTTTGGGGACCATTGATATAAATGACCTGGATGAAAATGTAGATGGGTGAGTTAGTAAATTTGCGGAAGATACCAAGATTGGTTCAGCACAATATAGATCAGCTGCAGATATGGGCCGAAAAATGTCAGGTGGAATTTTGCTCAGATAATTGCAAGGGGACAGTGCACTTGCACACATCAATAATGTGTTTAAGAAGGCTTATGGATTGCTTGCTCTTATTAGTCAAGGCACTGAGTTCAGAAGTCAGGAGGTTATGCAGCACATTTATAAAATTCTCATTTGGCCACGTCCGGAGTATTGCAACACACACAAATTACTGGAGGAACTCAGCAGGCCAGGCAGCATCTATGGAAAAAAGGTACAGTCGATGTTTCGGGCCTGAAACGCGACTGTGCTTTTTTCCATAGATCCTCCCTGGCCTACTAGGTTTTTCCAGCAGTTTGTGCATGTTGCTTTGAATTCCAGTATCTGTAGGTTCTCTCTTGTTCTAGTTCTGCCCCCTTTCCCCCCCATATAGGAAAGATGTGGAGGCTTTGGAGAAGGTGCAGAAGATGTTTCCCAGGACGCTGCCTGGTTTGGAGGTGTGTGCTATCAAAAGAGGCTAGAAAAACTTCGGTAGTTTTCTCTGGAGTTCCAGAGGCTGAGGAGGGATCTCATAGAGGTTTACAAGTTTATGAAGGGCATAGATAGATTGGACTGAGAATATTGTTTTCTACCAGAGGGCATGCATTGAAGGTGAGAGGGAGTAGGTTCAAGAGGGATGTGAGAGGCAAGTTTTTTTACTCAGAAAATCATGGATGCCTGGTGTGGTGGTAGAGGCAAATACATTAAAGGCTTTTAAGAGTCATATGCAAGGAAGATGGAGGGATATTGGCATGGTATAGGTAGGAAGGATTAGTGTTTGGGTGTTTTTAAATTTGCTTTTTAGATGGTTTGCCACATTGTGGGCCAAAGGGCCTGTTCCTCTACTGTATGTTCTATGTGGCAGAGATAACAAAACCAATACATGACCTCCTCTCTCAGAGAAACATTTGGACCTGGGATGTACCAGAGGAGAAGTCATTCTCATTAATTAAATAGAGCTCATCTCTCTGCCAGTATTGGCATTCCTTGATATGAACAGCAAAGATCCCAGCTGATGCCTTTTTCTTTGGCCTAGGAGGAGTGCTCATGCAATACTGCAGTGGCCTATGCATCAAAAGCATTGACTCCTGCTGAAAAGCATTACGCCCAAATTGTAAAGGAGATGCTAGCTCTTGTGTGGGCTTGTGAATGCTTTAGTTGCTACTTGATAGATACTAAATTCCTACTTGAAACAGCCCACAAACCACTTGTCAACCCCCTCAGCTCATAACACTTGGATGACTTACCTCCATGTCTGCAAAGATTCAGAATGAGGCTTAAGTGATACTGTTATGATAACATAACGGCAAATCTTTCACAACAGCAGACACTCTGTCAAGGATGCCATGAAAAAGTGAGTGGATGGAAGCTGACCACCCTCATGGAGGACACTAACTCAGGTAAATGAAAGCTTTCCTGCATCAGAGCAAACGGGATGAAAATTTGTGCTGAGTTGAAAATGGACCAAGTCTGCAGCAATACTATGAGCATGGATAGCCAGCTGTTCCAAAATCAGCTCACAAACTTAGACTTTACTGACTTGAAAGAGATGCACTCACCATTCTTGATGGTTTGCTGGGAAAGGGCTCCAGACTCATCATTCCTGCTTCTGTGCAAGCCAAAATTATCAGTCAAATCCACCAAGGACATCAAGGCATCGAAAAATGTCACCTAAGAGCAAGGCAAACTATGTGGTGGCCTGGTCTAAGCACTCAGCTGGGAGATTACATAAAGCAATGTGAAGCATGTAGAAAATTGCACAAAAATCATACTGAACCTCTCTATCTTACATAAGTCACAGAATTTCCATTGCAAATTGCAGGCACAGACACCTTTGATTTGAAAAGAGAGAAATATCTTCTCACTGTGGGTTACAATTCATGGAATGTTTAGTTGTCTAAGCTGTCGTCTAATTTCTCAGCAGCAGTTACATAACACCTGAAAGCTGTACTTGATTGCCATGGAACACCAGAGACACTTGTGTCAAACAATAGTCCATAATCTAGCTGCTCAAAAATCTTCAGCCATTGCCAGAGTCTATGAGTTCAAACACGAGACAAGTAGTCCACAGTACCCACAGACAAATGGAGAAACAGAAAGAGCAGTGCAAACAGTGCAGAGTCTCCTACTGAAGGCAAAAGACCCCTACAAAGCATGCCTGCCTGCCTGCCTGCCCGCCCACCCGCCCTTCTCCATCCTCACTTACTGGATGTGGTGAACTACATATACCTGTCTGGACACGCACCCCCCCCACCCCCGACTGCTCCTGTGCCTCCTCCCATGGACCCCGGTATAAAGGTGATTGGGGACTCTGCCCCAGTCTCAGTCTCCAGGATGCAGTGTGGTGGTCAATTGCTGCTTGTTCTTTCTTCCAGCCAATAAAAGCCAATATCTCACCTCACGATGGTGCATCACCGGACTTAGACAAAGTGAGAAATTTTGAGACAAAACAGCGTAAGAAAACAAAGAGCATACACGATCTCAGACACAAAGCAAAATCATTGTCACCATTCAGGAGTGGTGAAGCTGTTTGGGTTTCAGATCAGTTCGCCAAAGGAACAATAGACCGGCAGCATGCACCATGTGATCAGAACATCACAAGGTGATACCACGTAGAACAGGTGGTTGCTCATGCATCTTCAAAGTCCATGAAAGGTAGAGAAATAAATAATTTTACCTGACCTTATGACGAGGACCACTTACCTGGGGTGGGTGCATCTGTTCAAGAATCTCCAACCGCTCCAACACTTCCAGGAACCTATACCAGAATGGGTTTTTTTATCTGTCCCACCACAGAGATATACTCCATAGTCTAATAGCTTAGGGCAAGTGACTAAAGAGGCCAAATAATTCTCTTCATTAGCCAAGGTGTTCAGGTAGTCTACTCTAACCTCCATTAGATTAATTTTTTTTTAAAGCGCTGGAATGCTGATAACATTTCAGAAAACAAAACTGTTTTTTTTTTCCCCAGGGCTGAAATGGCTAACATGAGAGACCACAGTTTTAAGGTGCTTGGAAGTAGGTACAGAGGAGATGTCAAGGGTAAGTTTTTTTACGTAGAGGGTGATGCAGAGCCAACAACCTGTATCTTAATGTGAACAAAACAAAAGAGATGGTTGTTGACTTCAGGAGGGCACAGAGCAACCACTCCCTGCTAAACATCGACGGCTCCTCGGTAGAGATCGTAAAGAGCACCAAATTTCTTGGGGTTCACCTGGCGGAGAATCTCACCTGGTCCCTCAACACCAGCTTCATAGCGAAGAAAGCCCAGCAGCATCTCTACTATCCGTAAAGGCTGAGAAAAGTTCATCTCCCACCCCCCAACCTCACCACATTTTAGAGGATGTATTGAGAGTATCCTGAGCAGCTGCATTACTGCCTGGTTCGGAAATTGCACCGTCTCAAATCATAAGACCCTGCAGCGGATAGTGAAGTCAGCTGAATGGATCATCGGGGTCTCTCTTCCCGCCATTACAATTATACCACACGCTGCATCCGCAAAGCTAACGGCATTGTGAAGGACCACACGCACCCCTCATACAAGCTCTTCTCCCTCCTACCATCTGGCAAAATGTACCGAAGCATTTGGGCTTTCACAACCAGATTGTGTAACAGTTTCTTCCCCCAAGCCATTAGACTCCTGAATTCCCAGAGTCTACACACACACCACTCCCTTTGCAATTTTTCCTCATTTCTTTCTCAATTCCTTCTAGACCATTGTTTACATTTATATTATTTATTATTATATTGTAATTTGCCCTTTACTGTGCCTATTGTCTTATTTATTAATTATTGTACTATCTTGCACTGTTTTGTGCACTTTATGTAGTCCTGTGTAGGTCTGAAATCTAATGTAGTTTTGTGTTGTTTCATATAACACCATAGTCCTGGAGAAACATTGTTTCATTTTCACTGTGTACTGTACCAGCAGTTATGGTTGAAATGACAACAAAAGCTCAAAGAAAGAAAGAAGATGAGCGAGTGGAATGGGCTCCCAGTGACGGATACGATAGGGTTTTTTGAGAGACTCATGGACAGGTATATGGAGCTTAGAAAAATAGAGGGCTATGGGTAACCCTAGGTTATATCTAAAGTAAGTGCATGTTCGGCACAACATCGTGGGCTGAAGGGCCTGTATTGTGCTGTAGGTTTTCTAAAAGGAACTGGTGTCAAGTCAAGTCACTTTTATTATCATTTCGACCATAACTGCTGGTACAGTACTTAGTAAAAATGAGACAACGTCTTTCAGGACCATGGTGTTACAGTACAACAACTAGACTGAACTATGTAAAAAACAACACAGAGAGAAAAAAAAACAACACACAACAACTACACTAGACTACAGACCTACCCGGGACTGCATAAAGTGCACAAAACAGTGCAGGCATTATAATAAATAATAAACAAGACAATAGGGCAATAAAGTGTCAGTCCACGCTCTGGGTATTGAGGAGTCTGATAGCTTGGGGGGAGAAACTGTTACATAGTCTGGTCGTGAGAGCCCAAATGCTTCGGTGCCTTTTCCCAGATGGCAGGAGGGAGAAGAGATTGTATGAGGGGTGCATGGGGTCCTTCATAATGCTGTTTGCTTTGCGAATACAGCGTGTAGTGTAAATGTCCATGACGGTGAGAAGAGAGGCCCCGATGGTCTTCTCAGCTGACCTCACTATCCGCTGCAGGGTTTTGCGATCCAAGATGGTGCAATTTCCAAACCAGGCAGTGATGCAGCTGCTCAGGATGCTCTCAATACAGCCCTTGTAGAATTTGATGAGGATGGGGGAGGGGGGGGGGGTTGGGAGATGGACTCTCCTCAGCCTTCGCAGAAAGTAGAGACCGTGCTGGGTTTTCTTTGCTATGGAGCTGGAGTTGAGGGACCAGGTCAGATTCTCCACCAGGTGAACACCAAGAAATTTGGTGCTCTTAACGATCTCTACCGAGGAGCCGTCGATGTTCAGCGGGGAGTGATCGCTCCATGCCCTTCTGAAGTCAACAACCATCTCTTTTGTTTTGTTCACATTCAGAGACAGATTGTTGGTTCTGCACCAGTCCGTTAGCTGTTGCACTTCCTCTCTGTTAGCTGACTCGTCGTTCTTGCTGATGAGACCCACCACGGTCGTGTCATCGGTGAACTTGATGATGTGGTTCGAGCTGTGTGTTGCAGCACAGTCGTGGGTCAGCAGAGTGAACAGCAGTGGACTGAGCACACAACCCTGGGGAGACCCCGTGCTCAGTGTGATGGTGTTGGAGATGCTGCTCCCGATCCGGACTGACTGAGGTCTCCCAGTCAGGAAGTCTAGCATCCAGTTGCAGAGGGAGGTGTTCAGGCCCAGTAGGCTCATCTTTCCAATCAGTTTCTGAGGGATGATTGTGTTGAATGCTGAACTGGTCTATGAACAGCTTTCGAACGTACGTGTCTTTTTTGTCCAGGTGGGTTAGGGCCAGGAAGAGGGTGATGGCAATGGCGCCGTCAGTTGAGCGGTTGGGACGGTACACAAACTGCAGGGGGTCCAGTGAGGGGGGGCAGCAGGGTCTTGATATGCCTCATGAAGAGCCTCTCAAAACACTTCATAATGGTGGATGTGAGTGCAACGAGACGGTAGTCATTTAGGCGATGTGATTGAGATGGAGTTGGAATATGGGGGTGAGGGAGCCAATACCGCATCTCATCACAGTGATATGACGGAGCCCGTCAGGTCGGGGGGAGGACTTTGATTCGTGGGCGGGCTCCGAGGAGAAGAGGCGGAGCTGCGCATCTGGGCGGGACTAACCCTCTTTCGGGCAGCTGGAGTCAGGTGACGTCAGTGCGGGCACCCGGCATGCGACGCATGCGCAGTGTCAGAGCTACGCATCTGGGCGGGACTAACCCTCTTTCGGGCAGCTGGAGTCAGGTGACGTCAGTGCGGGCACCCGGCATGCGACGCATGCGCAGTGTCAGAGCTACGCATCTGGGCGGGACTAACCCTGTTTCGGGCAGCTGGAGTCAGGTGACGTCAGTGCGGGCACCCGGCATGCGACGCATGCGCAGTGTCAGAGCGTGGGGATGGCGCTGAAGGCAGAGGAGGTGTTGGTGAGTTGTCACAAGTCGCTGGTTACTATTTACTGGGTTATGAGTTAATTAGTGTAATGTATTGGCCCGTTCGTTGCTAATCTGAAGAAGAAGGGGGAAGGAATATAAAGTATATAGTTAGGAAATGTAGGCAACTATTAATGAAGTAGAGAAATGGGGAGAACGGCGGGGGTTTAAATTCTCTGTTGCGAAGACTCAAATTATTTGCTTTTTTAAAAAGAACATTACGCCCACAACTGATAGGTTATATGGTAAAGTTTCTAGGTACGTGGATAAACACAAGGCTAATATGGAAAGTGTAGGTGAATAATATTCTTGAGAAGTGTAAAAAAAAGCCCTTAAGGTGTTCAGGTGCTTCGTTGGATGTGATTGGGTGGAGTAGGAAGACACTTAAACAAATATATACGTATTGCTCTAATCAGATCTGTCTTTGATTATGAATGTGTTGAACATAGGTCAGCCACACCAATGGTCTTAAAGTCCCTAGATAAAGTTAAGGCATTTTGTTGTGGTGCTATTAAATCATCAACATTACTAGTAGAAATGGGTGAATTACCTTTATATCTACACAGGTTACAGTTAGCAATGGTTTATTGGGTTAATGTAAGAGGACATAAAGTTGGTCAACCAATTTTGGCAATATTAGTAGAGTGTTGGAAGCACTGTATTTGCTAAGTTTTCTCTTTTGGGTGATTGGGAAATGAATGGGCACAAAATTTTGGGTTGTTTAAAGGGAATTGTGGTCCCAGTGTATCCCTTTCTGTTGCACCTCCATGGTTTTTCCCTTTGCCTGTGTTTGATTTGGACCTTCAAGAAAAGATCAAGATGAATGATTGTAAATCAGTGGCACAAGAAGGCTGATATTATGGCTTCTTATCTGCAAGGATGGTTCAAAAGATCCAATGACAGATCATACAGGTGTTAACTCAACTGGGAGATGTGTATAAAAGGAGAGAAGAAGATGCACTTCTACATTTTTGGGTTGGCCACACTAAGTTGAATAATTACCTGTTCAATTAATGCATGATATGGGTGTATGTAGGAGTGCACTTGTCAAGATAGTGCAACATATGTTGTTTGAATGCATTTCCTATGAGGTGCAAAGGGAACATCTAATTGCTATATTGAAATCTTTGATTTGAACTCATCGTTTAACATGGAAATACACAAAATGCTGGAGGAACTCAGCAGGGCAGGCAGCATCTATGGAAAAAAGTACTGTACAATCAACATTTCGGGCTGAGACCCTTTGGCAGTCCTGTATTTTGTGTGTGTTGCTTGGATTTCCAGCATCCGCAGATTCTCTTGTTTAACATGGAAAGTTTGACAGGATAATACTGCCATCGTAATGTACATAAGAGTGTATTGGACTATCTGAAAGGCATCTACTTTTGATGCTATTTGAGTTTTATTTTGTGAAGTAGAATTTAGTGGGTGTATTTCCTGTCTCTTTGCTCCACTCTCCAACTCTGTAGGTGGCAGTAATTACCCTATATTAGTCTGCCAACTGCCATTAAACTTTACAAGGAGAAAAAAAATGAAGCAGAAGGGGGGCAGTGCGGCTTATTGATGGGGTAGTTAGTTCAAGTGGTTGAGAGGGAAAGAGATGGGGTTGGATGCAATTTGGTGGTGTGATGGGGTGGGGATGTGACACTGTAATGGTATGGAACAGTGGTGGTATGGGGCAGCGTGGTGATTTGGGGTGGAGTCGGGATCGTATGATGGTGTCGGGGAGTGTGGTGAGGTGTGGTTGGGAAGGTGATGTGGTGAGATAATGCTGCTTGGGTGGGGTCAGGGTGGTGTGATGGTGTCGGGGAGTGTGGTGAGGTGTGGTTGAGTTTGGTGTGGGGGCGGTGAGATGCGGTTGATTTTGGGGTGGGGTGGGGCTGGTGAGATGGGGTTGGGTTTAGGGTGGTGGGATGATGTGGTTGAGTTTGGGGTGGGCAGTATGATGTGATGATGTCAGGCAGTGTAGTGAGATGTGATTCAGTTTCTGGTGAGCTGGGGAATGGGGTGGTGAGATGTGATTGAATTTGGGTTGGTGGGATGATGTGGTGAGGAGGTTGAGATTAGGGTGGGGAGTGAGGTGAGATGGGGTTGAGTTTGGGGTAGTGGGGTGGGTGGTGTGTAGGGTTGTTTGGTGTGGGGGTGGTGTAGTGTGATGGTGAGGTGTGAGTTTGGGGTAGTGTGCTGGTGAGGTGAGATGGGGTTGAGTTTGGGGTAGTGGGGTGGGTGGTGATGTGGGGTTGGTGTATGAGGGTGGTGCAGTGTGATGGTGAGGTAAGATGGGTTGAGTTTGGGGTGGTGGGTTGGGTGGTGATGTGAGGCTGTTTGGTGTGGGTTGGTGTAGTATGGGAGTGGTGTAGTATGGGGGTGGTGTGTGATGGTGAGGTGTGAGTTTGGGGTAGTGTGCTGGTGAGGTGAGATGGGGTTGAGTTTGGGGTAGTGGGGTGAGTGGTGTGTAGGGTTGTTTGGTGTGGGGGTGGTGTAGTGTGATAGTGAGGGGAGGTGGGACAGTAGGATGGTTCCAGGGGGAGCTGGGAGCAGGCACAATGCTGACTCTGCAATCCATGTTTTTCAATTAGACACAGTTTATTTGTCTCCACCAGCATGGAAAGAGTGTCACCAGGAACAGCAAGGTGAGACTGGCCTAGCATGATGTGGGCTGTTGTGGATAGGTGTCATTGTTGCTCCATACAAACCTCTGTTCATGGCTTAGTGTAGACCAGTCTCGGGCTAGTTCGGGGGTCGGCAACCCGCGGCTCCGGAGCCACATGTGGCTCTTTTACGTCTGTGCTGCGGCTCCCTGTTGCTTTGGGAAATAATTGGTTGTGGCGACCCTTTTCCTGGCACATCTGAACCGACTCACAATTAGATAGCCTACGGTGGTTTGCGAGCACAGCTTTGGAGCCTCTGCGCCACGGGGGGCTGGTTGAGGGAGGCTTAAAAGTGAGGCTGAAGATTTCGAATGAAGTTTTTTCCTTCGACTGCAGTTACCGACTCCGTGTCGTAATTTTAGCGCTGCGTGTAGCACACCGCTACATAGTCAGTATTTAATTAAAATGTATTTTATGTTGGTTTGTTAGTTTTTGAAATGTAAATCTAAATTTGAAGATTATGGTGATCTTGTACAATCTAAATAAGAGGTTGTGGCGACCCATTTCCTGACACATCCGAACCGGCTCACAATTAGCCAGCGTTCAGGCTAAGGGAGATAGCCTACGGGGGTTTGTGAGTACGTGTCTTTTGCAGCATCTGCACCCATGGGGGGCGGGTTGAGGGAGGCTTAAAAGCAAGGCTGTTTAGTTCGAATAAAGCTATCTTTGACTGCAGTTTACTGACTGCATGTAGCACACCGCTACAACGTGTTTTTATCGCTGGCTGTCCAGAGGGGAGGTGCTGAAACGCTTTGTCGCGTGTCTGGAAGAAGTGAAAACTTTCCTGGGCAGCAAAGGGCTCACCTTTCCTGAGCTGGAACAGCCAGAGTGGCTGGAAAAGCTACACTTCATGGTAGACATGACAGCGCACCTGAACACGCTGAACACAGCTCTTCAACGGGGTAAGGACGTACAGCCCTGCACATGTTGGAGGATGTTTTGGCATTCGAGCGCAAGTTGACGTTGCTTGCCAGAGATTTACAGAAAGGCACATTGTCTCACTTCCCCAATTTGAGAGAGTTCAAACAAGGTCACGACATGATAAATTCGGAGTATTTACATTCTGCAATCATCGCAATGCAAACATCGTTTGGGAAACGCTTCTGTGAGTTCAGAGAGGAAAAAAACACATTATCCTTCCCGGTCACTCCCCTAAGCATCGATCCATCCCTACTGAATACGACTGCATTGTCAGGTGAGAGTCAACCTGACCAAGTATGATAAATATTTTAATTGCCTATTATTTTACGTTTTCATTGTTCAGTGAAATAGTCCTTTTATTTTTCAGGTTGACAGCTGGCTGACGTTATTTTTGGTTTGCTGCTGGCGGCAAATTTAAGTTTGGCGTTTTTCATAAATACAAGAAGGACTCAAATAGACGTTGAGTATTTTACTTAAAAGTAACCTTCAACCCAACGTCTTTTTTTCGGAGTTCAAAATGTTTTTGTTGCATGCAGAAATGTAATTTCGTTTTCTCTGCAGGAGTTCATCAATTTCATAAATGCAACACATTATAGTTTGTTTATACATAGCATAAAGGCAAAACAAAACGTTGTATGCAGTGTTATTTCATTTTAAATGTCAAACGGGTTTTGCGGCTCCCAGTGTTTTCTTTTCTGTGGGAAACTGGTCCAAGTGGCTCTTTCAGTGGTAAACGTTGCTGACCCCTGGGCTAGTTGGTTCAAGCTGCTCCCCTTCTTCAGTTGTGCTGGGGGTGAGGGGGGGGGGGTGCTAAAGCTGGCGTGGCTGACAGGTTGCGTGACCAAGAGTTGGACATTTATTAAATAGTGCAGATCCCAGCTGGAGCATAGTGAACATTTGAGAAGCTTTTGGAATGAATTTGCTGACTGTTTCAGAGTTGCTCTGCTAATTCAGAACCATGTTGTCTAATCCCACCTGCTGAGCTATAATGATCAGGGGCTGAGAGCACTGGGTGGAGGCTATGAGCTCACTAAGTCCGTGAGGCTGAACGGCTATTGCTTGCTCTCCTGTTGCAGAAATTTCTGTAACCACCCCCCCCATAGTTTTATTGATTTCTTTTTAAATATTTTTTTTATTGAGTTTTCAAATGACTACAGAAGAAAAAAAATTATCTACCCCTCCCCCTCCCCTTAACCCCTCCCCCCAACATTCCTATAGAAGAAAAGAAAAAAGAAAAAAAAGAAAGAGAGAAAGAATGCCTGGATATCTGAAGATCCCCACATGCTCCACGGAGTTCATAATAACTTTAGTAGATATATTTATTTCTTTCCCCAAATAACCAATTATTTTATCTTCGGAGCACCTATATACTTAATCCTGTCTTTTGTAAATAAGGGCACCAAATTTTCAAAGATGTTTATTTATCTCTTAAATTATAAGTAATTTTTTCAAGTGGAATACAACTGGAAATTTCATTCTTCCAACAATCTATACCTAAGTATGAATCTGATATTTATTCAATTTGGGTTTCGGTTTTATCCCTTCAATATCACCTAATAAAAATAATATTGGGTTATGAGGAAGTTGTGTTCCAATAATTTGTTCCAGTAAAACTCTTAAATTTGTCCAAAAAGGTTGAATTTTAGAACAAGAGCAAGTAGAATGTAAAAAAGTACCAATTTCTTGGTTACATCTGAAACACTGATAAGATAAATTTGGGTTTAATTTATTTATTTTTTGTGGTGTAATATATAATTGATGTAAAAAATTATATTGCACTAATCGTAACCGGACATTTATTGTATTTGTCATACTATCAAGACATAGTCTTGACCAATTTGTTTCTTCAATTTTAATATTCAAGTCAGTTTCCCATTTTTGTATTGACTTATGGATTCCTTGTTTAATTGCCTGTTTTTGATTCAAACTATGCATACAAGAAATAAATTTTTTAGTTTTTCCTTTTTGAATTAAAGTTTCTATTTCATTAGATTTTGGCAATAACTTTGTTTGACCCAATTTTTCTCTTAAATAAGCCCTTAATTGGAAGTAACAAAAAAGAGTATTGTTTGATATTTTATATTTATTCTTTAATTGATCAAATGACATTAATATACCTCCTTCAAAACAATCTCCTATATATCTAATCCCTTTGAAACCAATTATATAAAAGTTGATTATCCATTGTAAAAGGAATAAGTCTATTTTGAATTAAAGATCTCTTTGCTAATGAAGAATTCCTTACTTCATCATCAACATTTATTTTATTCCATAAATCAATCAAATGTTTTAATATAGGAGATTCTTTCTTCTCCCGTAACCATTTAGATTCCCATTTATATATAAAGTCTTCTGGTGTATTTTCTCCTATTTTATCTAGTTCTATTCTAATCCATGCCGGTTTATCTTTGTCAAAAAAAGATGCAATAAATCTAAGTTGATTTGCTTTATAATAATTCTTAAAATTTGGAAGTTGTAATCCTCCTAGATCAAATTTCCATGTCAATTTTTCCAATGATATTCTTGACATCTTACCTTTCCAAAGGAACTTCCTCACATATTTATTTAACTCTTGAAAAAACTTCTGGGGTAGTTGTATTGGTCGTGATTGGAATAAGTATTGTAATCTAGGGAATATATTAATTTTTACCATATTTACTCTACCTACTAATGTTATTGGTAATATCATCCATTTATCAAGATCTTCTTGAATTTTTTTCAATAATGGTAAATAATTTAATTTATACAAGTTCTTTATATCATTATCAACTCTTATACCTAAAAATTTTATACCGTTTATCGGCCATCTAAATTGAGTTATTAATCGACATTGACAATAATCTCCTTTAGTAAGAGGTAAAATTTCACTTTTATCCCAATTTATTTTGTAGCCTGATATTTTCCCATATTCTTCTAATGTAGAGGATAATTTACGCAATGAGTACAATGGGTTTGTTAAATAAAGCAGAACATCATCAGCAAATAAGTTAATCGTGTATTCCTCCTGGTTAACTCTGAAACCCTTCATATCTGGGTCCATTCTAATTAATTCAGCTAATGGTTCTATCACCAACACAAATAAAGCAGGTGATAATGGACAACCTCGCCTCGTTGACCTTGTTAACTGAAATGGTGTTGAAATTTGACCATTTGTCACTACTTTAGCTTTGGGATTAGTATTTAAGGTTTTAATCCATTTTATAAAGGATACTCCTAATCCATATTTTTCCAATACCTTAAATAAAAAATCCCATTCCAATCTATCAAATGCTTTTTCTGCATCTAAAGCAACTGCCACACTCATTTCCTCCCTCTTTTGTGCCAAATGAATTATACTAAGTAACCGGGTTACATTATCTACCAATTGTCTATTTTTGATAAATCCTGTTTGATCCATATGTATTCATTTTGGTAAGTATTTAGATAATCAGTTAGATAAAATTTTTGCTATTATTTTATAGTCAGTGTCTAACAAAGAAATAGGTCTATATGATGTTGGCTTTAAAAGATCTCTTTTTTTTTGGTAATACTATTAAAATAGCTGTTGAAAAAGATTCTGGAAGTTTATGTGTTCTTTCTGCTTGGTGTATTAACTCCATAAAAGGATGAATTAATAAATCTTTGAAGTGATCCTAGAACTTCTTCGACCTCTTTTAATGTAAAAGGCATATCTAATCCTGTCTGTTCTTCTGAATTCAAATTTGGAAGAATTATTTATGATAAAAACCTTTCTATCTTGACATTATCATTTTGTGATTCTAATTTATACAGTTCAGAATAAAAATTCTTAAAAGTTTCATTAATTTCTAAAGGTTTATAAGTAATTTTATTTACTCTTGTTCGAATTGCATTTATCGTTTTAAAAGTCTGGTCTGTTTTTAATTGCCAAGCAAGAACCTTATGTGAGCTTTCACCTAGTTCATAATATCTCTGTTTAGTTCTCATAATTGCTTTTTCTGTTCGATATGTCTGGTGTATTATATTGTAACTTCTTGTTAACAAGTTGTCTTCGTTTTTCTTCTGTCATATATCTTTGAGATTTTTTCTAATTTTGTAATCTCTTTTTCTAATTGATCTAATTCTATCATATATTCCTTCTTAATTTTAGAAGTATAACTTATTATCTGACCTCTCAAATATGCCTTCATTGCTTCCCAGAATATAAATTTATCATCAACTGAATGTGAATTTGTATCTAAAAAAAACTGAATCTGCTTTTTCATAAAATCACAAAAATCTTGATGTTTTAATATTATTGAATTAAATCTCCATCTATAAATTGATTCCTCTTTATCTATCATTATCTATCAAAAAAGAATGATCTGATAATATTCTTGCTTTATTTTCCATATTTTTCACTCTGTCTTGAATATTCGTTGTTAATAGGAAAAAAATCTATCCTTGGAATAAGTTTTGTGTCTATTTGAATAAAATGAATAATCTCTTTCTTTTGGGTTAATTCTTCTCCATATATCAATCAAATTTAAATCCTTCATCAAATTTAAAGTTAATTTTGCTACTTTCGAGTTCGTGACAACCTTTGTTGATCTATCTAAAACTGGATCTAGACAAAAGTTAAAATCTCCACCTATTAATATTTTGTCATGTGCGTTAGCCAAATTCAAAAAGACCTCTTGTATAAATTTTACGTCATTTAATTTGGTGCATAAATATTCATAAGAGTCCATTGTTCTGAAAAAATTTGACAATGTATAATTACATATCTCCCTGCCGAATCAATTAATACATTTTGTATTTTAATTGGTAAATTTTTATTAACCAAAATTGCAACTCCTGTCACCTTTGAGTTAAATAAAGCCGCAATAACATTTCCAACCCAATCTCTTTTTAATTTCTGATGTTCTATCTCTGTTAAGTGTGTTTCTTGTAAAAAAAGCTATATCTATTTTCATTTTCTTAATGTATGTTAAGATTCTTTTTCTTTTCACCAGTCCATTAAGCCCATTAACATTAAAACTTTAAAAATTCAGTAAATTAGTCATTTTTAATTGGGTTACTCCAATCTATAATAATACCTAATCTTTCAACTTTCGTGGTACCTTGGGGAGTCTTTTTAAAATTCTCCATGTTGCTATGTGTGTCCCCACCGATCATCCAGGCAAAGAAAGAAAGATAGAAGAAAAATAGATTATAAGGAAAAAAACAAAATACCCCCCTACTAATGTTGTGGATAAAAAAAGAACACAACATTACCCCCCTCTGTTGTACGGGTCATGGCAATCACCGTGATTACACACGCGAATCCCGTAGCAATCGATCCAAAGCTCCCCCGCAACATAAAAAAGTATATATAGGAGAAGAAAAAAAATACTACTCTCAATGAACTTTTCTCAAATTTTGCCTTTCTCCCCCTGTATCATCCTTAAATGTCCATCAATTCCATTCACTGTCCCTGTCTTCATCTTTAATCCATTATGCTTTGAAATCTCTATGTGTAGTTAGTGAATATTTGGGAGTTTTTGTGCGAACTCTTCCACTTCTCGATAATCAGTAAAAAATCTTCTTTTTCCATCCTCCAAAAAAAATTATCAGTGTTGCTGGGTGATGCATTATGAATTTATAACCCTTTTCCCATTAAGCTTTTTTCACTGGGTTAAATTCCTTCTTTCTCTTCAAAAGGTTATAACTTATATCAGGATAGAAAAGAACTGTTTTCCCTTCTATCATCAATGGCCCTTTTCTCTTTCTGGCACATTGGGCAGCCGCCTTCAGGATCTTTTCCTTATCTTGATATCTTAAACATTTTATCAAAATTGATCGTGGATTTTGATCAGCTTGAGGTCTTGATCTTAAGGCTCTATGAGCCCTTTCAATTTCAATTAGAGGTTCCTTCTTCCAGTTCCAAGTTTTCAGGGATCCATTTTTGAAAAAAATTTATTGGGCCTTCTCCTTCCATATCAAGTCTAACAATCTTAATATTGTTTCGTCTGCTAAAATTTTCATGCTTATCCACTTTTTCCAACAATTATTTTCTTTCTGATGTCCAGGCAGAGATATTATCTTCCATTTTATTCATTCTTTCAACCATGTCTTCCGTTGTGACTTCCAAGTCTGTAATTCTCTTTTCCATTTTATCCTGTCTTTTTATCATTTTATCAAACATAATCTGTATATTTTTCATATTTTTTGATTTCTTTTAATGCGTTTAATTTTTCTAATTTACCCATTATTTGCATCCGTTTTTTTCTATATTTCCAGAAAAACTTTTACCTCCATCTTCGTCTGATTTATCCAGAGAATCTGAACCTACCTCAGATTCACTTTTACTTCCGGTTTCAATTGTAACTGGGATTTGTAGTTCAGGTTGCTCGCGTTTGCGCATGCTCCTTCCTTCACGTTTACGCAGTTCTTGTTGGTCTTCTTCTTTAGAAATGGTTGATGTTGCCGCAGCTTCCCGTTCTGCATCGCCAGAGGTAAAATGTACTTGAGCCCGCGGCTCTCTCGCAGCAGCGGGCCCCGATTCTGTTCCAACCTGTGTTGTCTTCAAAGTAATAGTTTTCTTCGTCTTCTGTTTATGATACATAGTTTGAAACAATCCGGAGTAGTTTATAAATAACTTTTAGAAAGTATTTACTAACCTTTCTTCACTTAAACATTAATTTACTGATTTTTTACAGGAGAGCTGGATTCCCGCGTCTCGATCCTACGTCATCACGTGACGTCCCCCACTTTTATTGTTTTCTGATGTACAATTGGCTCACATTATGAACGTTTCTAAGGAACAGAACTCAGATGTCTTCAAGTCTGTACTTTGGAAGTGCAAGCCTGCTTTTTTTTCCACTGAGGTTTGATGAGACTAGAACTAGAGGTCATGGGATAAGGGTGAAAGTTGAAATGTTTTTTAGGTGAACCTGAGGGGGAATCTCTCATTCAGAGGTGGTGAAACTGTAGAATGAGCTGCCAGCAGATGTGATGGGTGTGGGTTCAATTACAATGTTTAAGACATGTTTGTGTAGGAACATGAATGGGGAAGATATGGAGGACTATGTTCCAGGTGCAGTTCGATAGGAAAGGTATGGAGGACGATGTTCCGGGTGCAGTTTGATTGGAAAGGTACGGAGGACGATGTTCCGGGTGCAGTTCGGTAGGAAAGGTATGGAGGACGATGTTCTGGGTGCAGTTCGGTAGGAAAGGTACGGAGGACTATGTTCCAGGTGCAGTATGATTGGAAAGGTATGGAGGACTATGTTCCGGGTGCAGTTTGATTGGAAAGGTATGGAGGACTATGTTCCAGGTGCAGTTCGATAGGAAAGGTATGGAGGACTATGTTCCGGGTGCAGTTCGATTGGAAAGGTATGGAGGACTATGTTCCAGGTGCAGTTCGATTGGAAAGGTATGGAGGACTATGTACCAGGTGCAGTTCGATTGGAAAGGTATGGAGGACTATGTTCCGGGTCCAGTTCGATTGGAAAGGTATGGAGGACTATGTACCAGGTGCAGTTCGATAGGAAAGGTATGGAGGACGATGTTCCGGGTGCAGTTCGATTGGAAAGGTATGGAGGACGATGTTCCGGGTGCAGTTCGATTGGAAAGGTATGGAGGACTATGTACCAGGTGCAGTTCGATTGGAAAGGTATGGAGGACTATGTTCCGGGTCCAGTTCGATTGGAAAGGTATGGAGGACTATGTACCAGGTGCAGTTCGATAGGAAAGGTATGGAGGACTATGTTCCAGGTGCAGTTCGATTGGAAAGGTATGGAGGACTATGTTCCAGGTGCAGTTCGATTGGAAAGGTATGGAGGACTATGTTCCAGGTGCAGTTCGATTGGAAAGGTATGGAGGACTATGTACCAGGTGCAGTTCGATAGGAAAGGTATGGAGGACTATGTTCCAGGTGCAGTTCGATTGGAAAGGTATGGAGGACTATGTTCCGGGTGCAGTTCGATTGGAAAGGTACGGAGGACTATGTTCTGGGTGCAGTTCGATAGGAAAGGTACGGAGGACTATGTTCCGGGTGCAGTTCGATTGGAAAGGTATGGAGGACTATGTTCCAGGTGCAGTTCGGTAGGAAAGGTATGGAGGATGATGTTCCGGGTGCAGTTCGATAGGAAAGGTATGGAGGACTATGTTCCGGGTGCAGTTCGGTAGGAAAGGTATGGAGGACTATGTTCCGGGTGCAGTTCGGTAGGAAAGGTATGGAGGACTATGTTCCGGGTGCAGTTCGATTGGAAAGGTATGGAGGACTATGTTCCGGGTGCAGTTTGATTGGAAAGGTATGGAGGACTATGTTCCGGGTGCAGTTCGTTAGGAAAGGTATGGAGGACGATGTTCCGGGTGCAGTTCGATTGGAAAGGTATGGAGGACGATGTTTCGGGTGCAGTTCGATAGGAAAGGTATGGAGGACTATGTTCCGGGTGCAGTTCGATTGGAAAGGTATGGAGGACTATGTTCCGGGTGCAGTTCGATTGGAAAGGTATGGAGGACTATGTACCAGGTGCAGTTCGATTGGAAAGGTATGGAGGACTATGTTCCGGGTGCAGTTCGATTGGAAAGGTATGGAGGACTATGTACCAGGTGCAGTTCGATAGGAAAGGTCTGGAGGACTATGTTCCAGGTGCAGTTCGATTGGAAAGGTATGGAGGACTATGTACCAGGTGCAGTTCGATAGGAAAGGTATGGAGGACTATGTACCAGGTGCAGTTCGATAGGAAAGGTATGGAGGACTATGTTCCAGGTGCAGTTCGATTGGAAAGGTATGGAGGACTATGTTCCGGGTGCAGTTCGATTGGAAAGGTACGGAGGACTATGTTCTGGGTGCAGTTCGATAGGAAAGGTACGGAGGACTATGTTCCGGGTGCAGTTCAATTGGAAAGGTATGGAGGACTATGTTCCAGGTGCAGTTCGGTAGGAAAGGTATGGAGGACGATGTTCCGGGTGCAGTTCGATAGGAAAGGTATGGAGGACTATGTTCCGGGTGCAGTTCGATAGGAAAGGTATGGAGGACGATGTTCCGGGTGCAGTTCGATTGGAAAGGTATGGAGGACGATGTTCCGGGTGCAGTTCGATAGGAAAGGTATGGAGGACTATGTTCCGGGTGCAGTTCGATTGGAAAGGTATGGAGGACTATGTTCCGGGTGCAGTTCGATTGGAAAGGTATGGAGGACTATGTTCCGGGTGCAGTTCGATTGGAAAGGTATGGAGGACTATGTACCAGGTGCAGTTCGATTGGAAAGGTATGGAGGACTATGTTCCGGGTGCAGTTCGATTGGAAAGGTATGGAGGACTATGTACCAGGTGCAGTTCGATAGGAAAGGTCTGGAGGACTATGTTCCAGGTGCAGTTCGATTGGAAAGGTATGGAGGACTATGTACCAGGTGCAGTTCGATAGGAAAGGTATGGAGGACTATGTACCAGGTGCAGTTCGATAGGAAAGGTATGGAGGACTATGTTCCAGGTGCAGTTCGATTGGAAAGGTATGGAGGACTATGTTCCGGGTGCAGTTCGATTGGAAAGGTACGGAGGACTATGTTCTGGGTGCAGTTCGATAGGAAAGGTACGGAGGACTATGTTCCGGGTGCAGTTCGATTGGAAAGGTATGGAGGACTATGTTCCAGGTGCAGTTCGGTAGGAAAGGTATGGAGGACGATGTTCCGGGTGCAGTTCGATAGGAAAGGTATGGAGGACTATGTTCCGGGTGCAGTTCGGTAGGAAAGGTATGGAGGACTATGTTCCGGGTGCAGTTCGGTAGGAAAGGTATGGAGGACTATGTTCCGGGTGCAGTTCGATTGGAAAGGTATGGAGGACTATGTTCTGGGTGCAGTTCGGTAGGAAAGGTATGGAGGACGATGTTCCGGGTGCAGTATGATAGGAAAGGTACGGAGGACTATGTTCCGGGTGCAGTTCGGTAGGAAAGGTACGGAGGACGATGTTCCAGGTGCAGTTCGGTTGGAAAGGTATGGAGGACTATGTTCCAGGTGCAGTTCGATAGGAAAGGTATGGAGGACTATGTTCCGGGTGCAGTTCGGTAGGAAAGGTATGGAGGACTATGTTCCGGGTGCAGTTCGATTGGAAAGGTACGGAGGACTATGTTCCGTGTGCAGTATGATAGGAAAGGTACGGAGGACTATGTTCTGGGTGCAGTTCGGTAGGAAAGGTATGGAGGACTATGTTCCAGGTGCAGTCTGATGGGACCAGATAGATAATATTGTGGCGACTCATTTCCTAGCGTATCCGAACCGACTCACAATTAGATAGCCTACGGGGGTTTGCGAGCACAGAGCTTTGGAGCCTCTTCGCCATGGGGGGCTGGTTGACAGAGGCTTAAAAGTGAGGCTGAAGTTTTCGAATAAAGTTTTTTCCTTCGACTGCAGTTACCGACTCCGTGTCGTGATTTTAGCGCTGCGTGTAGCACACCGCTACAATTGGTGACCCCGACGGTCCAAACGATTTTTGGACCAGAAATGACCGACGCCGCCTCTGTTCCTGCGGTTTCGTTGAAACTGCCGGGTTTCTGGACACAGCGCCCGGACCTATGGTTCCAGCAAGCCAAAGCCCAATTCCACGTTCGCCGGATCACCTCAGAAGACACCCGCTACTACTACGTGGTGAGCTCCCTCGACCAGGACACAGCTGCCCAGGTCGCGGAGTTCGTACAGTCGCCCCCGGCAGACGGCAAGTACACGGAATTCAAAGCCCTGCTCCTCAGGACTTTCGGACTCTCACGGCGCGAACGGGCTGCCCGTTTACTGCACCTGGATGGCTTGGGCGACAGACCTCCATCGGCTTTAATGAATGAGATGTTGTCTCTCGCCGACGGACACACACCCTGCCTCATGTTTGAGCAGGCATTCCTGGAGCAGCTGCCCGAGGACATACGCCTGCTGCTGTCCGATGCGGATTTCAGTGACCCCCGGAAGGTGGCAGCCCGGGCGGACTTGCTGTGGAACACCAAGAAGGTGAGTGGGGCGTCCATCGCACGGATCTCCCAGCCACGCTCCCGGCAGAAGACCAGTCCAGGCCCGGCCGCAGAGCCCGCCAACCCCCGGCCCAATGAACACTGGTGCTTCTACCACCAGCGGTGGTAGAAGCCCGCCGTTGTCGCCCGCCCTGCAAGTTCCCGGGAAACGCCAGGGCCAGCCGCCGCTGATGGCTACGGCGGCTGGCCATCGGGATAGCCTCCTGTATGTGTGGGATAGAAGGTCGGGACGCCGGTTTTTGGTCGATACTGGGGCTGAGATCAGCGTTTTACCTCCGACGGGTTACGACACCCGCAGCAGGGCACCGGGTCCCCCCCTGAAGGCCGTGAATGGCAGCACCGTAAGGACCTATGGCACCCGCCAGGTGCAGCTACTGTTCGGCTCCAGCCAGTTCACGTGGGACTTCACACTGGCCGCCGTAGCCCAACCGCTTCTGGGTGCGGATTTTTTGCGGGCTCACAGCCTGCTGGTCGACCTGCCCAGGAAGAGACTGGTACACGCCGAGACCTTTCAGACGTTCTCCCTGGGTGCAGCCCAGTTGCCAGCCCCTCACCTCGGCTCCATCACGCTGTCCGACAACGACTTCACCAGGGTCCTGGCGGAGTTCCCATCGGTTCTGGCACCGCAGTTCACAGCGGCCATGCCCAGGCACGGCATACAGCACCACATCCCGACCCAGGGACCACCCCTCCATGCCCGTGCTCGGCGGCTTCCCCCGGACAAGCTCCGACTGGCGAAGGAGGAGTTCCAGAGGATGGAGGAATTGGGGATCATCCGGCGGTCCGACAGCCCCTGGGCTTCCCCCCTGCACATGGTGCCCAAAGCGACGGGGGGCTGGAGACCGTGCGGCGACTACCGCAGGCTGAATGAGGCTACCACACCGGACCGCTACCCTGTGCCGCACATTCAAGACTTTGCGGCAAACCTGCACGGCGCACGGATCTTCTCCAAGGTAGACCTCGTCCGAGGGTACCATCAAATCCCGATGCATCCTGACGACTTCCCCAAAACGGCTCTCATCACCCCATTCGGCCTTTTCGAGTTCCTCCGCATGCCGTTCGGCCTGAAGAATGCCGCACAGACGTTCCAGCGGTTAATGGACGCAGTGGGACGGGACCTGGACTTCGCGTTCATCTATTTGGATGACATCCTCATAGCCAGCGGCAGTCGTCAGGAGCATCTGTCCCACCTCCGTCAACTCTGCGCCCGACTGAGTGAGTACGGTCTTACAATCAACCCTGCCAAATGCCAGTTCGGACTCGATACCATTGACTTCCTGGGCCACAGAATTACTAAAGACGGGGCAACCCCTCTGCCCGCTAAGGTAGATGCGGTCCGCCACTTCCCCCGACCCACCACGATCAAAGGCCTTCAGGAATTCGTAGGTATGGTCAATTTCTACCGCCGCTTCCTCCCTTCAGCTGCCCGGATCATGCGCCCCCTGTTCGCCCTGATGTCAGGTCCGAGCAAGGACATTACCTGGGACGAGGAATCCGCCGCCGCTTTCGTTCAAACGAAGGAAGCTTTGGCTGACGCCGCAATGCTAGTACATCCCAGAATGGACACCCCTACCGCCCTCACAGTGGACGTATCCAACACGGCAGTCGGTGGGGTGCTGGAGCAACTCATCGCAGGTCGCTGGCAACCCCTGGCGTTTTTCAGCAAACACCTGCGGCCACCCGAGCTCAAGTACAGTGCTTTCGACCTGGAACTGTTGGCGCTCTACCTGGCAATCCGGCATTTCAGGTACTTCCTAGAAGGTCGGCCCTTCACCGCGTTCACGGACCACAAACCGCTTACCTTTGCGTTTACGAAAGCATCCGACCCCTGGTCATCCCGCCAGCAACGCCACCTGTCCTACATCTCTGAATACACAACGGATGTCCGGCACGTCTCGGGTAAGGACAATGTCGTGGCGGATGCGCTCTCTCGCCCTACCGTTCATGCCCTTTCCCAAGGGGTAGACTTTGAGGCGCTGGCAGAGACACAGCAGGCGGATGAGGAGATTCCGAGTTACCGGACCGCAGTCTCCGGTCTGCAGCTCCAGGACCTCCCCGTGGGCCCAGGTGAGAGGACCCTACTCTGTGACGTCGCCACCGGCCAGCCCCGTCCGGTCGTCCCGACAGCATGGCGGCGCCGCGTTTTCGACTCCATTCATAACTTGGCGCATCCCTCCATCCGGACAACTGTCCAGATGGTTTCCAGCAGGTTCGTTTGGCACGGACTCCGCAAACAGGTCAGTGAATGGGCCAGAACGTGCATGCACTGCCAGACGGCCAAGGTGCAGCGGCACACCAAAGCCCCACCGCAGCAGTTCCATCCCGCCCACCGGCGTTTCGACCACATTCATGTGGATATCGTGGGCCCCCTGCCAGTGTCGCGCGGAGCGCGTTACCTCCTGACTATCGTGGACCGGTTCACAAGATGGCCAGAGGCAGTCCCGCTCACCGACACCACCTCCGAATCTTGCGCCCGAGCCCTGATCGCCACCTGGGTATCTCGCTTTGGTGTACCAGCCCACATTACCTCCGACAGAGGCGCCCAGTTCACCTCCAGCCTGTGGTCAGCTATGGCCAGCCTTTTGGGGACTCAGCTGCACCACACAACTGCCTACCACCCACAGTCGAACGGGCTAGTGGAGCGTTTCCACCGTCACCTGAAGTCGGCCCTCATGGCCCGCCTGCGAGGAGCCAACTGGGCGGACGAGCTTCCCTGGGTCCTACTCGGCATCCGCACTGCGCCCAAGGACGACCTGCACGCCTCGTCAGCCGAGTTGGTATACGGCGCGCCCCTGGCCGTCCCCGGGGAGTTCCTACCAGCCCCAAGGGGGCAAGAGGAAGAACCCGCAGCAGTCCTGGGCAGACTTCGCGAGAAGCTCGGTAACCTGGCCCCCATACCCACTTCACAGCATGGGCGGCACCCGACCTGCGTACCCAAAGACCTACAGAACTGTAAGTTTGTGTTTGTACGAAGGGGCGGGCATCGGCCACCGCTGCAGCGGCCATACGAGGGGCCGTTTATGGTGCTCCGCAACAACGGGTCCACGTTCGTGCTGGACGTTGGGGGGAAGGAGGAGGTTTTCACGGTGGACCGCCTCAAGCCGGCCCATGTGGACCTGGCGCAACCGGCCGAGTTTCCGGCGCCTCGGCGCAGAGGCCGACCTCCCAAGCAGGTTCTGGCCCAGACTGTGGACATTGGGGGGTGTATCGCCGGTTCTGGGGGGGGTTATGTGGCGACTCATTTCCTAGCGTATCCGAACCGACTCACAATTAGATAGCCTACGGGGGTTTGCGAGCACAGAGCTTTGGAGCCTCTTCGCCATGGGGGGCCAGTTGACAGAGGCTTAAAAGTGAGGCTGAAGTTTTCGAATAAAGTTTTTTCCTTCGACTGCAGTTACCGACTCCGTGTCGTGATTTTAGCGCTAAGTGTAGCACACCGCTACAATATTTCAACTCTGACTAGATCAGAGGTTCCAAAGCTGGGGCTACAAACCCCTTGATTAATGGTATTGTGTTCGTGGCATAAAAAAGGTGGGCAACCCTTGGACTGATAGACCAAAGGGCCTGTTTCTGCACTGCAGTATTTTATGACTCTATGACATCATAATACTCTCTATCACCTTCCCGTACTATGGCTTATTGTTATTTGAGATATGGCCCACTACAGTGGTATCATCTGCAAACTACAGCAGAATCTGACCACGCAGTCATGACTGCACAGGGAATATCGTGGTACAGTACTGTGCAAAAGTCTTAGCCACATATATATTTGGGGTACCTAACATTTTTGCACAAGACAGTATTTGTCCACATGGAATGGAGAGCGAGTTTGTAAATCTGGCAGGAGCAAAGGATGTTGGGAATGGTGAGGGTGGAGCGCTGTGGGAGTGGTGTGGGACAGATGACAGAGTAGTGCGAGGGCAGAGGTGGCATGGGTGCAGACACACACAGACCTGAGATGCCACACAAGGTCATTTGATTCCAAACAATTGGGTTTATTGATCATTTCAGAATGTCTCATTGATGCTTCCTGCTTCCACCTTCCCCCTTCCCTTCCCCTATTCCCAACTATGATTCCCTTCTCACTGCCCTCTTCCCACTCTCATTCCCATATCAGAATTGGGTTTATCATCACTCACACTTACGGTGATTTTTTTTGCCTTATCACTGGACACTTTACAGTGACAAATTAAATTACCAGCTGGATTATAATAGATTGCTTATGTTTGGAAGCCTGTGAACATTGGTGCATCTCAGTGACTGGTGTTAGGGCCTTTACATAATATACAATAATGTCCTGATGTGAATGTGGAGGTTGGATTAGAAGACATGAAAATTGATTGTGATATTGACAGTGAGGTGGGTAGTCTGATTACTGAACATCACCCAGAAAAATGAGGTCATACATTTTGGGAGGACATAATCAACAGTAAGCAGTCTGAAAATTGAAGGGAAAAAAACTCATCGATCTCTGAAAGTGGCAACATGGGTCGATAAGGAGATGAATGCAAATGGCATAACTGGGATATACGGAGAAGGAGGTTTAAAAAAAACCCACAGCTGCAATACTGTGGCCACAATACTGTAGGTAGAATGTGAGAAGATGCAGGGGAGATTCACCAGGCCATTGCCTGGCACGGAACGGTTCAGTTACTAGGTAAGGCTGGGTTTGATTTCCTTGGAGTGGAGGAGCTACATGAGGGTGGAGAGAGTTGAATCTTAGAGGTAAGTAAAATTGGGCGAGGCATAGATAAGGAATATAGTCAGAAACATTTCCCTGTGTCAGATGTATTTAAGGCTAGGTTTTTAAGGCTATTCACAGATATTATCTTACTGATAATGTAAATAGACTGTGTTACTGTAACATAATAGGTTCTGCATTGTTACACGCAGCTCAACTTGAGCTTCACTTGCATTTGCACAAAGCTACAGCGACACGCCCCACTACAAAGTGACTGAGGCCCCCTACCCCCTCATCCCTGGTAGGGTGCCCGAGGCTATCTTCCACCCCCCAATCCAAAGGCAAATAAAAAACTATAAGAAGTGAAAAGATGAAATATGAGTGTAAAAATAGCCATTAATATAAGAAAATTTCTTACAGTATCTAAAGAGTAAAAGGGAAGTGAGTGTTGATATTGGACCACTGGAAAATGATGCTGATGAGGTAGTAGTGGGGGACAAAGAAATGATAGATGAACTTAATGAGTACTTTGCATCTGTGGAAGACTAGCAGTGTGCGAGAGGTCCATGAGTGTCAGGGAACATGAGTGAGTGCCATTGCTATTACAAAGGATAAATTTGAAGCTGTTAAGGTGGATAAGTCACCTGGACCAGATGGACTACATCCCATAGTCCTGAGAGAGGTTACAGAAGTGCTAACAGATGTGTTGGTCATGATCTTTCAAAAGACACCTGATTCTGGCATGGTCCCGGAGGACTGGAAATTTGCAAATATCACTCTACTCTTTAAGAAGGCGGGGAAAGCAAAAGAAAGGAAACTATAGGCCAGTTAGCCTAACAGTGCTTGAGAAAGTGTTGAAGTCTATTACTAAGGACGAAGTTTCCGGGTACTTGAAGACTAATAATAAAATAAGTCAAAATCATCATGGTACAGTAAAGGGAAATCTTGCCTATCAAATCTGATGCAGTTCTTTGAGGAAATAACAAGCAGGGTGGACAAAGGAGAGGCAGTGGATATCGTTTACTTGGATTTTCAGAAGGCATTTGATAAGGTGCCACACATGAGGCTGCTTAACAAGATAAAATCCTATGGTGTTACAGGAAAGATACTGATATGAATAGAGGAATAGCTGACAGGCAGGAGGCAGCGAGTGGGAATATAAGGGATCTTTAATAGTTGGCTGCCAGTGACTAGTGGTGTTTCTCAGGGGTCAGTGTTGGGACCGCTACTTTTCATGTTGTTTGTTAATATTTGAATAATGAATTGATGGCTTTGTGGCAAAGTTTGCGGATGTTACAAAGATAGATGGAGGGGTCGGTAGTGCAATTGCGGCAGGACTTGGATAAGTTGGAAGAAGTGGCAGATGGAATACTGTGTTGGGAAATGTATGATAATGCATTTTAGTAAAAGGAACAGTAGTACAGACTATTATCTAAATGGGGAGAAGGTTCAAACATCAGAGGTGCAGAGGGACTAGGGAATCCTTGTGCAAGACTCCCAGAAGTTTAATTTACAGGTTGAGTCTGTGGTAAAGAAGTCAAATGCAATGTTGGCATCCATTTCAAGGGGAATAGAATATAAAAGCAAGGAGATAATGCTTAACCTTTATAAGACACTAATCTGGTCCCATTTGGAGTATTGTCAACAGTTTTGGGCCCCATATCTCAGAAAGAATGTTTTGTCATTGGAGAGGGTCCAGAGGAGATTCACGAGGATGATTCTGGGAATGAAGAGCTTAACATATGAGGAGCATTTGGCAGCTTTGGGCCTGTACTCACTGGAATTTGGAAGGATACAGGGGGATCTCATTGAAGCTTAAAGTTGAAAGGACTAGATAGGGTGCATGTGGAAGGGATGTTTCCTATATTGGGGATACCCAGAACTAGAGGTCACAGCCTCAAAATTGAGTGGTGACTTTTTAGAACACAGGTAAGGGGGGATTTTTTTTTAGGCAGAGTGTAATGAATCTGTGCAATGCTCTGCCACAGGCTGTGGTGGAGGTCAAGTCTGTGGGTATATCTAATGCGGAAGTTGTTCGTTTCCTGATCGGTCAGGGAATCAAAGGATATGGCGAGAAGGCAGTTGTATGGGGTTGAGTGGGATCCGGGTTCAGCCATGATGGAATGGCAGAGCAGACTCGATGGGTTAAACGGCCTAATTCTGCTCCTATGGCTTATGGTCTTAAATCTGTTTAATATGTGCTGACTTTGATATGCTGTGTGTTTAGCAATTCTGCTGAATGTAATGAGAGAGGATATGGGGGTACTTGAGAGGGATGATACCAGGAAAGTGAACAAACTGGGCCTCTTCTCAACAAAAGGCCCAGTGTTGAAATCAATTGATGGAAGGTTTTGATCGAATAGCTATGGAGTGGGGGCATTTTTAGAACAGTCTTTGTGTATCAGCCCATTCCCATGACAGTGTTCCGATGTTCAATGAAGATTCAGCATAATATCCCCGTTTTTCAGTTATGTCCCACCAGAAATAAACACTGATGTTTGCTTTGCTAACAAAAGAAAATCTACAAGTGTTGAGGCGGAGGGGGGGAGGGGAGCTGCCTTGCTACCTTTATTGCTTTAGTAACTTGTGGTACAGCTTTCGTTAATTTGTGTATTTGTACTTTGAGAACACCCTTTGTACAGCTTTTAGTGATTCTGTCCACGTCACAAGAGGAATTCTTACCCTGATCAAAACACACAATCTTGCATTAGTCTACGTTGAACTTCACTCAATTATTTGTTCTTCTGTAAGTTTATCAATGTTTATGTTTAACTTGCTACTGCTGTCCTCTGGGTTGATTACCCCTAACCCTAATTTGGTGTCAATCAGATTTCAAAATAATATTTTAAAGGAGCTTTATTTAAATGTTTTTCTTTCAGTAATTTATTCAACCAGTTCTAGTTAGCTGCTTAATTATCTGTGTAACTTCTAGAAGCAAGTTGTTTACGACTGTGATTTAAAAAAAAACAACAATGTTTTGGTCAAACTGAAATGTCAGTTGTAATTAGATTCTAGAAAAAGATTAGGATCTAAAATCCTTAAAGTTAATCACATATAGCAAAATTACAAGTATCATACATTCAAGCAAAGAGTTGACAAGGTGATGACACAGATTGATGAAGATAGGGCAGTGAATAGACAATAGACAATAGGTGCAGAAGTAGACCATTCGGCCCCTCGAGCCTGCACCGCCATTCTGAGATCATGGCTGATCATCTACTATCAATACCCGGTTCCTACCTTGTCCCCATATACCTTGATTCCCCTATCCATAAGATACCTATCTTGCTCCTTCTTGAAAGCATTCAGAGAATTGGCCTCCACTGCCTTCTGAGGCAGTGCATTCCAGACCCCCACAACTCTCTGGGAGAAGAAGTTTTTCCTTAACTCTGTCCTAAATGACCTACCCCTTATTCTCAAACCATGCCCTCTGGTACTGGACTGTCCCAGCATCTGGAACATATTTCCTGCCTCTATCTTGTCCAATCCCTTAATAATCTTATATGTTGCAATCAGATCCCCTCTCAATCTCCTTAATTCCAGCGTGTACAAGCCCAGTCTCTCGAACCTCTCTGCGTTATACAGTCCGGATATCCCAGGAATTAACCTCGTGATTCTACGCTGCACTTCCTCTATAGCCAGGATGTCCTTCCTTAACGCTGGAGACCAAATCTGTACACAATACTCCAGGTGTGGTCTCACCAGGGCCCTGTATAAATGCAAAAGAATTTCCTTGCTCTTGTACTCAGTTCCCTTTGTAATAAAGGCCAACATTCCATTAGCCTTCTTCACTGCCCTTCACAATGTTCTCTATGTGGATTTTAGGAAGGTGTTTCACTAAGTCCCTCATGGTAGGCTAATCCAGAAGATTAAGATGCAAGGGGTCTGTGGCGAATTGGCTGTTTAGATTCAGAACTAGCTTGTGCATATAAGGTGGATAGTGGTTGAAGGGACTTATTCAAGGGACTAATGAGAGATCTGTAATTAGTGGAGTTCTCCAGGAACTATGCTGGGACCTCTGCTGTTTGTGATATATATTATTGATGTAGATGAAAATATAGATGGGTGGGCTGGTAAGTTTGTGGATGATACCAAGATTTGTGGATAGTGTAGAAGACTGGCAAAGAATACAGTGCAATTTAGACCAGTTGGAGATCCAGGCAAAGAAATGGCAGATGGAGTTTAACCCAGAAAAATGTGAGGTGTTGTAGTTTAGTAGGACAAATGTAAACTTGTTAAGGGCAAGATCCTTAACAGTGTTGCTGAGCTGAGAGGTCTTGGGATCCAAGTCCATAGCTCCTTGAAAGTGGCTAAACAGGTTGATAAGATGGTTAAGAAGGTTTATGGAATGCTTTTATTAGTTGAGGCATTGAGTTCAAAAGTCAACAGGTTGTATTGCAACTTCATTATAACCATATAACAATTACAGCACGGAAACAGGCCATCTCGGCCCTTATAGTCCATGCTGAGCGCTTACTCTCACCTAGTCCCACCTACCTGCACTCAGCCTATAACCCTCCGTTCTTTTCCTGTCCATATACCTATCCAATTTTTTTTTTTAATGACAATATTGAACCTGCCTCTACCACTTCTACCAGAAGCTAGTTCCACACAGCTATCACTCTCTGAGTAAAGAAGGTCCCTCTTGAATTCAGAATTGTGCTTGGAATTTAGAAGATTGAGGGGGGATCTTATTGAAACGTATAAAATTCTAAAGGGATTGGACAGGCTAGATGCAGGAAGATTGTTTCTGATGTTGGGGAAGTCCAGAACGAGGGGTCACAGTTTAAGGATAAAGGGGAAGCCTTTTAGGACAGAGATGAGGGAAAACTTCTTCACAGAGTGGTGAATCTGTGGAATTCTCTGCCACAGGAAACAGTTGAGGCCGGTTCATTGGCCATATTTAAGAGGAAGTTAGATATGGTCCTAGTGGCTAAAGGGATCAGGGGGTATGGAGAGAAAGCAGGTACAGGGTTTTGAGTTGGATGATCAGCCATGATCATACTGAATGGCGGTGCAGGCTCGAAGGGCCGAATGGCCTACTCCTGCACCTATTTTCTATGTTTCTATGTTTGTTTCTATGTTACCCCTAAACTTTTGCCTGGTTAAACTCCAGTTAGGCCACATCTAGAGTATCATATACAGTTCTGGTCACCCCACTATCAGAAGGATGTTGAGGCTTTGGAGAGGGTGCAGAAAAGGTTTACAAAGATGCTGCCTGGTTTAGTAGGCATGTGCTATAATGAGAGGTTGGACAAAGTTGGGTTGTTTTCTTTGGAGTGACGGAGATCTGATAGAGGTTTATAAGATTATGACAGGCACAGATAGAGTAGGCAGGCTGAATCTTGTTTCCCAGGGTTGAAATGTCTAATACCGGAAGGCATGCACTGAAAGTGAGAGGCAGTGGGTTCAAAGGGAATGTGAGGGGTAAGTCTTTTTTATGCAGAGAGTGATTGCCTGGAATGACCTGCATTGTGTAATGGTAGAGGCAAATACATTAGAGGCTTTTAAGAGATATTTGGATAAGCACATAGATGTAAAGAAGATGGAATGATATGGACATGGTGTAGGTGAGAGGGATAAGGTTTGGGTGCTTTTTTTTGCTGGTTCAGCATAACATTGTGGGCTGAAAGGCCAGTTGCTGTGCTGTATTGTTCTATGTGCTCATGTATAGTTAAACATATTTGACTATTTGACTGAATTGGATTGATCTCAGTATTTTAGTTACATATTTTATTACTAAGTTTTCACAAATTTTGAATTTTTGACCGTGTTTTCAAAGTGTCAGTTAGGAATACCACTCTTTATTCCTCAGCCCATTTCTCCAACTGACCTAGATTCCCCTGTAATTGAGAATTATCAACAACACCTAATTTTGTGTCATTTGCAAATTTACTGATCAAGCCTTATGCATTTGCATCTAAATCATTTAAATAAATAATGAATAATAGGGGTACAAACACCCTCTCCTGTGGCATACTGCTAGTCACTGGTTTCCATTCTGAGAACATCTATGAGCCAATTTTGAATCGACCTAACAAACTCTCACTCAATTCTGTGGGACCTTGCAGAAGCAGTGTAGCTTGCAAGCCTGAATAGAGTCCAAAACAGGCAATATTAGCAGCTCTGACTTCATCTACCCTTTTTGTTAGCTCTTCAAAAAAAACTCTAAAAATTCTGTCAAGCACAACCAGCCATGCACAATAACCTGTTAAATCCTAATAAAGTGTCTCTCCAAATGCTAATAGATCAGGTCCTTCAAAATTCTCTTCAGTAGCAATTCCACTACTGATACCAGGCTATCTTGCTATACTTCATAAGTAATAAATGTCCACCTTCCAGTCTTCAGGAAATTCATTAGTGGCTGGTGATGAAGCAAGTATCTCAAAAAGGGCCTCCATAAGTTTTTCACTAGCCTCCCACAAAGTCCGATGATACACTCAGTCAGTCCCTGGGGATTTACATACAATGAAATGTGTTGTTTGTGTCAAGTCAAATCAGCGAAGATTGTGCTGGAGAGTCCACAAGTGAGGTCATGTTTCCAGTACCAACATAGCTTGCCCACAGCTTACTAACCCTAACCCATATGTCTTTGGAATGTGGAGGTAAGCTGGAGCACTCAGGGGAAACTGCAATCCTGTAGCTGATGTTGTAAAACAATGTGCTACCTGCCGTGCTACTGTGCTACCCAATCAACCCTAATTCCCCTAAAACTAGCCCTGCTAATTTAGGACCCTAACCTATGGACCTGTTCTGACCTTTTCTATCATCTAAAACTAATGTTGATATATTTAAAAGAAAGTTGCCACACAAGGCGATAGGGTGGTTAAGAAGGTGTTTGGTGTGTTGGCTTTCAGAGTTCAGGGGATTGAGTTCAAGAGCCACGAGATAATGTTGAAGCTCTATAAAACCCTGGTTAGACCACATTTGGAATATTGTGTTCAGTTCTGGTTGTCTAATTATAGGAGGGATTTAGAAGCTTTAGAGAGGGTGCAGAGGTGGTTTACCAGAATGCTGCCTGGATTAGAGAGCATGACTTATGAAGATGGGTTGAGTGAATTAGACTTTTCGCTTCAGAGCGAAGCAGGATGTGAGGGGATTTCTTAAGAGATGTACAAGATGAGGTATGGAGTAGACAGCCAGATACTTTTTCCAAGGGAAAAATGGTTAATACAAGAGGCCGTAATTTTAAGGTGATTGGAGGAAAGTGTGTGGTGGTATCAGAGGTAGGTAATTTTACATAGAGAGTGTTAAGTGCATGGAACGGCTCCCAGGAGTGGTGGTAGAGTCAAATACACTAGTGACATTTAAGAGACATGTTCAAAAGGTAGTGCCTCAAAATGGTGGCATCTATCACTAAAGACCCACACCTTTCGGGACATGCTCCCTTCTCATTACTACCATCAGAGAGGAGCTACAGGAGCCTGAAGGTGCACACTCAGTGTATTCGGAAAAGCTTCTTCCCCTCTGCTTTCAGATTTTTGGACAGTTCATGAGCACTACCACCCTTTTCCTCTTTAGTTATATATATGTATGTATGTATCCCTCTATCATTACTTGAAGTCATTTTTTTGTCTTCCTCTACTGCTGATGGTAAATTGGTGCAAAAGATCCTGAGAAGCAGGAATTATGAACATTTAGAAAGACATAACATGATTAGGAACAGTTAGCATGGTTTTGTCAAAGGCAGGTTGTGCCTTATGAGCCTGATTGAAATTTTTGAGTATGTGACTAAACACATTGATAAAGGAAGAGCAGTAGTTGTAGTGTAAATGGATTTCAGCAAGGCATTTAATAAGGTACCTCATGCAAGGCTTATTGAGAAAATAAGGAGGCATGGGATCTAAGGGGATCTTGCTTTGTGGATCCAGAAAAGCTTGCCCATAGAAGGCAAAGAGTGGTTGTAGATGGGTCATATTCTGCATTGAGGTTGGTGACCAGTGGTTTGCTTCAGGGATCTGTTCTGGAACTCCTCTTTGTGATTTTTATAAATGACCTGGATGAGGAAGTGGAGGAATGGTTTAGTAAATTTGCTGATGACACGAAGGTTGGGGGTGTTGTGGATAATGTGAAGGACTGTCAGAGGTTCCATTGGGACATTGAAAGGATGCAAAACTAGGCTGAAAAGTGGTAGATGAATTTCAACCCAGATAGTGTGAGGTGGTTAATTTTGGTAGGTCAAATATGATGGCCGAATATAGTATTAATGGTAAGATACTTGGCAGTGAGGAGGTTCAGAGGGATTTTTGGGTCTGAGTCCATAGGACACTCAAAATCTGCTGCATGGGCTGACTCTATAGTTAAGAAACCATACAGTTCATTGGCCTTCATCAACAGTGGGATTGAGTTTAAAAGCTTGAGAGGTAATGTTACAGCTATATTGGATCCTGGTCAGATCCCACTTGGAGTACTGTGCTTGGTTCTGGTTGCCTCACTTCAGGAAGGATGTGGAAACTATAGAAAGAGTGCAGAGGAGATTTACAAGGATGTTGCCTGGATTGGGACCACACCTTTTGAGAATAGGTTGAGTGAACTCGGCCTTTTCTCCTTGGAGTGACGGAGGATGAGAGGTGACCTGATAGAGATGTATAAGATGATGAGAGGCATTAATTGTGTTGGTAGTCAGAGGCTTTTTCCCAGGGCTGAAATGGCTAACATAAGAGGGTACAGTTTTAAGGTGCTTGGAAGTAGGTGCAGAGGGGATGTCGGGTAAGTTTTTTTTTATACAGTGGTAAGTGCGTGGAATGGGCTGCCAGTGACTGTGGTGGCGGCAGATACGATAGGATCTCTTAAGAGACTCCTGAATAGCTACATGGAGCTTAGAAAAATAGAGAGCTATGGGTAACCCTAGGTAATTTCTAAGGTAAGGACATGTTCGGCATAGCATCGTGGGTCAAAGGATCTGTATTTTGCTGTACGTTTTCCATGTTGCTGTGCTGGCACAAAGCAATAAATGTTGTCTGTGATAGAACCATAGAACATTACAGCACAGAAACAGGCCCTTTGGCCCTTCTTGGCTGTACCAAACCATTTTTCTGGCTAGTCCCACTGACCTGCACCTGGACCATATCCCTCTATACACCTCTCATCCATGTACTTGTCCAAGTTGTTCTTAAATGTTAAAAGTGAGCCCACATTTACAGTCTTGCAGCTCATTCCACACTCCCACCACTCTCTGTGTGAAGAAGCCCCCCCCTCAATGTTCCCTTTAAACTTTTTACCCTTAACCCATGTCCTCTGGTTTTTTCCCCTCCCCTAGCTTCAGTGGAAAAAGCCTGCATGCATTCACTCTATCTATACCCATCATAATTTTATATATCTCTATCAATTCTCCCCTCATTCTTCTACGCTCCAGGGACTAAAGTCCTAACCTATTCAACTTTTCTCTGTAACTCAATTTCTCAAGTCCCGGCAACAGCCTTGTAAACCTTCTCTGCACTTTTTCAACCTTATTAATATCCTTCCTGTAATTTGGTGACCAAAAATGCACACAATACTCCAAATTCGGCCTCACCAATGCCTGAAACAACCTCACTATAAAATTCCAACTCTTATATGCAATACTTTGATTTATAAAGGCCAATGTACAAAAAGCTGTCTTTACGACCCTCTTTCTTTCTTCATCAATGTTTTTATTAGTTAAATAAAAGTGAGTGTGTGTGTATGTGTGTGTGTGTGTGTGTGTGTATATATATATATATATATATATATATATATATATAAATAACAGGAGAATTATCTCAAATTTATATCAATAACAATTCATATGAAAGGTCAAATAAATATTATCAAGATCATATATAGTATTAATCTAATAGTATATAATAAAGAAAAAGTTAATTGATTCTCCTCTTATCCATAAAAAGGAGAAAAAAGATAAAGAAACTTCTATAATTAAAATGTCGGCCAAATAAAACCCCAAACCAAAAAAAGAAACAAACAAAAAAAAAACTGGGCAGCTCAAACTGAGAATGAAAGCAAGAAAAATGGAAAAAACTTTCTGATCAAACCCAACACTTTGAAAAGGTAACAGGAAGGGCCATAAGTCAGAGCATATGAAAATATTGAATAAAAGGTAGCTAAGTTTCCTCAAATTTAAAGGATGTATCAAATGTCCGACTTATTTTCTCTGAACTTAAACAGAACATAATGGAGGTAAGCCAGTAAATAGCAATAAGTGGATTAGAATCCTTCCATTTAAGCAAAATGGCTCTCCTAGCCAATAAAGTTGTAAAAGCTATCATCCGTTGAGCAGAAACAGGAATATCTCCTGCTTCCAACAGAATGATCCCAAAAGTTGCTGTAAATAAATTTGGTTGTAGATCTAAATTGATTATCTGAAAGTGACTTTTGAAACTCCAATTCCCATGCAGCTTTAATTTTATCATTAGATAACGTATGCAAATTCAATAACCGTTTATAAATTATAGCTATCAGTTCTTTTTGAAATGGTTTATCCTGAAAAAGAGTAACAATAATATTTGGTGAATAAGCTGAGGGAAAATCTGGAAGTAAATTACGTAAAAAATTCCTAATTTGTAAATATCTAAAAAAGTGTACATTAGATAGGTCATATTTATCCACTAATTGAGTGAAAGACATTACACTATTGCCCATAAACAAATCTAAAAAAGTAACTATTCCTTTGGTTTTCCAAATTGAAAAGGTCTGATCGGAAATTGATGGTTTAAAAAAATAATTGAGATGGATTTTACCAGAAAGAACAAAATTATTAAAGTCAAACGATCTACAAAACTGAAACCAAATTCTTAATGTATGTTTAATAATAGGATTAAGGTTTTGACTACCAATCTTAGAAAACAAAAAAGTAAGCAGAGCTCCCAGTAAAGAGGCCAAAGAATACCCCTTCACTGAGTTTTTCTCCAAATCCACCCATAAGGGACAGTCATGTATATCTAAAAAATGAATCCAAAAAAAGATATAATGAATATTAATTGCCCAGTAATACATTCTAAAATTTGGCAAAGCCATACCACCATACTTTTTAAATTTCTGCAGTAAAAGTTTACTCAATCTAGGATTTTATTATTCCAAATGAAGATAAAATTTTAGAGTCTATTCTATCAAAAAACAGTTTAGGAACAAAAGAGGGGATTGCTTGGAATACATATAGAAACTTTGGTAACACTATCATTTTAATAGCATTAATACGACCAATTAATGATAATGTCATAGGAGACCATTTAGATATTGCTTGTTGCGTGTACTCAATTAATGGAAGAAAGTTATATTTATACAGGTTGTTTAAATTTTTGGTAATTTTAATACCAAGATAAGTGAGGTTATTTTTAGCAGTACTAAAAAGAATTTGGTCATATTGATCCAAATTGTTGTTAATAGGAAGTAACTCACTTTTGTGCAAATTTAATTTATAATCAGAAAAACTACTAAATTCAGAAAATATAGATAACATAGCAGGAATAGATTTCTTAGGATCTGAAATATAAACTAACAAGTCATCTGCATACAACAAAACCTTATGCACTTTATCTTCTCTCCTAATACCTTGAACCTGACTGGAGTCCCGAAGAGCAATAGCAAGAGGTTCTAGAGCCAGGTTGAACAACAACGGACTAAGAGGACAACCCTGTTGGGTACCCCTATATAACTTAAAGTAAGGTGTTAGTTTATAACTGCCACCTTAGGGGCTTGATAAATCAGCTTAATCCACGAAATAAAACCCGGACCAAAATTAAATCCTTCTAAAACCTCAAATAAATAGGGCCATTCTACCCTATCAAAGGCTTTCTCTGCGTCGACTCAAGGGAAGCAATATATTCAGATTCTTTAGATGGAGAAGAATGAATGATGTTCAATAATCTCTGAATATTAAAATATGAGTACCTATTCTTAATAAAGCCAGTTTGATCCTTAGAAATAACCTTGGGTAAACCATTCTCAAGCCTGTTAGCCAAAATCTTAGAAAGAATTTTAGAATCCACATTTACTAAGGAAATTGGTCTGTAAGAGGCACATTCAGATAAATCTTTTACTTTTTTGGGAACTAATGAAACTGATGCCTCATAAAAAGTTTTTGGGAGGATCCCAGAGGATATAGAATCAGTGAAAATTTGGCATATGAGGTGTAATTATATCCATAAACTTTTTAAAAATTCTACCGTAAATCCATCCAGTCCCAGAGCTTTACCTGACTGAAAAGAAGATATTGTAGCGGTGTGCTACACGCAGCACTAAAATTACGACACGGAGTCGGTAACTGCAGTCGAAGGAAAAAACTTTATTCGAAATCTTCAGCCTCACTTTTAAGCCTCCCTCAACCTGCCCCCGATGGCACAGAGGCTCCAAAGCTCTGTGCTCGCAAACCCCCATAGGCTATCTAATTGTGAGTTGGTTCAGATGTGCCAGGAAATGGGTCGCCACATAACCCCCCCCCAGAACCGGCGATACACCCCCCAATGTCCACAGTCTGGGCCAGAACCTGCTTGGGAGGTCGGCCTCTGCGCCGAGGTGCCGGAAACTCGGCCGGTTGCGCCAGGTCCACATGGGCCGGTTTGAGGCGGTCCACCGTGAAAACCTCCTCTTTCCCCCCAACGTCCAGCACGAATGTGGACCCGTTGTTCCGGAGCACCATAAACGGCCCCTCGTATGGCCGCTGCAGCGGTGGCCGATGCCCGCCCCTTCGTACAAACACAAACTTACAGTTCTGTAGGTCTTTGGGTACGCAGGTCGGGTGCCGCCCGTGCTGTGAAGTGGGTATGGGGGCCAGGTTACCGAGCTTCTCGCGTAGTCTGCCCAGGACTGCTGCGGGATCTTCCTCTTGCCCCCTTGGGGCTGGTAGGAACTCCCCGGGGACGACCAGGGGCGCGCCGTATACCAACTCGGCCGACGAGGCGTGCAGGTCGTCCTTGGGCGCTGTGCGGATGCCGAGTAGGACCCAGGGAAGCTTGTCCGCCCAGTTGGCTCCTCGCAGGCGGGCCATGAGGGCCGACTTCAGGTGACGGTGGAAACGCTCCACTAGCCCGTTCGACTGTGGGTGGTAGGCAGTTGTGTGGTGCAGCTGAGTCCCCAAAAGGCTGGCCATAGCTGACCACAGGCTGGAGGTGAACTGGGCGCCTCTGTCGGAGGTAATGTGGGCCGGTACACCAAAGCGAGATATCCAGGTGGCGATCAGGGCTCGGGCGCAAGATTCGGAGGTGGTGTCGGTGAGCGGGACTGCCTCTGGCCATCTTGTGAACCGGTCCACAATAGTCAGGAGGTGCCGTGCTCCGTGCGACACTGGCAGGGGGCCCACAATATCCACATGGATGTGGTCGAAACTGCTGCGGTGGGGCTTTGGTGTGCCGCTGCACCTTGGCCATCTGGCAGTGCATGCACGTTTTGGCCCATTCACTGACCTGTTTGCGGAGTCCGTGCCAAACGGTTTCCTGCTGGAAACCATCCGGACAGTTGTCCGGATGGAGGGATGCGCCAAGTTATGAATGGAGTCGAAAACGCGGCGCCACCAGGCTGTCGGGACGACGGGACGGGGCTGGCCGGTGGCGACGTCACAGAGTAGGGTCCTCTCCCCTGGGCCCACGGGGAGGTCCTGGAGCTGCAAACCGGAGACTGCGGTTCTGTAACTCGGAATCTCCTCATCCACCTGCTGCGCCTCTGCCAGCGCCTCAAAGTCTACCCCTTGGGAAAGGGCATGAACGGTAGGGCGAGAGAGCGCATCCGCCACGACATTGTCCTTACCCGAGACGTGCCGGACATCCGTCGTGTATTCAGAGATGTAGGACAGGTGGCGTTGCTGGCGGGACGACCAGGGGTCGGACGCTTTCGTAAACGCAAAGGTAAGCGGTTTGTGGTCCGTGAACGCGGTGAAGGGCCAACCTTCTAGGAAGTACCTGAAATGCCGGATTGCCAGGTAGAGCGCCAACAGTTCCCGGTCGAAAGCACTGTATTTGAGCTCGGGTGGTCGCAGGTGTTTGCTGAAAAACGCCAGGGGTTGCCAGCGACCTGCGATGAGTTGCTCCAGCACCCCACCGACTGCCGTGTTAGATGCGTCCACTGTGAGGGCGGTAGGGGCGTCCATTCTGGGATGTACTAGCATCGCGGCGTTCGCCAAAGCTTCCTTCGTTTGAACGAAAGCGGCGGAGTGTAAAGGGGGTTTCTTCTTTTTTCTTTGTTACTGTTGGGAAAGGGTTTCTTTTTGTTAACTAGCAGGAATGCTAATTTACTGATACTGAGAATGGTATTCCTTTGTAAACCAAATGGGGATTAATGTTCTTTCTTCTGAGTCTGTAAGCTTTTGTTGACGGGCTTTTGAGCAGATCGGCGCGAGGGGGTCGAGAGAGAGGACGCAATGCTCTAAGCTGGGCGAGGATCGGACCCCAAAGGGGGGTCCGAGGCCGGGAGATTCTCCGAGGAGGAGGGGGGGATGAAGCTAGATGTGCTTGGTTGACCACTCGGAGGGTCCTGAGCTGTTTGGAGAGTCTGAGGAGTTCGGAGGGTCCTGAGCTGCGAGTCGAGGAGTTCGGAGGGGATCGAATGGTGGCCAGAAGACTTCAGAAATTGAGCTCCAACGGCTGTGCACGAAGTGGTTTGGACTTTGATAAGTTTGGTACCTTTTCTTTAATTTTCTCTTCATATATTCTGTATCGTTATTAATCACTTAGTTATAGTAACCTTTATAAATTGTACTCATTTAATCGCATATGGTGTACTGTCTGTTTTTGGGTGAGGCGGGGACCTCACACAGCATCCACACCAGCTGATTACCCAGTTTGGCGGGGCCGAAGGCTGCTCCCCCTAGACGAGAACGAGCTGAGCGAGCCTGAGGCGACCCAGGGGGTTACACTTCGTTTGAACGAAAGCGGCGGCGGACTCCTCGTCCCAGGTAATGTCCTTGCTCGGACCCGACATCAGGGCGAACAGGGGGCGCATGATCCGGGCAGCTGAAGGGAGGAAGCGGCGGTAGAAATTGACCATACCTACGAATTCCTGAAGGCCTTTGATCGTGGTGGGTCGGGGGAAATGGCGGACCGCATCTACCTTAGCGGGCAGAGGGGTTGCCCCGTCTTTAGTAATCCTATGGCCCAGGAAGTCAATAGTATCGAGTCCGAACTGGCGTTTGGTGGGGTTGATTGTAAGACCGTACTCACTCAGTCGGGCGCAGAGTTGACGGAGGTGGGACAGATGCTCCTGATGACTGCTGCTGGCTATGAGGATGTCATCCAAATAGATGAACACGAAGTCCAGGTCCCGTCCCACTGCGTCCATTAACCGCTGGAACGTCTGTGCAGCATTCTTCAGGCCGAACGGCATGCGGAGGAACTCGAAAAGGCCAAACGGGGTGATGAGAGCCGTTTTGGGGAAGTCGTCAGGATGCATCGGGATTTGATGGTACCCTCGGACGAGGTCTACCTTGGAGAAGATCCGTGCGCCGTGCAGGTTTGCTGCAAAGTCCTGAATGTGCGGCACAGGGTAGCGGTCCGGTGTGGTAGCCTCGTTCAGCCTGCGGTAGTCGCCGCACGGTCTCCAGCCCCCCGTCGCTTTGGGCACCATGTGCCGGGGGGAAGCCCAGGGGCTGTCGGACCGCCGGATGATCCCCAATTCCTCCATCCTCTGGAACTCCTCCTTCGCCAGTCGGAGCTTGTCCAGGGGAAGCCGCCGAGCATGGGCATGGAGGGGTGGTCCCTGGGTCGGGATGTGGTGCTGTACGCCGTGCCTGGGCATGGCCGCTGTGAACTGCCGTGCCAGAACCGATGGGAAATCCGCCAGGACCCTGGTGAAGTCGTTGTCGGACAGTGTGATGGAGCCGAGGTGAGGGGCTGGCAACTGGGCTGTACCCAGGGAGAACATCTGAAAGATCTCGGCGTGGACCAGTCTCTTCCTGGGCAGGTCGACCAGTAGGCTGTGAGACCGCAAAAAATCCGCACCCAGAAGCGGTTGGGCTACGGCGGCCAGTGTGAAGTCCCACGTGAACTGGCTGGAGCCGAACTGTAGCTGCACCTGACGGGTGCCATAGGTCCTTACTGTGCTGCCATTCACGGCCCTCAGGGGGGGACCCGGTGCCCTGCTGCGGGTGTCGTAACTCGTCGGGGGTAAAACGCTGATCTCAGCCCCAGTATCGACCAAAAACCGGCGTCCCGACCTTCTATCCCACACATACAGGAGGCTATCCCGATGGCCAGCCGCCGTAGCCATCAGCGGCGGCTGGCCCTGGCGTTTCCCGGGAACTTGCAGGGCGGGCAACAACGAAGGGCTTCTGCACCCCACCGCTGATGGTAGAAGCACCAGTGTTCATTGGGCCGGGGGTTGGCGGGCTCTGCGGCCGGGCCTGGACTGGTTTGCTGCCGGGAGCGTGGCTGGGAGATCTGTGCGATGGACGCCCCGCTCACCTTTTTGGAGTTCCACAGCAAGTCCGCCCGGGCTGCCACCTTCCGGGGGTCACTGAAATCCGCGTCGGACAGCAGCAGGCGTATGTCCTCGGGCAGCTGCTCCAGGAATGCCTGCTCAAACATGAGGCAGGGTGTGTGTCCGTCGGCGAGAGACAACAGCTCATTCATTAAAGCCGATGGAGGTCTGTCGCCCAAGCCATCCAGGTGCAGTAAACGGGCAGCCCGCTCGCGCCATGAGAGTCCGAAAGTCCTGAGGAGCAGGGCTTTGAATTCTGTGTACTTGCCGTCTGCCGGGGGCGACTGTACGAACTCCGCGACCTGGGCGGCTGTGTCCTGGTCGAGGGAGCTCACCACGTAGTAGTAGCGGGAGTCTTCTGAGGTGATCTGGCAAATGTGGAATTGGGCTTCGGCTTGCTGGAACCATAGGTTCGGGCGCTGTGTCCAGAAACCCGGCAGTTTCAACGAAACCGCATGAACAGAGGCGGCGTCAGTCATTTCTGGTCCAAAAATCGTTTGGACTGTCGGGGTCACCAATTGTAGCGGTGTGCTACACGCAGCGCTAAAATTACGACACGGAGTCGGTAACTGCAGTCGAAGGAAAAAACTTTATTCGAAATCTTCAGCCTCACTTTTAAGCCTCCCTCAACCTGCCCCCCATGGCGCAGAGGCTCCAAAGCTCTGTGCTCGCAAACCCCCGTAGGCTATCTAATTGTGAGTCGGTTCGGATGTGCCAGGAAATGGGTCGCCACAATATAACTCTTGCTATTTCTTCTCGATTAATGGGTGCATCTAAAGTTTTCATATCTTGGGTAGAGATTTGGGGTATATTTAATCTTAGCAGAAATTCATTCACAAAAGTAGGGTTGTCTGGAATATCAGATTTATAAAGATTAGAGTAAAAGTCCAGAAAAATCTTATTAATTTCCTGAGAATCTGATGTTTCAGTTCTGTCAGACCTTCGTATTTTCAAAATCTGTCTTCTAGCCATAGTTGCTTTGAGTTGAGCAGCCAACCATTTACCTGAGTTAACTCCACGTAAGTAAAATTGACTTTTCGATTTCAATAGTTGCTTTTAAATGGGATAGGTCAATAGCAAGTCATGCTGCGTTTGAAGTTTCACCTTTTTCTTATATAAATCTTCAGTAGATGATGCTGAATAAACGTTATCTCTTTCTTTAATCCTGTTAGTAATCACTAAAAGCTCTGCTTTGGTTTTCCTTCTTAAAGCTGCTGAATATGAAATTATCTGTCCCGTAAGAAAAGATTTCATCGTATCCCAAATATCCAAATTTGACATACCCTCAGTTGTATTTCATTCAAAAAATAAAGAGATTTGCTCTTTTATAAAACTTACAAATGATGAATCATGAAGCAATGCAGCATTAAATCTCCACTGAGCTGCATTCCATGTGTTATCAGAAAGCTCCAGTGTAAGTCTCATGGGCGCATGATCTGACAGTGCAATAGTGTCATATGCACAATCAGCAACAAAAGACACCAATCGTGTACCTAACAATAATAATCAATTGTGTATTTATAATGTAGTTGTGAAAAAAAGAAAAGCCCTTGTCTTTAGGATGAAAAAATCTCCAAATATCCAACAAACCGTATTGTAGTAAAAAGGAATTAATACAGGATGCAGCCTTTTTAGGAAGGCACGGATTGGTTGATGACCTATCAATCGAGGGTTTGAGACAGCAGTTAAAATCACCGCCCATAATCAACTTATATTTATTTAAATTCGGCAGTGCAGAAAATAACTGCTTAAAAAATTGAGGGCAATCAACGTTAGGTGGACACACACACACACACACACACACACACACACACACACACACACACACGGACAGACACACATAAAACACACATTCACACATGACACAGATGCACACTCTCAGAACAGACACAGAGACACATAATCGCACTCACACTGAGACACACACCACACAGAGACTCACTCACACACGTGTGCACACAGACACACACTTACAAACTACACACACAGACACACCAATACACACACACACACACACACACACACCCCCCCCCTTTTGACCACATAACAAGCCAGTAACAATTAAGTATCTTCCAAATGTACGAAAGAGACTTTAAAATTAGTAACAATAGACACCCCTCTATTTTTTTGTTATTGATGAAGAGTGAAACTGAGAGCCCTCCAAAATTTAAAAAAAGCGGTTTTCATCTTCCCTACAGATGTGGGTCTCTCGTGCAAAAATAATATCGGTTTGAAATGTTTTAAATTTCTTAAAGATCTTTCTACGCTTAATTGGTTGATTCAAGCCATTCAGGTTCCAGGAAATTATACTAATTTTATTAACATCCTTACTGAGACTTTAAGGATTTATAAAAATGAATTAGTGTGCCGATACAAACCAAACCTGCAGGGAAGTACAAATTATGGATTCGATCAGACAGGAAAAAAAAACATGATTGACAGGAAAACCTCTCAGGACTGTCCAGTCGTAAAAACCTAAACTAATAGCCCCACCCCTCTTCCCCCAGATAAAAAAAATCCGATAAGCGGATAGCACGTTAAACTAAACACCCTAATCCCTTTGTCTCTAAAAGGCAGATTTTAAAAAAAGTTATATACTGACACCACTGACTAAAGACGCAACATCAGATACATAAAAAAAATCAAGAAATTCCAAGTATTATGATATTATGTCTAACAGAGGTTGCAACGTAGTTAACAGTGGCCATCTTAAATTTACTTAATAAAAATTGATCATATATTCAAAAAAGAAATACCCAACCAAATAATATGATACGACTGATATTAAATTCTTACAGATCCTAAAAAAATAAGAAAAAAAATAAAACCGCCAAACAATGTCTGGACCAACAAAGAACGTAAATTAAGCATTCAACGATTCAGCTGCAAATGACTCAGCTAAATACTGAATTCAATATTATGTCTAATAAGATGTTAGAACATAATTAACAGCGGCCATCTTAAATTCATTTAATAAAAATTGATCATATATTCAGAAAATATAGATCCAAGCAAATAATATGTTACGACTTGTGTTAAATTCATACAAATCTTAAAGAAAGAAAAAAATACAAGAGTCAAAGCAATGGCTATACAGACATAGAACATAGATTAAACTTTCAACGATTCTGCTACAAACAATTCTCAGCTAAGGATTAAATGTTGGAGATGCTTGCAAAACAGGCAGTGTTAGAGTTGCTTACATGTCAGTCTTAAATTCCTTGAGAAATTTCCAGGCCTCCTCTGGAGAATCAAGTCATTTTGGACGTGTGTTAGGCATAAAAATTAACAAACGGGCAGGATAGCGCAGAGAGGGATGACAGTTTTCTTACAAGTTCAGCCATCGCTTCCCGATATTAAACCTCGGGGGCAAAATCTTCAACTATACGAAACTCAACTCCGTTGTAAATTAGCTTCCCCCACTTCCTGGCATCTCGAAGAATTGCTTCTTTAGTAGCAAAATAATGCAGACACAGAATCGCTGCACGCAGTTTCACCTCAACTGAAGGCTTCGGAAGGGGAATTTGGTGAACTCTATCTATTAATGGAGAAGTTTTGAGCATCTCACTAAAAAGCGAGTATAACATATTCTTAAGAAACTTTACTGGCTCACCAGTTTCCATATTTTCAGGCAAACCCAGTATACATAAATTTATCCTTCGACTTCTGCCTTCCAAATCGATCATTTTCTTCTTTATTCTTGATAATTCTGAAGATATCTCAACAATTCTCTTCCATGGTAGAAAACTTTAACTCCTGTTCTTTAATCACTTGATGTATTGTCTCCTGTTGTCTTCTGATTTTATTGGTATTCATTTTAAGTGTTTGATATTGAGATTCCAGATTCCTCAAAGATTCCTGGATGGCAGAAACAGTTTTTTCAAGCTTTTCATTGACATTCATCAGTTTATCAATTTTAGAGTCCACCATTCCAATTTTGTATTAGTATCTTGCATCAAAGAAAACATTCTTTCTGGAGTATAGGCTTCTTCTGTCTCCTTTGTTTCAGAAACAATTTTGCCACGTCTTAATTCTTTTCCAGTTCGGGTTCCAGCCATCGTAATTAAATTGTAAATCCTTCACTAAAAGCAGTGAATCTTCAACGTTTAAACAAAAGTAGCAGTGGAAAGTAGGTTGTAAAAGGGAGGAGTAGAGCCAACAAGTGTCTTACTCCATGAGCTGCCCAGAAGAGACTCCCACGCTATCTGCCTGTGATAATAAACCTGATTCAGATTTTCTCTGTGTGAAACATTTACACAATAAGACATAGGAGCAGAATTAGGGCATTTGGCGCAATGTGTCTGCTCCACCATTCAATCATGGCTGATCCCTTTTGTCTCTCCTTCTCAACCCCATTTACCGCCTTCTCCCCATAACTTTTGGTGCAATGTCCAATCAAGAATCTATCAACCTCTGCCTGAAATACACCCAACGACCTGACTTCCACAGCTGCCTGTGGCAACAAATTCCACAAATTCACCACCCTCTGGCTAAAGAAATTTCTCCGCATCTCTGTTATGAGCTGTGCCCTCTTGTCCCAGACTCCCCCATTATGGGAAACATCCTTTCCGCATCTATCATTTCTAGGCCTTTCAACATTCAAAAGGATTCAGTGAGATTCCCCCTCATCCTTCTAAATACCAGCAAGTACAGACACAGAGCCGTCAAACGTTCCTCGTATTATAACTCTTTCATTCCTGGAATTGTCCTTGTGAACCTCCTCTGGACCTTCTCCAATGCCAGCACATCTTTTCTAAGATGAGCCCAAAACTGTTCACAATACTCAAGATGAGGCCTCACCAGTGCCTTATAAAGCTTCAGCATCACATCCCTACTCTTGTATTCATTACCTCTTGAAATGAATCCTAACATTGCATTTGTCTTCCTCACCACCGACTGTACCAGCAAGTTAACCGTTATGGTGTTCTGCACAAGGACTCCCAAGTTCCTTTACACCTGATTTTTGGATTATCTCCCTGTTTGGAAAATAATCTACACATTTATGTCTTCTACCAAAGTGCATGACCATGGATTTTCCAACATTATATTTCATTTGCCATTCTCTTGCCTGTTTTCCTAATCTGTCCAAGTCCTTCTGCAACCTACCTGTTTCCTCAACACTACCTGCCCTTGCACCAATTTTTGTATCATCTGTAAGCTTGGCAGCAAAGCCAACTATGCTATCATCTAAATCATTAATATACAGCATGAAAAGATGTGGTCCCAACACCAACCACTGGTCACTGGCAGCCAACCAGAAAAGGATCCTTTTATCCCCACTCCTAACAATCAGCCAATGCTCTAACCGTGCCAGTAATTTTCCTGTAATAGCATAGGCTCTTGACCTGGTAAACAGCCTCATTTGTGGCACCTTATCAAAGGACTTCTGAAAGTCCAAATATACAACATCCATTGCATCCCTTTGTCTATCCTAATTGTACTCTCCTCAAAGAATTCCAACAGGTTCATCAGGCAGAATTTTCCCTTAAGTCATCAGTCCATGGGACTTGTTTCCAAAATGCATCAGGCTTGTTTAGATTTTGACTGATGAAGTTAAAATAGAACTTCTTGGCCGCAATGAGCAAAGGTATGTTTGGAGAAAAAAAAGGATGCAGAATTTCATGAAAAGAACACCTCTGCAACTGTTAAGCACGGGAGTGGATTGATCATGCTTTGGGCTTGTGTTGCAGCCATTGGCACGGGAGACATTTCACTGGTAGAGGGAAGAATGAATTCAATTAAATACCAGCAAATTCTGGAAGCAAACGTTACACTGTCTGTAAAAAAAAAACGAAGATGAAAAGAGGATAATGATCCTAAACACACCTCAAAATCCACAATGGACTACCTCAAGAGGCGCAAACTGAAGGTTTTGTCATGGTCCTCACAATCCCCTGACCTAAACATCATTGAGAATAAACCCCATCCTCACCACGTTCTACAGAAGATGTATCAAGAGCATCCTGAGCAGCTGCGTCACTGCCTGGTTCGGGAATTGCACCATCTCAGATCGCAAGACTCTGCAGCAGATAATGAGGTCAGCTGAGAAGACCATCGGGATCTCTCTTCCCGCTATTACAGACATTTACACCACATGCTGCACCGGCAAAGCTAACAGCATTATGAAGGACCCCATGCACCCCTCATACAAACTCTTCTTCCTCCCGCCATCTGGGAAAAGGTACCGAAGCATTCGGGCTCTCATGACCAGACTGTACAGCAGTTTCTTCCCCCAAGCCATCAAACTCCTCAATACCCAGAGTATAGACTGACATCTACATCATTTATTATTATATTGAAATTTGTCCTCTACTGTGCCTATTGTCTTGTTTATTATTTATTGTACTGCGCTGCACTGTTTTGTGCACTTTATGTAGTCCTATGTAGGTCTGTAGTCTAATGTAGTTTTTGTGTTGTTTTACGTAGTCTAGTGTAGCCTTGAGTTGTCTCACATAGTCTAGTGTAGTTTTGTGTTGTTTCATGTAGCACCATGGTCCTGGAGGAACGTTTTGTTTTTACTGTGTACTGTATGGTCGAAATGACAATAAAGTGCTTGCAAGACGGCCTAAGAATCTCAGAGAATTAGAAGCTTTTTGCAAGGAAGAATGGGTGAAAATCTCCCAAACAAGAATTGAAAGACTCTTAGCTGGCTGCAGAAAGCGTTTACAAGCTGTGCTACTTGCCAAAGGGGGTGTTACTAAGTACTGACCATGCAGGGTACCCAAACTTTTGCTTCAGGCCTTTTTCCTTTTTTGTTATTTTGAAACTGTAAAAGATGGAAATAAAAAAGTAATCTTGCTTAAAATATTAAAGAAATGTGTCATCTTTAACTTTATGCCTTTTGGAAATCAAGTCATCTTTTACTCAGCTATTCACAGCAACAGAAATTTTGACCAGGGGTGCCCAAACCTCTGCATACCCCTGTATACTTGAAAAAGCTTTTACTATCCACTTTGATATTGTTTGCTAACTTGATTTCATATTTCATCCTTTCCCTCTTAATAATTCCTTTAGTGCTTCCTGTAGGTTTTTAAAAGCTTCCCAATCCTCTCTATTCCCACTAATTTTTGCTTTGTTGTGTGCCCTCTCTTTTGCTTTTACATTAGTTGTGACTTACCTTGTCAACCATGGTTGTATTATTTTGCCATTTGAATATTTTTTTGTTTTTGGTATACATCTATCCTGTACCTTCCTCATTTTTCCCTGAAACTCGAGCCATTGCTGCTCTGCTGTCAACTCTGGCAGCATCTCCTTCCAATTTAAAGGCAACACGAGTGGATTCACTACTGTGAAGCCTCTTCCAGTGATGCCTACACTGAAGAAGTTCAGATCTTCTCTCTGACGGGAGTTCAGCGAGAGCCTCTCTCTCTGCTCCCAACCTACTATTTCTTCAGCCCTGAGACTTTTGGACCACACGCTAACCCAGACCCGGTATTATAGTCACATATTCTTCCTTGGTGCGTGTCTCTGCAACCAAATAACTCCAAATGGCTTCAGGATTCATTTCCAAGCCTCCCGATTTGGACCTTCGGAGGATCACACTCCTGATGAAGGGCTTTGGCCCGAAACGTCATCACTACCTCCTCCCATAGATGCTGTCTGGCCTGCTGAGTTCTGCCAGCATTTTGTGGTTTTATTCCTTCCAATTTACTTTGGCCAACTCTTCTCTCATACCACTGTAATTTCCTATACTGCTGTGTCAGACTTTACTTTCTCCCTATCAAATTTCAAGTTGGACTCAATTATATTGTGATCACTGCCTCCTAAGGGTTCTATTACCTTAAGCTCACTTAGATGCCCATTAAAACCCCTCGCTATAGCATTAAATCTTTAGTTTTAGGCACCCCTACCATGAGAAATGAATTCTGACTACCCGCCAGATCTATGCACATCTCACTTCTGTCATGTATTCCTCACTCCAGGGAAAATAGACCCAGTTCATTCAGTCCTCCAATCCTTTCTGTACTGTTCTAGGTCATTCATATCACCCCCTAGTTCTTTCGGAACCTCGTACATAGGTGGGTGGCCAGTTATATGCCTCGCTGATTGAATTGTTCTTGAATCTCTCTGTGAGAGTTATTCACGCTCCCAGGCAACTGGTTCTTAGGCGTTCTGTCCGTCCTGATTGCCTGCCTCTTTGAAACTGTACTGTTGGCATACCTGGTGAACTTACATGGAGTTCATGCTACACCGGAATCACCAACTCTGGTGTCACAGATGGAGTTGCCACAGGGGCTATATTTGTAAATAGGTTCAGTTAAGAGCATAAGACAGGAGCAGAATTAGGCCATTCAGCCCATCGAGCCTGTTCTACCATTCCATCATGGCTGATCCCAGATCCCTCTCAACTCCACCCACCAGCGTTCTCGCCATATCCTTTGATGCCCTGACTGATTAGGAAATGACAACTTCCATCTTAAATATTCCCATAGACTTGGCATCCATTGGAGTTAGTGGCAGAGCATTCCACAGATTCACTAAAAAAAATCATTCCTTAACTCTGTTTGAAAAAGTTGCCCCACAATTTTGAGGATGTGTCTCTAGTTTGAAATTTCCCCATCATAGGAAACATCCTCTCTATATCTACCCTAACTAGTCCTTTCAACATAGGGTAAGATTCAACAAGATCTCCCTCCGCTGGCATTCTTCTAAATTCCAGGCTGTAGCTGCCAATTGCTCCTTCATTCCCAGAATCATCGTCATGAACCTCCACTGGACTCTCTCCAATGACAACACATCCTTTCTGAGACATGGGGTCCAAAACAGTTGACAATTCTCCAAGTGCAGCCTGACTAGTGTCTTATAAAGGTTAAGCATTATCTCCTTGCTTTTTGTATTACTTGTATTTTGTACTATTGTGCTTATTTAGAAAGTCAGAAGGCATGGGATCTAGGGAAGTTTGGCCAGGTGGATTCAGAATTGGCTTGCCTGCAGAAAGCAGAGGGTCGTGGTGGAGGGAGTACATTCGGATTAGAAGGTAGTGGTATCCCACAAAGATCGGTTCTGGGACCTCTACTTTTAGTGATTTTATTAACAATCTGGATGTGGGGGTAGAAGGGTGGATTGGCAAGTTTGCAGACGACACAAAGGTTGGTGGTGTTGTAAATAGTGTAGAGGATTGTCGAATACTGCAGAGAGACATTGATAGGATGCAGAAGTGGGCTGAGAAGCGGCAGATGGAGTTCAACCCGGAGAAGTGTGAGGTGGTACACTTTGGAAGGACAAACTCCAAGGCAGAGTACAAAGTAAATGGCAGGATACTTGGTATGTGGAGGAGCAGATGGATTTGGGGGTATCCTTGAAAGTTGCCTCACAGATAGATAGGGTAGTTAAGAAAGCATATGGAGTGTTAGCTTTCATAAATCGAGGGATAGAGTTTAAGAGTCGCGATGTAGTGATGCAGCTCTATAAAACTCTAGTTAGGCCACACTTGGAGTACTGTGTCCAGTTTTGGTTGCCTCACTATAGGAAGGAGGTGGAAGCATTGGAAAGGGTACAGAGGAAATTTACCAGGATGCTGCCTGGTTTAGAGAGTATGGATTTTGATCAGAGATCAAGGGAGCTAGGGATTTACTCTTTGGAGAGAAAGAGGATGAGAGGAGACATGATAGAGGTATACAAGATATTAAGAGGAATAGACAGAGTGGACAGCCAGCGCCTCTTCCCCAGGACACCACTGCTCAATACAGGAGGACGTGGCTTTAAGGTAAGGGGTGGGAAGTTCAAGGGGGATATTAGAGGAAGGTTTTTTACTCAGGTGCGTGGAATGCACTGCCTGAGTCAGTGGTGGAGACAGATACACTAGTGAAGTTTAAGAGACTACTAGATAGGTATATGGAGGAATTTAAGGCAGGGAGTTATGTGGGAGGCAGGGTTTAAGGGTCGGCACAACATTGTGGGCCAAAGGGCCTGTAATGTGCTGTACTATTCTATGTTCTATGTATTCTCTTCCCCTTGAAATAAATGTCAACATTACATTTGCCTTCTTGACCACAAACTCTACCTGTAAATTAACCTTCTAGGAGTCTGGCAGGAGGACTCCCAAGTCCCTCTGCACCTCCGATATTTCAGCCTTCTCCCCATTTAGATAATAGTCCGCACCATTGTCTCTTTTACCAAAATGAATTATCATACAATTCCCAACAATGTATTCCATCTGCCACTTCTTTTGCCCATTGTTCGAATTTGTTTAAGTCATGCTGCACACCCATTACTTCCTCAGCACTACCCCTCCACCTGTCTTCGTACCATCTGCAAACTTTGCCACAAAGCCATCTGTTCCATTATTCAAATCATTGACAAACATTGTGAAAAGTAGCGGTCCCAATTCTGACCCTTGAAGAACACTGATAGTCACTGGCAACCAACCAGAAACAGCCCCTTTTATTCCCACTCACTGCCTCCTGCCTGTCAGCCATTCTATTATCCATGCCTGTATCTTTCCTGTAGCACCATAGGATTTTATCTTGTTAAGCAGTCTCGTGTGTGGCGCCTTATCAAATGCCTTCTGCGAATTTAAATAAATGACATCCACTGCCTCTCCTTTGTCCACCCTGTTTGTTCTTTTCTTGAAGAAATCTAACAGATTTGCCAGCCAAGATTTCCCTTCACAGAAACCATGCTAACTTTGACTTAACATTTGTCTCCAAATACCCAGAAACCTCACCCTTAGTCCCATCACTTTCCCAACCACTGAGGTTGGGTGAACTGGCCTACAATTCCCTTTCTTTTGCCTTTCTCCCTTCTTAGAGAGTGGAGTGACATTTGCAGTCTTCCAGTCCTCCGGGACCATGCCAGAGTCAAGTGAGTCTTGAAAGATCATGACCAATGCATCCGTTATCTCTTCAGCAACTCTCTCAGGACTCTGGGATGTAGTCCTTCTGGTCCAGGCGACTTATCCACCACAAGGGTTTTGAGTTTGCCTAACATTTTTTTCTTTGTGATAGCAATAGCACTCACTCCTGCTCCCTGACACCACGGACCTCTGACACACTGCTGGTGTCTTCCACAGTGAAGACAGATACAAAGTACCCATTAGGTTCATCTGCCATTTCTTTGTCCCCCTATTACTAACTCAAACACATCATTTTCCAGTGGTCCAATATCAGCTCTCACATGCCTTTTACTCTTTACATAACTGAAAATATTGTAGTATCCTGTTTTATATTCGGCACAGCTTTGTGGGTCAAAGGGCCTGTATTGTGCTGTAGGTTTTCTATGTTTCTATATTATCGACTAATTTGCCCTTGTATTTCATCTTTTCCCTTCTTATAGTTCTTTTAGTTGGCTTTTGTTGGGTTTTAAAAGTTTCCCAATCATCCAACTTTCCACTCACTTTTGCTACCTTATATGCCCTTTCCTTGACTTTTATGCAGTCCTTAACTTCCTTTGTCAGCTACAGTTGCCTACCTCTGCCATTTGGGATCTATTACTTCTGTAGGACATATCTATCCTGTGCCTTGTGAGCTATTCCCAGAAACTTCAGCCACCTCTGCTCTGTCATCATCCCAGCCAATAAACCCCTCCAGTCCACTTAGGCAAGCTCCTGTTTCATGCCTCTGTAATGCCCTTTATTCCATTGCAGTACTGATACATGTGAGTTATGCTTTTCTCTCTCAAATTGTAGTATAAATTCAATCACATTATGATCACTACCTCCAAAGGGTTTTTTTTACATTAAACTCACTTATAAGATCTGGGCTATTATATAACACCCAATCTAAGATGGCCTTTCTCTGAGTAGGCTCAAGCACAAGCAAAAAAAAAGCTATTTTGTAGGCAGTCTACAAATTCCCTCTCTTGCGATCCAACACCAACCTGATTTTCCCAATCTCCTTGAACATTGAAGTCCCCCATTACAATTGTGACATGACCCTTATTACATGCCTTTTCCTGCTCCCTTTGTAGTTTCAACCCCACAACTTGTCTACAATTTGGACGCTTCTTTATATTTTTATAATAGTTCTTTTCAACCCTCACAGTTTCTTAACTCCATTTACAAAAATGCTACATTCTCTGACCCAATGTCACCTGTTTCTAAAGATGTAATTCTATCTCTTACTAACAGAACCATACCACTGCCCATGCCTTCTTGCCTGTCTTTTTGGTACAAAGTTTATCCTTTGATGTTAAGTTCTCAACTATGGACTTCTTTCAGCCACAAGTCAATGATGCCCACAATCTCATACTGACCAATATCTAATTGCACCAGAAGTTTGTCCACCTTATTCCAAATGCTATGTGCAGTTAAATACAGCACCTTCAGTTCTGCATTCTTCACCCTTTTGAAATTTGCCTCTGTGGTACAATTTAACTTTTTTCTCTGTCTGCATTTGTACCCAATCATTGGCTTGTCCTTCCTTGCATTTTTCATCCAGTATCTACTTGTGAACCTGCTGGCTCATCCTCAGCTCTATCGTACTAGTTTGCATCTCCCATATTGGTTTAACCCACTCCCAGCAGCTCCAGTAAACCTGCCTGTTAGAATATTGATCCCTTTTCGCAAAAGGCAAGGAGGTCCCGGACTAGTTAAAGGGTAAAGATCCCTCTACATACATGGTCTCAGACTGCTGTGACAGAGGAATTCAGTCAGGGATGAGAGGCCAGAGGCTGAAGTTTGTCTGAAGTTTAACAGGAGGCCGAATGGGGGTGTGCATTGAACCTGATCCTGTGGTGTATGAAGTTATATGAGTAGCTGGAATAGGGATGTGTACAGGTAGCTGGAGTGGAGATGGGTATTCAGAATCAGAAACAGGTTTATTATCACCAGTATGTGATGTAAAATTTGTTAACTTAGCAGCAGAAGTTTAATGCGATATATATAATATAGAAGAAAAAAAAACAAAATAAAATAATAAACCTCATAGTTCCCACACCCAGCACTTCCCGTTTCGACCTCCTACCCAAGATCCACAAACCTGCCTGTCCAGGTAGACCCATTGTCTCAGCTTGCTCCTGCCCCACTGAACTCATTTCTGCATACCTTGACACTGTCTTATCCCCCGTTGTTCAATCTCTTCCCACCTATGTTCGTGACACTACTCATGCTTTGAATTTTTTCAATGATTTTAAGTTCCCTGGCCCCCTCCGTCTTATTTTCACCTTTAATGTCTAGTCCCTATATACCTCCATCCCCCACCAGCATGGTCTCGAAGCTCTTTGCTTTTTTTTGTTTTCCAGACCTAACCAAATCCTCTCTAACACCACTCTCCTCCGTCTAGCGGAATTAGTTCTTACTCTCAATAATTTCTCCTTTGGCTCCTCCCACTTCCTCCAAATCAAGGGTGTAGCCATGGGCACCCGTATGGGTCCTAGTTATGCCTGCCTTTTTGTTGGCTTTGTGGAACAGTCCATGTTCCAAGGCTATACCAGTATCCATCCCCCTCTTTTTCTTTGCTACATCGACGACTGCATTGGCGCTGCCTCTTGCACGCGGGCTGAGCTCGTCGACTTCATTAACTTTGCCTCCAACTTTCACCCTGCCCTCAAATTTACCTGGTCCATTTCCGACACCTCCCTCCCCTTTCTTGATCTTTCTGTCTCCATCTCTGGAGATGGCCCATCTACTGATATCTACTATAAGCCTACAGACTCTCACAGCTACCTGGACTATTCCTCTTCCCACCCTGTCTCTTGCAAAAAGGCTATCCCCTTCTCACAATTCCTCTGTCTCTGCTGCATCTGCTCTCAGGATGAGGCTTTTCTTTCCAGGACGAAGGAGATGTCTTCCTTTTTTAAACAAAGGGGCTTCCCTTTGTCCACCATCAACTCTGCTCTCAAACGCATCTCTCCCATTTCCCGCACACCTGCCCTTACCCCATCCACCCGCCACCCCACTCAGGATAGGGTTCCCCTTGTCCTTACCTACCACCCCACCAGCCTCCAGGTCCAATATATAATTCTCCATAACTTCTGCCATCTCCAACGGGATCCCACTAGCAAACACATTTTTCCCTCCCCCCCACCCCTTTCTGCTTTCCGCAGGGATCGCTCCCTACGCGACTCCCTTGTCCACTCGTCCCCCCCATCCCTTCCCACCGATCTCCCTCCTGGCACTTATCCTTGTAAACGGAACAAGTGTTACACCTGCCCTTACACTTCCTCCCTCACCACCATTCAGGGCCCCAGACAGTCCTTCCAGGTGAGGCGACACTTCACCTGTGAGTCGGCTGGTGTGGTATACTGCGTCTGGTGCTCCCGGTGTGGCCTTTTATATATTGGTGAGACCCGACGCAGACTGGGAGACCGTTTCGTGGAACACCTACGCTCGGTCCACCAGAAAAAGCCGGATCTCCCAGTGGCTACACATTTTAATTCCACATCCCATTCCCATTCTGATATGTCTATCCATGGCCTCCTCTATTGTCAAAATGAATCCAAACTCAGGTTGGAGGAACAACACCTTATATACCGGCTGGGTAGCCTCCAACCGATGGCATGAACATTGACTTCTCTAACTTTCGTTAATGCCCCTCCTCCCCTTCTTACCCCATCCCTGACATACTTAGTTGTTTGCCTGATCTCCATCTCCCTCTTGTGCTCCCCCTTCCCCCCTCCTTTCTTTCTCCTGAGGCTTCCCATCCCATGTTCCTTTCCCTTTTCCAGCTTTGTATCAGTTTGACCAATCACCTTTCCAGCTCTTAGCTTCATCCCACCCCCTCCGGTCTTCTCCTATCATTTCTCATTCCCCCCTCCCCTCACTACTTTCAAATCTCTTACTATCTTTCCTTTCCGTTAGTCCTGACGAAGGGTCTCGGCCCAAAATGTCGACAGTGCTTCTCACTATATATGCTGCCTAGCCTGCTGTGTTCTACCAGCATTTTGTGTGTGTTGTTGTTAATAAATAAGTCACTCAATTACAGTATGCGTATATGAATAGATTAAAAATCGTGTCAAAAACAAATAATATATATTAAAAAAGTGAGATAGTGTCCAAGGGTTCAATGTTCATTTAGGAATCCTATGGCAGAGGGGAAGAAGCTGTTCTTGAATTGCTGAGTGTGTGCCTTCAGGCTTCTGTACCTCCTAACTGATTGGAACAGTGAGAAAAGGGCATGCCCTGGGTGCTGGAGGTCCCTAATAATGGACGCTGCCTTTCTGAGACACTGCTTCTTGAAGATGTCCTGGGTACTTTGTAGGCTAGTACCCAAGATTGAGCAAACTAAATTTACAACCTCTGCAGGTTTTTTCAGTCCTGTGCAGTAGCCCTTCCATACTAGACAATGATGCAGTCTGTCAGAATGCTCTCCACGGTACATCTATAGAAGTTTTTGAGTGTACTTGTTGGCATACCAAATCTCTTTAAACCTCTAATGAAGTAAAGCTGCTGTCTTGCCTTCTTTATAACTGCATCATAACTGAGGACCAGGTTAGGTCCTCAGAGATCTTGACACTCAGGAACTTGAAACTGCTCACTCTCTCCACTTCTGATCTCTCTATGAGGATTGGTATGTGTTCCTCCATCTTACCCTTCCTGAAGTCCACAGTCAGCATTTTTGTCTTACTGACGTTGAGTGCCAGGTTCTTGTTGCAACACCACTTCACTAGTTGACATATCTTGTTCCTGTACGCCCTCTCGTTACCACCTGAGGTTCTACCAACAATGGTTGTATCATCAGCAAATTTATAGATGGTATTTGAGCTATCCCTAGCCACACAGAGTAGAGCAGTGGACTAAGCACCCCCCCCCCCCCCCCCCACCGAGGTGCACCAGTGTTATTCATCAGTGAGGACGGGATGTTATCATCAGTCCACACAGATAGTGGTCTTCCGGTTAGAAATCGAGGATCCAATTGCAGAGGAAGGTACAGAGGCCCAGGTTCTGTAACTTCTCAGTCAGGGTTGTGGGAATGATGGTATTAAATGCTGATCTATAGTCGATGAACAGCATCCTGACGTAGGTGTTTGTGTTGTCCAGGTGGTCTAAAGCCGTGTGGAGAGCCATTGAGATTGTATCTGCCATTTACCTATTGTGGCAATAGGCAAATTGCAATGGGTCCAGGTCCTTGCTGAGGCAAGAGTTCAGTTTAGTTATGACCAACCTCTCAAAGTATTTCATCATTGTCAATGTGAGTGCTACCGGGTGTTAGACATTAAGGCAGCTCACATTATTTTTCTTATGCACTGGTATAATTGTTGCTTTTTTGAAGCAAGTGGGAACTTCTTCAGTTATCAGTGAGAGGTTGAAAATTTCCTTAAATACTCCCGCCAGTTGGTTGGCACAGGTTTTCAGAGCCTTACCAGGTACTCCATCGGGACCTTCCACCTTGAGAGGGTTCACTCTCTTTAGAGACAGCCTAACGTTGACTTCTGAGACAGAGATCACAGGGTCACCAGGTGCAACAGGGATCTTCACAATGGTAGTTGTGTTCTCCCTTTCAATAGAAGGCATTGAGTTAATCTGGTAGTGAAGTATCATTGCAACTTATGCTACCAGTGTCGCCTCCAACCTCATTTGAAATTGCCTCTTCGCCCTTGAAGTAGCCCTCCGCAAATCATACCTGGTTTTCTGGTACAGGCCTGGGCCGCCGGACTTGAAAGCCACAGATCTAGCCTTCAGCAGACGACGTACCTCTTGGTTCATCCACGGCTTTTGGTTTTGGGATGTATGGTAAATCTTTGTAGTGTTACGTATCCCATAACTGGATAACTTACCAGCAAAGATAGAGAGGTCCGTTGGAGTCTGATGGCACTATTTTCAAATGTTTTTATTCAAAAGGGGAGCACAAAAAGCAAGGTTAACACAAACATTCAGATCATATATGTCGGTAAAAACTCAATCTAAAACGCAGGTATGGCAATAATCATCATTATAGAATAATCTCGACTGTTGTCTAGGGGATAATATATTGTCCGTTGGAAATATAAAAGTCACTCAGAAGTCTGCAGACTTTTGCCTTCCGGGGGGGGGAATCGCTGGGTTTCACGTGTTTTAGAGGGATCGGTGAAAAACGAAAAGAAACTTGCCCGGGTCTTTACGAAGCCACTTCATTAATCAGGGGAGCGTTGTGTTCCCCGTTGTTAGTTCGAGGTCTTTCTCAGTATTATCAGCCACCCACTCCCTAGGCCAAAGGAGTTAGGAGCGCACGTGGGATTGCGTGGCTTCCAGCTCTCACGGGAGCGTTGAGCAATCGAGTTCTTCGGGAGCGTCTCTCTCTCTGGGGGTACCGCCTCCTGCAGTCCCCTTTTATCTTTACTTGCAGAGTTGTATCTGTCCATCAAAGTGGGGTGATGCAATCTCCACCCCCCACATGGCCTGAGGGTGTCAATGTCCATGGTAGTTGTCACGTAGTCGGGACATGCACGTGACACAGGTGCCTCTACAAACAATGGTCAAAACCGTTGTCTCTCACTTCCGAGATCTGAATTAATAGCGATCTTGCGATTCTCCGGAAGGAGGGGGCTGCTCCCGCTCCTTCGGACCCTCAGAGCTGTGGTGCCTTCATAGCAGTAGGCACACACTCATCCACACAGGTTTTAATGAAGTCGGTAACAACTGCAGCATACTCATCCAGGTTCAAAGATGAATCCCTGAATACAGTCCAGTCCACCGATTCAGAGCAGCGCTGTAGGTGCTCCTGTGCTTCCCTTGTCCATACCTCCTTGGTCCTCACTACTGCTGCTGCAGTTTTCAGTCTCTGCCTATACTCGGGGAGTAGAAGTACAGCCAGGTGATCAGACTTCCGAAGTGAGGGCGTGGATAGCACGGTAGGCATTCTTGATGGTGGTGTAGCAATGGTCCAGTGTGTTGTTTCCTCTGGTATTGCAAGTGATCTGTTGATGGTAATTGCTTAGTGATTTTTTTTTCAGACTCTCCTGGTTAAAATCACCCAAAACAATAATGAAGGCGTTAGGGTGCGTTGTTTCATGCATGTTGGTCCCATTGCTTAGATCACCTAAAGCCTGATTGACATTGGCCTGAGGTGGAATATATACAGCTACCCTGGAGAACTCCCGTGGTAGGTAAAAAGGAAGGCACTTAACTGCAAGATATTTCAGGTCTGGTGAGCAGAATTGGGACAGCACTGATATATTTGTGCATCAAGAAGTGTTGATCATGAGGCATGCTCCTTCATCTCTGCTTTTGAGAGACTCTATAGATCTACCCTGATGGTGTATAGTAAACTTGTCAGTCTGGATCGCTGCATCCTGGTTAACCAGGATTCCGTGAAGCAACGAACACACATGGTCCTTTGAACCTGACTGATTAAATAATGCATGCACTTTCTATTTCTCAGGTGCAAGATTGGGGAGATGAGACTGACTGTACAGCTCCGCGGAGGCAGGTATGAGATCGGGTAGAAGAGGCTGACTATACAGTGCCAAGGAGGCAGGTACGAGATTAGGTAGAAGAGGCTGACTGTACAGTGCCAAGGAGGCAGGTACGAGATTAGGTAGAAGAGGCTGACTCTACAGTGCCAAGGAGGCAGCTATGAGATCGGGTAGAAGAGGCTGACTGTACAGTGCCAAGGAGACAGGTACAAGAGCACTTCTGTCCTGTAAGAATCATGAAGTTTATAACATAGAAACAGCCCGTCAGACCATCATCTTTGTGCTGACCTTTGTACTTCACTATACTTATCCAGTTTGACCCTATGAGGTCAGTGGCCTTCTATGTCTTGGTTATTCAAGTGCCTGTCCAAATGCCTCATTGATGTTGTAATATTTCTACTATCAGCCTGTCCTCTGGTGGAACATTCCAGACATCAGACCTGATCCTTCTGCACTTTGTAGCCATCTCCAGCTCAGGGTGAAAAGTTTCTTTCCATCTGCTCTACCTCTTCTTATGATTTTATATATTTCTATCAGGTCATGGCTCCAACTCCATCACTCCAGAAAAAACAATCTCAGCTTGTAGACCAGGTACAGGTCGCAGTCTGGAAAGAGTGACTGACCGAGCGAGGAATGCGATAGGGTGCGTGCCCACCCCACTCCCTTGTAGGATCTATCGGGCAACAAAAAGTTTGTCTCGAGGGATGACTTTCAGTAGATCGCAGTGAGGTAGCTGCTCTTCTACTTACGAAACCCTGAGCCCGAATTAGGTCGTTTGCAATTATTTTAGCACCGGGTTCCCCATGAACATTCGGTGTGCTAAACAGGTTCAGAGGCGGTGCCCATCTGTCCGCGCTCCAGGCCAGTAGCAAAGGCCTTTCTCTCCGACCGTGTGAGGCCAACCAGTGATCCCTGGCACGAGGGTATTGTAATGACCTCATGTGCGTTCAAGTTCAACAGTTGGCATGACAGGGAATGAGGAAATGTGCAGCTGATTCATATCGTTTCATATCGACAAATTATATCATTTCCTTGCGGCCTGGTAGTACATGCTTTGCAGCCTGGTGGTTGAGGACCACTGCACTACCACCACCCTCTGTCTCCTACAGCCATGTCAATTTAGGATTCAATTTTTTAGGATCCCATGTACTTTATTGTCCTTAACTAACCTATTGTAGGGTTGTGTCAAAGGCCTACCAAAATTCAAAGCAGACAACATCTATGGCTCTGCCTCCATTGATCTTCTCAAATAAATCTACAAAAATTCTCATTGTTAAGCCAGGATTGCTATGCTGACTAAGGTTGGCACAAAGCCATGGTCTGAAGGGCTTGTATTGTGCTGTACTGTTCTATTTTCTATCTCCAATCAGTTCCTTCCTCTGTTAGATTTTATTTTCTGATAATGTCACTACCCTGGATCTAAAACTCAGAGCTTTTAGTTTCATGGATTATCACTGCTGCCCATCTTGAGTAAAAGAACAATGTCCAGTCTTCTGGTACCTGTGGTCAATGACTTTAAAAGATTAGTCTGAGCCCCAGAAATCTTCTCCCTTGCATAGTACAGTGCTGCAGAAGAATGTGGTGCAAGGGGAGTGTATATAACTGTGCAGAGGAAAGATTTTTGGGATGTGCTATGAAAAGGTTTGTGGATTACAGTGTTGTGTCAGTTAGATTTCTGGATACGGGGCTTCTGTGATGGAGCTTTGGGAGTATGTGTTGTTGAGTTGTGATCTTAGGTGAGATGCTGCATGTACGGTGTGGTGGAGAGCGGTGCAGTGGAGTAGTGTTATTTCAGGGGTACAATGTTGCTTCATTTTGCTTTGAATATTGAGGGGGTTTTTCTGTGGCACGTGGGTGCAGTGGGGGTTATGTCTGGGATATGGGGGGTGACGTGGGAGTTATTTCTGGGGTATGGGTGCTGTGGGCTTATTTCAGGGATGGGAATGCACTGGGGCGATTTCTGGTCCACGGGGAGTAGGTGAGGGCTGTTTCTAGGGTACAGCGGTGCAGTGGGGGCTATTTCTGGGGTTCATGGCTGTAAGAAGGGCTAGTTTGTGGTACGTGGGCATGGAGGGTTTATTCTGGGGTATGGGGTGCGGTGGGAGCTATTTCTGTGATACAGGGGTGTAATGGGGACTATTTCTAGGGGTATAGGGGTGCAGTGGGGGTTACCTCTGGGGTGCGGGGATGCTGTGGGGATTATTTTTGGAGTTTGGGTGTGGTGGAAGGTATTTCTGGAGTACGGGGGGGGGGTTATTTTTGGGGTATGGGTTGCAGTGGGGTTATTTATATGGCGTAGTGAGGTTGCTAAAATGATTGAGGTTTGTCACACTGTCATTTGAAGCCTCATCTACAGGTGAGGTGTCTCTGGGATTCGGTGAAGAAAGCCACCTTTATCCTGGGATCTGGACTCTTTGTGTTTGCAGCATTTCGGAATTCACTGACTTGGTAAGTTAACAGTGTGATAAGACCATATGTCCGTAAAGCATAAGAGCAGAATAGGCCATTCAGCCCATCGAGTCTGATCCACCATTCCATCATGGCTGATCCCTGATTCCACTCAACCCCATACATCTGCCTTCTTGCCATAATCTTTGATGTCCTGACTGATTAGGAAATGATCAGCTTCCACCTTAAATATACAAATGTGGTCTGGCGAGTATCTTATAAAGCCTCAGCATTATCTCCTTGCTTTTATATTCTATTTCCCTTGAAATAAATGGCAACATAGCATTTTCCTCCTTTTACCACAGACTCAACATGTAAATTAACCATCTGGGAGTCTTGCACAATGACTCCCAAGTCCCCTTGCACCTCTGATATTTGAACCTCCTCCCCATTTAGTTAATAGTCTGTACTATTGTTCATTTTACCAAAATGCATTATCGTACATTTACCAACATTGTAGTTCATCTGTGACTTTTTTGCCCATTCTTACAATTTGTCTAATACCTGCTGCAATTGCACTGCTTCCTCAGCACTACCTACCCATTCATCTATCTTCATATCATTCGCAAACTTTGCCACAAAGCCATCAATTCCATAATCTAAATTATTGACAAACAATATGAAAAGAAGTGGTCCCAATACTGACCGCTGAGGGACACCACTAGTCTCTCGCAGCCAACCAGAAATTATCACACATTAGTGCTGCTATTACACTTTCCACCCACAAATAGCCCATCCAGAAACTAATATGGCAGCTGGGTGGGAACCAGGATGATACAGTTGAGCATGAGCTAGCAGGTTTACGATAGGTGTGACATGAATGTTCTGGATTGGGTGTTATACAATGAACCATAGGTGATTAGGGAACTTATGGTAAAAGAACCCTTAGGAAGCAGTGATTACAATATGATTTGAGTTCAACTTGAAATTTGATAGGGAGAAAGTAAAGTCTGATGTAGCAGTATTTCAGTGGAGTAAAGGAAATTACAGTGGTATGTGAAAGGAGTTGGCCAAAGAAACTTGGAAGGAGATAATGGCAGAGATGACAGCAGAGCAGCTTTGGTGTGAGTTTCTGGGAAAAATGAGGAAGGTGCAGGATAGATCTATTCCAAAAATGAAGAAATACTCAAATGGCACATTAGTACAACTGTGGCTGACAAGGAACATCAAAGCTAATGTAAAAGCAAACAAGAGGGCATACAACAAAGCAAAAATTAGAGGGAAGGCAGAGGATTGGGAAGCTTTTAAAACCCTACAGGGAGTAACTAAAAGAATCATTAGGAAGGAAAAGATGAAATATGAAAGCACGCTAGCAAACAATATCAAAGTGGATAGTAAAAGCATTCTCTAGTGCTTTTAAAAATAAAAGATGAGTTTGGATATAGGACCTATAGAAAGTGAGGCTAGAGAAATAATAAGGTGGGGACAAGGAGATGCCAGATGAATTACAGACCATTTAGACTAACCTCAGTGGTTGTGAAGATATTGGAGTCAATTGTTAAGGATGAGGTTATGGAGTACTTAGTGACATAGAAAAAGATAAGACAAAGTCAGTAAGGAATTTTTGATAGCTCTGGGTTTGTACTTGCTGAAATCTTTTGAATAGTAAAAGGCCCAGACACAGTAGATGTGGTAAGAATGTTTCCCATGGTGGAAGAGTCTAGGACAAGAGGGCACAGACTCAGGACAGAGTGGCATCCATTTAAAACAGAGATGGGGGAAAAATTTCTTTAGCCAAAGGGTGGTGAATTTCTGGAATTTATTACCACAGGCAGTTGTGGAGGCCAGGTTGTTCAGTTAAGGCAGAGCTTGATAGGTCCTTCATTGGACACAGCATCAAAGATTATGGGGAGAAGTCTGGGGAGTGTAAAATTGGCTGAGGAGGGTAAAATCGATCAGCCATTATTGAATGGTGGAGCAGACTCGATGAGCCAAATAAGACCATAAGACATAGGAGCAGAATTAGGCCATTTGGCCTAATGACCTAATTCTGGTCTTACATCTTATGGTCAAAGGACTTCTTTCTGTGTTGTCCCACTCATTCTGAACTGGAAATATTCATCCTATCTGCAGGCACTTGCAACAATTCTGGGGAGCATCCGGGGATTTCTGGCAGTCACAGTGGGGAAAAGCGTACAACTTTTTCCAAGGCAATGAATGGGTTCTCTTCATTCTCGGTGAGTACAGTTGACCTGTGATTTAGAGTAGATGTATACCTTGGTTTGGAGATATGGGAGAGTTGGACGTTGTACAGGGTTTGGTAAAGCCCATTGTTTCTGGGTTTTGGTGTACATTTTTTGTTTGGGGTGCATTTCAAGTTTCCAGAGGAGGTAGTGATGTTAGTTATGGTTTCCAACGTTAAGTTTGTTGAGCCAGGTGTATGAGGAAATAATTCTTCATTTAATTCAGGAATCTCTGGTTCCTTTGACTGTGATAAAAATAAGAGGTTTAATAGAAAACTGAGAATTCCATGGTGGCTGTAAAGAGTAAAGGTATGCTGGAGGAAAGGAACAGAAAGGGGAGTAAGGTGATTAGATGTTGGGCTTGGGTTTGAATTCTTTCAGTTGGAGGAAGGGAAGATTGACAGTCACACATAGGAGGTTGTCATTCAAACATCCTGGTTGTTATTTTCCCATTTGAAGAATTATCTGGTTTTTCACTCCCATGCTCTTTTCCTACAGCCCACTATTTTCTAAGTTACTCTTTAATCTAATTTAATTCCTATATGCCCTACATCACAACAATTTCAAGTGTGTCTCATCTGGTCACCAACCCTTCTGGCTGAAACTATTTCTTCTGTCTTTATCTCTCCTGGTTCTATATAATATGAATAAACACTATGCCCAGGAATGGAAAAGGCAACAAGAAGTAATGGATACACCTAGTCACAGGCTAAGTTGTTCCCACCACAGTGCACCATCATAATAAAGCAGCATCCATCATCAAGGCCACCCACAGTCCAGGTCATGCTCTCTTCTCACTACAACCATCAGGCAGGAGATACAGAGATGCAGAGCCTTAGGACCCACACCACCAGTTTCAGGAACAGTTATTACCTCTCAACCATTAACCTCCTGAACCAGCTTGGATAACTGCACTCTCCATATCTCTGAACTCACTCCCCAGCTGACTCACTTTCAAGGACTCTTTACAACTCATGTTGTCTATTATTTTTGTTTGCACAGTATATCTTTTTTTGCACGTTGATTGTTTGTTAGGCTTTTTAGGTATAATTTTACATAAATTATATTGATTGTATTTTGCTGTTTTCCTGTAAATGCCTGCAAAAAATAATCCTAAGGTAGTATGTGTAGTAACGGTACCCTGTATGAGATAGTAAAAGAAAAAAAAGCTTGGCAAACTGAAAGGTCTTAAGGTGGATAAGACACTTGGACCAAATGGGCCACATCCAGTAGTCTTGAAAGAGGTTGCTGAATAGATAATGGATGCATTAGTCATGATCTTTCAGGAATGACTTGATTCTGGCATGGTCTTGGAGCACTGGAAAATTGCAAATGTCACTACATTCTTTAAGAAGGGAGGAAGTCAAAAAGGAGGAAATTATAGGCCAGATAACTTAACCTCAGTGGTAGGGAAAGTGTTGGGAGTCCATTATTAAGGACGAGGTTTCAGGATACTTGGAGATTAATGATAAGTCTAAGTCATCATGGTTTCTGTAAAGAGAAATCTTGCCTGAGAAATCTGTTAAGAGTTCTTTGAGGAAGTAACAAGCAGGGTGGACAAAGGAGAGGCAGTGGATGTCATTTACCTGGATTTCCAGAAGGCATTTGATAAGATGCCACAGATGAGACTGCTTAACAAGATAAAATCCTATGGTGTTACAGGACATATACTGGCATGGGTAGAAGAGTGGGTGAAAGGCAGGAGGCAGCAAGTGGGATAAAGAGGGCCTTTTCTGGTTGGCTTTCAGTCACAACCATGGTGGGTCTCATCAGCAAGAACGACGAGTCAGCTTACAGAGAGGAGGTGCAGTAGCTAACGGACTGGCGCAGAGCCAACAACCTGTCTCTTAATGTGAACAAAACAAAAAAGAGATGGTTCCTGACTTCAGGAGGGCATGGAGCGACCATTCCCAGCTGAACATTAATGGCTGCTCGGTAGAGATCGTAAAGAGCACCAAATTTCTTGGTGTTCACCTGAACAGAGAATCTCACCTGGTCCCTCAACACCAGCTCCATAGCAAAGAAAGCCCAGCAGCGTGAAGGCTGAGGAAAGTCCATTTCCCACCCCGTATCCTCATCACATTCTACAGGGGTTGAGTTGAGAGTATCCTGAGCAGCTGCATCACTGCCTGGTTTGGAAATTGCACCATCTCAGATTGCAAGACCCTGCAGCAGATGGTGAGGTCAGCTGAGAAGATCATCGGGGCCTCTCTTCCCGCCATCATGGACATTTACACTACATGCTGCATCTGCAAAGGATACAGGATTATGAAGGACCCCACACACCCCTCATACAATCTCTTCTCCCTCCTGTCGTCTGGGAAAAGGCTCCGAAGCATTCGGGCTCTCACGACCAGACTATGTAACAGTTTCTTCCCCCAAGCTATCAGACTCTTCACTACCTGAAGCCTGGACTGACTCCTTGCCCCATTGTCCTGTTTATTATTTAATGCCTGCACTGTTTTGTGCACTTTATGCAGTCCTGTATAGGTCTGTAGTCTAGTGTAGCTTTCTCTGTGTTGTTTTTTCTACATAGTTCAGTCTAGTTTTTGTACGGTCATGTAACACCATGGTCCTGAAAAACATTGTCTCATTTTTACTGTGTACTGTACCAGCAGTTATGGTCGAAATGACAATAAAAAGTGACTTGACTTGACTTGAAAGAATATTACTGATGCCTTCACAATCTCTTCTGCTACCTCTTTCAGAACCCTAGGGTGTAGTGTATCTGTAATGTAGGCCTGGAATGTGCTGTAGATTTCTATGTTCTGTGTTCTAACCTATGCCTTCTAGTTCGGGTCTCTCCGAATCTCAGTGTATAGAGCCTACTTGCACTTATCCTATCGATATCCTCATAATTTTGTATACTTCTATGAAATCTCCCCTGATTTTCCTACGCTTAAGGGAATAAAGTCATAACCTACTCAACCTTGATCAGCTGAGGGATTGAGTTCAAGAGCCGAGAGAAAATGTTACAGCTGTACAAGACCCTGGTCAGATACCACTTGAAGTTCTGTGCTCAGTTCTGGTTGCTTCACTACAGGAAGGATGTGGAATCTATGGAAAGAATGCAGAGGAGATTTACAAGGATGTTGCCTGGATCGGGGAGCATGCCTTATGAGAATAGTTTGAGTGAACTTGGCCTTTTCTCCTAGGAGTGACGAAGGATGAGAGGTGTATAAGATGATGAGAGGTATTGATCATGTGGATAGTCAGAGGCTTTTTCCTAGGGCTGAAATGGCTAACATGAGAGGGCACAGTTTTAAGATGCTTGGAAGTAGGTACAGAGAGGATATCGAGGGTAAGTTTTTTACGCAGAAAGTGATGAGTGTGTGTAATGGACTTCCAGTGACTGTGATGGAGGTGGATACAATAGGGTCTTTTAAGAGACTCCTGCATAGGTACATGGAGTTTTGAAAAATAGAGAGCTATGGGTAATTTCTAAATTAAGTACATGTTTGGCACAGTATTGTGGGCCGAAGGGCCTGTATTGTGCTATGGAGTTTCCATGTTCTATGTTTCTAATCTCTCCCTATAGCACAAATCCTCAAGTTCTGGGGGGCAATTTGCCAGAAATGGATAAGGTTGCCAGGGGACATAGTTGCTAAAGTGTCAGAGGTGGTTGAAACTGTGTAGGTTGTGAAAATTCAAACATGTAAAGCTGGGAGAAAATTAATGGTAGTATTAAATAATTAACTAGTTTCACCAGTCTAACCTGTGTCAATGTGAAAGTGCTGGGGACCCTGAACTATTTCCAATATCACCAGTCTATCCTATGTCAATGTGAGAGTGCTGCTGAGCCCTGAACTATTTCCATTTTCACCAGTCTAATCTGTGTCAATGTGAGAGTGTTGGTGACCCTGAACTATTTCCATTTTCACCAGTCTAATCTGTGTCAATGTGAGAGTGTTGGTGACCCTGAACTATTTCCATTTTCACCAGTCTAATCTGTGTCAATGTGAGAGTGTTGGTGACCCTGAACTATTTCCATTTTCACCAGTCTAATCTGTGTCAATGTGAGAGTGTTGGTGACCCTGAACTATTTCCATTTTCACCAGTCTAATCTGTGTCAATGTGAGAGTGTTGGTGACCCTGAACTATTTCCATTTTCACCAGTCTAATCTGTGTCAATGTGAGAGTGTTGGTGACCCTGAACTATTTCCATTTTCACCAGTCTAATCTGTGTCAATGTGAGAGTGTTGGTGACCCTGAACTATTTCCATTTTCACCAGTCTAATCTGTGTCAATGTGAGAGTGTTGGTGACCCTGAACTATTTCCATTTTCACCAGTCTAATCTGTGTCAATGTGAGAGTGTTGGTGACCCTGAACTATTTCCATTTTCACCAGTCTAATTTGTGTCAATGTGAGAGTGTTGGTGACCCTGAACTATTTCCATTTTCACCAGTCTAATTTGTGTCAATGTGAGAGTGTTGGTGACCCTGAACTATTTCCATTTTCACCAGTCTAATTTGTGTCAATGTGAGAGTGTTGGTGACCCTGAACCATCTCCAGTTT